>NW_019525241.1:1318723-1406223 GCF_002814215.2 Seriola lalandi dorsalis | reverse complement strand
CAGACAGACAGAGTTTCATACGTCACAAACCTTAGGAACCAATCCTGTCAATTTGTGTGGATGGGGGGTGGGGCTAAATAAACCTGAACTTTTGTCAGTACAGAGAGAGAGTTAGCATTAGCACAACTACTTACACTGCGTCAGCCACTGCCAGTTACAAGCTAACAAACAACATAAACAAATAAAAAGATGCTAACTACGCTAACGGTTCTGATCCGTCTGCTAGTCTCGGATTCTGGTCTCAACAGACTCCTCATCTGAGTCTGGGTCTGACTGAGGCTCAAACATGAGGCTGAGTCTCTCTGATGTTTCCTCCTCTAACCATCTTGACACTCTCTGCTCTTTCACCTGTCCACCTGGAGCAAGCAGGTGGTGGGCGGGGCACAAGGCCTGATCCAGAATTTCTCAATGAGGAAGCAAGAATAAAAAAAGAATCATAGCAGAGTATTTTTACAGAGTTTAAAATGTGTCTGGGGAAGAACTTTTAATATAAGCATCAGACAACATTTATCCCTCTAAAAAGTAAACACTTGCGCAACAACAAAATCAGATTCTAAACAGGAATAAAATAATTTACTAACAGGAATTCTTGACCTGGTTTCACCTAAAACTCTCAACCTGACCTCTGCTCACACCCTTTTCCCCAACAGAAAACTTTGAGCTGTTAACTGACACCTGCTGCGGTTCCATCACATGGCGCTTTAACTTCTCAAACTGAAACCAAACACACTTCTTCTCTGCTATGATACAACTCACTTCACTGAAATCTATTAGTCCCAGGAGTAAAAGCAAGAAAGCATATGAGTGAATGAGTATGTGTGCATAGTAAATGCTCTCAGCTTTCTTCTTCCTGCTGTATGTGACGTAATGCAGAGACAGATCAATGCAAGCACTGCTATATGGCCCACAGTCATTGGGTGGGGGGGGGCGGTTAGGGTAATTACTTTGTCCTGTGGGGGTGTATCACTCTTACAGCCAACAGCCTGGATCTGAATGTGGGTCAATACACACACACAGACACATAATTGAGTGGCCAGTTGTTCCAGATGAAGGACGTTTGAAGTAAATTCAGGTCAAACAGTGGAAGTGGAAAAGAGCGTCACAGACACTTCACTGCAGAGATGGGTGAGAGGTGGTCGAATTTACAGCTTATCATCACATTTTATGAGGAGTTGAGATGTCATTTTATCAAACAACAATTCTGTATTTCAGTTTCCAGGGTAACAACAGGATGGCGCATTGGTGTTGCACCGTACACTTGAGGTGGTTGAAGAAAACTCAGTTATGTCTCTTGCCTGGAGGTAGTTTCCATCCCTCCTTCATGTCATAAATCACAAAAACATCTCAATGGAACTGGCAAAAGTCAACAGTCAAGTCATTTAAAAGCCAACTTAATTTTGAACACACATTGTTTCAAGCATGTGCCTTTTAACAAGTCAACAGACACCTTCAGGAGGCATTTTTTCCCTTATGATTTGGACACAGCACAAGCAGAACAAAAGGCCCTTCCACCAGCAGAGAAGCAAATGTTTATAGATTTATATTATGATACATTATAAAAAGCCAAGCCAAGATGCTACTTTTTTGTATCAATGTGAGGTAATGAAATATCCACAACTTCACTGTGAAAAATGTAACTTAATTTTAGATGTGAAAGGAAAATCTAGGCTAAATGTATTGATAAAATACACATGAAGGTGCAGTCGGTGTGGGCATGAATCAGTTATTGGTGAAAATGTATAATATAGCTATAATAGTGATATAAGGCACTAAGGCGTTTTAGCAGTGTTAAAAATCGATTTTACATTAAATCAATAACATTTTTGGATCTTTTTTAATGGCATTCCTGTATTCTTGGTGTTAAATGATTATCCAGAAAACCAAATCAATAATGCAGGAATATTCTTCTTGCTCTTAGTAGTCAGCATGATATTCTATGTTGACACTATACTTTAACTAATATCCTCCTATAGTTTACCACAAGGTTCCTTGGGGGGGTCGCTTGGCTGTCAATAGGCTACATAAGATATGTAAACAAACCAAAATATTTATCGAAATAACGTTTTATGTTGGAAATATGTACGAGGTGCGGACATCACAGTCATAAATGCATTGGGTGAAACGGAAGGTAGCTGTAAAGTATGAATTATAGCTTGAGTCTGGCTGAATTATTCTTCAGCTGCCGTTTCCTCTGTGTTGTCATTTCCACACACTACACTGTTCAGTCCTCGACCGTCGCTGCCGGACGAAACGTAACGTCACAGAGTCCATTATCGGACAGACCGTCTGTTAACTAGCAATGACATTAAGGCAAATTTACCTGAAAATGGTTAATTCCGTCGTTTCACGCCGACTCTCCGGAGCTGCCAGGCCCGGATGCCCTCCTCCGCTTTATCCGCCCACTGAAGTAGCCTGAAACACAGCTCCGTCTGTGTTCGGCTTTGGCTCCAAACGCTCCGACAGAAAAATAAATATGCTCCGAAACACGCAGGCAGATATGAGGCGTGTAAGGATGGACAGCTACAGACAGAACCCCCGAAATGTCGTTCGAGTGGAGGTGAGAGCAGTTTAAAGAGGCTGGAGGAGGATCTGCTGTCGACAGACGAGACGGGAGGGGTGCGATCCTGCCGTGAAGCGCCACACAGTTTAAGGGAATTTCCTGTAACGTTTCAAAATAAAACTATTCTCAGCCTTTAAGCAATTTTTTTAAACGTCTTTCAAAATAAAAGTGTCAATAGGGATTTTCAAATTTTTCGGCCACAGTGTTCAAATAAGTAACATAATATTTCAATAATGTCCATGAACATTTATGGAGATAATAGTAGATAAAGAGATATAAGTCAACTTAGTTCCGCTTTAATTCTTGAAAACTACCATGAGTTTGACTTAACTGGATGCAGATAAACGAAACAATAGTATCCTTATTTGAATAGTTTCTTTTCCGCTCTTCCTTTCAACTCATTTCCTTCTGACATTACAACACTGTGAAACATTGTTTCAGCGTTTTGTCCCAGGAGGTCTCCAGTGAAATAATGAACATGCAGGTACAGGCTTATAGACATTTAAAAAGAAAATAAACAAGACTAAAAGAAGAAGCTATTCATTTAAAAAAAAAAAAAAAAAAGACAGTTGTACTAAAACATACTTTCCATTGATTAATTTTGAAATTATCCTTGAAATTATTGCTTGCTTATTGTTAATATTTTACAATAACATTCCAAGATTTTTTAAAAGGATGAGAATAAATAGTTATAATCTGTGTAGGGGACAGAAACAGAGAAGACACTGGGCATAAATTGGACAGATAACTAGAAACAAGCATTGAGACCAATTTTTGGTTGTATACCACCACCTGCTGGAAAAAAAACTGCAGCTACTTGAATTATTGTTATCCAATTGTTCAACATTGGTAATGCAGACAATGAGTAAATCGGAACAAATATTATTATTATTACTTTGTGACATGGTATTACCCTGCTTGAAATGGACATTAGAAGATGGTTAATTATTTCCATAAACGGATGTATATGGCAGCAACAAAACACAGATAGATTGTGTCATTCAAACAATGATTGATCAAGATTAAGAGGCCAACGAAATCAATCCCATCGATGCCAAATTTAACCATCTGCTACCTGAGCATAAATCCAGACTCATCAGATCAGCTAAATTTTTCCAGTCTCCATAGATTAAATATTGTCGTAAATAGTCGGAGCTCATTTCCTGTCCAAACTTAACACAACAACAAAACATGTTTTCCAAATGCTGACTCCCTAACAGTATTACTTGCACATACAAAACACCACTAACGATTTTCTTTTGCAACAAACAACTACTTGACAACATATTTCTATTAAACCTTACATAAAACTACAGCCTGTCATATAAACCGACTTTTCGTACAATCTTTCAGCCGTGATGATGCTCTAGATTTTCTTGCGCGTCCTGAGTAATATGCCTCTTTACCTCCACAACAGCAGAAGGCGCCATGAGACCATTTAAACGCATTGATAGGTGAAAACGATTATCAACGCCGATGAAAATGTTGATGTCAGAAGTGGGATTCGAACCCACGCCTCCAGGGGAGACTGCGACCTGAACGCAGCGCCTTAGACCGCTCGGCCATCCTGACTGTGTAAGATGCCGTTCAGGCTTAAAAAAAACGAGAAAAGACGTCGCTTCCAGGAAGTGCAAATAAATTGCATCAATCACAATGCATTGGGCCTAAACGTCTCTCTAAATTTAGATCTACAGTGAATAAAAGTAGGGGATTCAATGTAGACATGTTGTCAAGTAAAAAGAAGCAAATAGGTGCTAGTGGGTAATTACCTGGTGCTGTCGGAAGGTGGGTGACTTTCTCAAAACAGGAGGGCACACAGTCTTACTACGTCCAAATAAACAGGTCCCACCGAGATTTGAACTCGGATCGCTGGATTCAGAGTCCAGAGTGCTAACCATTACACCATGGAACCGCGGAGCAGCTCCCTCTGTTGGTTGCTGGACAGAGTAGTGCAATAGAATTTAAAGCCTCCCGTAAAGCATGAAGGGCAAGAGATTGAGTCACTTAAAACTCGTATAAGTTATATTACGTTACACGCTAATTATACTAACAGGGTCTTGGTGCAAACCATCAAAACATAGAACCACTGCACACACATTGTGTCATGGAAATGTACAACAGTATCATACAATATGAATGTCGCTCTTAATATAGGCTATATTACATAGAATACGACAGGGATAGGGCTGCATTGCGATACCGAGTCTAATTTTGTGAAAATTGCAACCTGTATCTGATTAAGGTAGTAAACGTAGGTTTTCTAACTGTAGCTTTAGCTAGCACTCTGTAATTTGAACATCTACATTTTAGCCCTGGTTCTCAGCATTTTAGGGCCAACGGTACTTGGGACAGTAATAAAATTATGTGTAGTTCAATATAATATAAACATGGGCTTTTTTTTACCTGTAGCTTGGCAGGTCTTTCGTTTGGATTTGACATCATGTGACTGATTGACCAAGTGAGCAGAAAGAAAGTGGGCATAGCTAGCTAATGCTGCATTGAGAGACAAGAGGGGATGTAGGAAATTTCATGTTAGTTTCTAAGAATGCACTCCCTACAAACAGTTCATTGAAGGCAAAGATGGTTTGACCTACCGCATTGCCACTTGTGGTTGAAACAGAGCACAAACATTCCCGCAAGTGTTTGTCAACTTTTTCTTTCCTGATATCACCCGACAGGGATCAAGTCCCATTAAAACCACAGTTCTGTCAGAAGTGGGATTCAAACCAACGCCTCCAGTGGAAGCTGTAAGTGCTTTTCCAGCTAAAGACAGAATATGCAGGTACAGTGATAGGTTTCCACAACATACCCACACACTTTACCACAACAGTGTCACCAATGGAAGTGCCATGTCAAAAGTGGGATTCCAAGCCACCCCTTCTAGGAAACAAGACCTTGATCATTTTTTTTTGCATTTTTTCAATCCCACCATTTCTGACATAATAGGCTTCACTATAAGTGTAACAACAACTACTAGTACTACTACTACTACAACAACTACTACTAATACTACTACTAATAATAATAATGATAATAACATTTTTTATTGTTATCATTATTATTATTAGTAGTTGTTGTTACAGTTACAATAAAGCCAATATTATTATAATTATAATAATAATTATTATTATTATTATTATTAATAATAATAATAATAATAATAATAATAATAATTACTATTATTATATTAATGATATATTATCACCAACCTAATGTATGGATTAATTCCAGTGTCTATTTAATCTAATTTATTAATTGCTTCTCTGGTAAAGAAAAACTACCTTTTAGGTCACCAAGTTCATCTTTAAGTCAGAAGATTATAGATTGCAGCTATTTGCTTAAACAGCGATGACACTTAAACTCTTCACGTCATATTTTCTTGTCACAATATTAGCGGTGAGTGTGCTGGCTGATTGGTCGGTGTCCTCCAGTGGCTCTTTAGGGGCGTGTGTAGGTTTAAATCAGAGGCGGTGCTTATCAAACAGCTGTAGAGAGATTAGTGGTAGTGATTGAGCACGTGAAGAGGTGGATACCAGAGTCTTGGTGGTCTCTGGCTTGTCGGTTTCTCTCTCGCAGTTTCTGTCCTTTGTGGTAACATCGGATGAAGTTCCAGCTGCAGTAACGTTGTAAAAATGTTTGACCGGAAGAAGAGGAATAGTCTGACTCTGAACTGCAGCCGGGAGACGGAGGAGTTCAGACGAGTGGCAGTCAGACGGAAGGTCAAAGGTGCTGCGGTGGACTGCCTTGCCTCACAAACAGGTGAGCTACCTTTCATTGAACAGATGATTTTTTTAAAAACTGAAAACACAAAATAAGTCGCCCATCTTTCTGACATTGAGGTAAACCCTGTTTTTACCATAATGTTATATCTCCTTACCTAGTCTGCAACTCATTGGGTTGGTGTATGTTGAGCTACTAACCAATGAAGCAGGCATTAAATCTAATCAAAGTAGGTATTTATACAACAATGAAATAGTTTATCAGGCCTATATTGTTGCATATATTTTGCTTTCAATGTAGTGTAGGTTTATAAATCCCACTTTCATGAAGGTTATAATGTTCAGTTTTTGTTTAACATGCTTAGAAAAGTGTTGGTATATATTTATGGTTATTTTCATCCCATTTATATCAGTGATGAAAGACTACATATGAGGGACATTCAATGAGAATAATGGAAAACTCAAACTGTTCTGTAAGAGAGTGACCAGGGTAGCGGGTATTACACTCCTTGTTGTGCATGGCTTACATCAGTAAATGCTATTTTAGCTGAGTTCCCTTATTAGCTTGTGAATGGAATACCTTTATATGAACTGCACTTGGTGTGTGTGTGTGTGTGTGTGTGTGTGTGAGAGAGAGAGTGTGTGCGCATGCGTGCGTGGCCCTTACATTTGAATTTTGTTCAGCACAGTTGGCACCTGTTAGCCTCTTGGCTTGTTGGATTACTGCAGTGAAATCTCTTTCCCCTGATTCAGCCTGGACTTTGCCTGTGTGTCTTGAGACCAGCATTTGTCAATCCCCCCACCCCCACCCCAATACACACACACACACACACACACACACACACACACACACACACACAAAGCCTTTCTGTTCCCCCACTGAGGCAGAACTATCTGTCTATATTTGAGAAGTATGCTTGCTCCAATGGTACTGTTAGATGCCGGATTCAACAGCACTGTTCATTGCTCCGACCTTTCTGGTGCAAATTATTCTTTGGCTTGGTGTGAGGCTTGTTGCAACAAACGCACTGCCAGAAACAAACACTGACATTGTTGCAGTAGGAGTGTTAAACAAGGAGATGAATACATTTCAAAACTTCCGGAAAGCAGTTGATCTGTACATAGTTCCTTCTGGAAGCAGTAAAAAATATACTGTAAAATAGTAGTTTGACAATTGGGGAAATTGTCTTATTCACTTTCTTGCCAAGAGTCAGGTGAGAACATCAGTGTCACTCACATGGATGTCCATTCAACATGTTATATTTTATTTGTTTAACCTGTGTAAAAACAATCTTTACAGGGGCTATATGCTGGACTGTTTCTTGGCTGGCAACGTTAACTTCTAATTAGATGAGAAAGAAAACAAATAAGCGTTGGTTTAGCATATTTAAATTCATTTATATATTATTTTTATTTTTCAAAATCTCTTCAACCTGACTCAGTTATATTTGGAAAAATAGCAAAAGATAAAAGCTTAATAATAATTGAAAAAGCTGTCACATATAGTTATAGACGTATAGCATATATCGTTCTCTTTGTGACTGTCTTTAAACGTTTGGTGCTGCACCTATATGTCAGTGACCTCTTGAAACTACACTGTGAGAGTAATAGTACAGAGTAAATCTGGACATGTCCTGAATGTTGTTTCTTAGGTGTTAACATAACTTGTAAGACTGGCAAAGGTTAGACTCTCTGAAGAAAAAACAGAAGTGAGAAAGCAGAAGTATTGTGCCGTTGAGAAAGTATGCTTTAGCCTTCTGCACATGACCAACAAATCTGTCACACTTCAGCAAAGCCAGGAGCGAACTGGAAAGCTTTAGTTTCTTATATAAGCAACGAATAACAAAGTTTGGAAATAAACTGCAGGTAAGGAAACAAGCGGTTGCATAACTTGTGAGTGTTTGTGAAGTAAGGATGTCAGTGTACAGATTTCTAAGAGTAATTAAACAGGAATGAATAAATGTGGTGTGTGTAGCATGTGTATTGGTGTTTACTGTTTTAAGAGCATCCTCATTAACAAAAAATGAATCCTCACCCAAAACATTCAATAAGTCTAAATCAGTGTTTGTTGTGTGAACTTGTGCGTATGTATGAAGAGGACGTAGAGAGGTTAAATATTTTGTTTCATTGTGACTTTTTTCTTATGCAAAATTAGGTAAAATTTTTGATATTGATGATGATAATGTTGTGATGGAAAACGATTACCAAGAGAAATATGAACAGGAATGTTTGTGCATGTAACATTTTTGTTGTCAGTTAAAGGCTCAAAAGGATCTAAATCATGGCCTCAAAATGGTTTACATTTGAGAAATATTGAACACCACTGTGTTCTTTCTACAGTGGAAATGAAACATTGTTCAGAGAGTTTATCCTAACATTGTTGTGGAACTTCCCATAAATGTGAGGCACTTGCAGGTTGCTTTGCATCACCTTCTGTCCAAACCAGCTCGATGGGGTTTAAGTCTGGAGACCGTGTTGCTCTTCCATCATGTGAAGCCACTGTTTAGTTCTGTTCCTCCGAAGTGTTGGGTCATTATCTTAGGATGAACCTCTGACAAACCAGTCTGCCTTACTTTGTTACCTGCCTTTTTCTCACCATTCTGTTAGCAGTATACTTCCTGCAGTACAATATTGTCCTAATAATGCATCTGAGGGTGTAGGAACAGTTTGTTCCATCACTGCCTTTGTACAGACAGAGGGTTTCATCCACAAAAGTTGTGGCACCAGTAGGAATTGTTTGCATTAACTTTCAAGGCTTCATTTACTTCCATTATTGCAGGAAAGTTAACCAATTTCTTAATCCTTGAAAAAAACAGTTTTCTATGAAATGTACATTATTTTTCAATTTTTTGTGACTTTAACCCTCTTTTTCTTTTCTTTTCTTTTCTTTTTTACCAGCTTATCATTTGAACTGCTTTAAGTTCAATAAAAAATGGAAAAATTGTGGTTTTCTAAAACTTTTCACCTGTGGTGTGAATTTTAAATTTGTAAGTTTAGTATTTCAATCAGTATAACTGTGATAAAGCCTCAGTAAACAGTGAAAGAAGTGCATGAAAAATATGTTTATGTGGTTTAAACGGTAATGGCACATTTCTTTTACTAGTGAGCAGTGGAGTGTGTGGCTCGTACAGCTGTGGCCATGCTTGTGACAGGGTCTGTGGATCAGAAACAAATTCCAAGGAAGAGCACGGAACAAGCCCAGCCAAAAGATCTCCATTCAAACCACAAGGTAGGCTGGAATCCAGTAGCCTATAAACATCACCTGAACTGCCCATGCTCACTCTGTTGAGTAGTGTAAATAATTCCTTCTTATTCTTATCAAATCTTGTCTTCACTCAACACTGTGTGCTGTGGTCAAAACTACATGCATTGGACTGAAATCACAAACCAACCACACTGTTTCTCTTTGTAGTGCCTCCTAAACCAGCTTACCTCCAGAGCCCTGTGAGGCCGGGACAAGATCAAGCCTACAGTCCCACTACAGGGAAATTACCGCCCCGAGTTAGTGGCACAGAGGAAGACCGGAGTCCTAACAGAAGTTGTGGATTTTCTGTTCCCTGTGTAAACCCTGCACAGAATTGCCTAAGCCCCCCTAGTCTTGATAGAGGAGGGGGGAGCTTTTTTTTGAATGGAGTACCTGGAGCACATATCAGCCCTACCAGACTTGTTCAGGGGATTCCACATCTTGCAAGCAGTCCAGTTTTAGGATCTCCAAGTCCAGGCAAAAGAGGCATTCAGAACTGTAGCCCGTTTAGGGAGGGTGGGCACAGCCCTGCAAAGTTGTCCCCAAGAAACCTTAGCCCTCTCACAGGAAACCTGCGGACCCCCAGCCCTGTTCTGTGGAGAAAAGGGAGCTACAGCCCCGCCAAGAACTCTAAATCCTGGCTGGGACTGCACAGAATCCCAAGCAGCAGGATGGAAGGACAAGAGATGAGGACAGGGAAATCTTTGAGTGTGCCTGACTTGATCGTTTACATGGATGAGAGCAGGTGGGACTCTTAATTTGGTCTGTTTCTGTACTTCAACTACCTAAATACCTTCGTGTAGCATGTAGAATCCAATTACTATGAATATAACTTCAACTTTCAATCATTTATACACTTTATTTCTGCAGGATTCCCACTGAAAAAGCTGAACGTTCTCCACTGAAACCACTGCAATCACCTAACTGCACTGGGCCTGTCATCACCATCAAAGCACCAACTAACCATAGACTCAATCATCCCACAAATGAAGCCCATCTATTAAGCGATGGCAGAGAGCATTCTCCAGGACAAAATGGCATCGTGCAGGGGAAAGAATGGCCAGTAGTAAATGGGAACGGAATAAATGAGAGCAATGAAAGCAAAATAGCCATAGGACATGGCTCCAAATTTTCCTGCCAATGGAATGAGGCCACTACAGAAGATGGCAGGATTCACGAGGAGTCTGTAGGAGAACAAAATGAGGAGGACAAGAGTAAGGAGAGAGGAGGAACTGACCCAAAAGATGAAGAGAACACGGAGCAGAAATTGTATAAGATAGCCAATGAACTCCTGCAGACAGAGAGGGCCTACGTAGCTCGCCTTCACCTGCTAGACCAGGTCAGTGTGGTGAAACACAATGCTTGTGATGCTAAACTTTCTTTCTGCAGCTCAATTTGTTCCTGCAGTGCCAGATAGTTATTGTTCTTGAGCGGCGGAACAAATGTTGGTGTAGAAGATCAACAACTGTAAAACTAATGAGCATGCCCTGGCTCTGACTCCCACCACAGGTGTTCTGCTTACGACTGACAGAAGAGGCAGGTCGAGGATCATTTCCTCCCGAGGTGATAAGAAATATTTTCTCCAACATTTCCTCTATCTACTCCTTCCACAGCCAGTTCCTGCTACCTGACCTGGAAACCTGCATTAGCCACTGGTGGGTTGTTTGTGTCACGAACCCAGGTGACATTCATGTAACATTGTCTGTTAGAGCAGACCCTTACCTTTTCCACTTCCACCAAATCCAGGTGTGAGAGGCCAGGCCTGGGTAATGTTCTGCTGCAACACGCACCCTTCCTGAGGATGTATGCCGACTATGTGAGGAACTTCGATCAGGCTGTGGAGCTGGTGAGGACCTGGACTGAGCGCTCCTCTGCCTTCAGAAACATCATCCAGGACATACAGGTGGGACATATTCAGCAGGTTATTCATCAGTATCTTTTCCTACACAGCTAAGAGTGAAAAGTGCAGAGGGCTGAGCGGGACGTAATGGGTGTATTATCCTGTTTCAGAGTCAGGAGGTGTGCGGCAGCCTGACCCTGCAACACCACATGTTGGAGCCGGTTCAGAGGGTTCCACGTTACGAAATGCTGCTGAGGGATTATCTAAAGAAGCTGCCTGAGGATCACGCAGAGTATGAGCTTGCTCACAGTGAGTAAACTGTACCATCTCTTCATCAGTGTGTCTCATAAAGTGCCTGTCTGTCTCTGAAGGCTCAGTTAAGTCTGTATCGAGCAGTATGACACTCTTCCTTTGTCTCCTCCCCCAGAGTCCCTGCAGACTATTTCCATGGCAGCGACCCACTCAAACAGTGCCATTCACAAAGCTGTACGTTAATATAACATACCACGTCATTTACCGTAATCCTAAGTAAGATTTCATCACTTTACACAACAAATGAAGTGATCCTAATAACAGTTTCTAACTGTTCTGGCATCTGTCTTTTTTTGATATTTTGAATTGTCAGTTGTGGGAATAATAATTGTCATACAACTGTGATTCTGTTTTTTTCACCATGTGTCTTTGCCTGTAGGAGAGCCTGAAGCGGCTGCTGGAGATCTATGAGATGGTTGGAGAGGAGGAAGTGGTCAATCCGACCAATGAGCTTCTCAGGGAAGGTCGCCTGCTCAAGCTTGCTGCCAGGAACACGTCTGCCATGGAGAGACACCTGTTCCTGGTTAGAGCACTGATTTATATTCAGAAGCATTTTTGTTAAGACAATGATCCATAATCTTTCTTTTACCTCAGTCACAGACTTATGTTAAACCGCACTTTTTCACTCAGCCTAAGAGCACCCTGAAATGCAGACCTAATATGGAAAACAGTTTGTAAAGTTAACCTTGTGAATTATTGTAATTATTTTCTCCACAGTTCAACAACTTTCTGCTGTGCTGCACCCCGAAGTTTAGCCTAGTTGGGCAGCGTTTTACTGTTCGGTGCAGAATTGGAGTGGATGGCATGCACGTGCAGCAGATCACCAATGAAGACCACCCATACACCTTTCAGGTCTCTGGAAAGGAGAGGACTCTTGAGCTGCAGGCCAGGTGTGTTTGCATGTGTGCGTTACATGTGGGGTGTATAATGCCTCGGACCAAGAACCAAGCTTTGGGTGCTGATCCATGTTCACATCCTGGAAGTTTTTAAAAGGACTTATGAGACATTTTTGTTATTTTCTATTGAATTACTGCACTTACTTAAATGAGGAAATCAGGCACATGTTTTCCATGATTGATTGTTTCTATGTATAATGTGATGCAGTTCATTTTCTATTATTAAATAACACATTCAGAGGCTTGTGCAGCCTTGGCAGCAGTACACAATCTGAGTACATTCTAGTTGTAAAGTGTATGAAGTTGTGTTTCATTTAAAATTACTGTCGCCTGTGAACACAACTATCTTTTTACTAAACTTCAGCATAGTGTACATTCAATGCATTAACCTGAATTCCACTTTAAATGTAATTGTTTTGTTGTTATCTTCTTTTTAAGCTCTGAACAAGACCGAGATGAGTGGATAAAGGTACCAGTGTCGTTTTATTTAGTGTTTGATGCTGCACATATATATATATATATATATATATATATAAAGAAGGAGGAAAAGATTAAGTTGTTTTTTTTTCTAAAGAAAGTCTCATCTGTCCTATATCCAGGTGATTCAAGACGCTATTGATGTGTTTCAGAAGAAAAATAAAACCCTCAAATTGGCTTCTAAGGAGCTCAATGTAGAAGAACCAGTAAGTTCTATAATATTTATTTAGAAAAAGTATGATCCAAAGACATTTGTGCGTACTTCCATCCCAGCTGTGACGTGCGTATGTTTCACAGATGGAGGAACTTGGCCGACGAGCCCCTCGCTGGATCAGAGACAACGAGGTGACCGTGTGTATGAAATGCCAGGAGCCTTTCAACGCACTAACAAGAAGAAGACATCACTGCCGAGCCTGTGGCTGTGTAAGTGACCAACGCCTTTGTAATGCAAACACCTGACATTATTTTTACCAAAGTGCACGATTCAGCAGTGGTGGTTTTTCTACTCCCCAGGTGGTGTGTTGGAAGTGTTCGGACAACAAGGTGGCTCTAGAGTATGACAGTAACAAGTTAAACAAAGTGTGTAAAACCTGTTACAACATCCTGACTGGTCAGAGAGGGGACAGGGTGGAGGGCAGGAAGAGAAGAATACTAGAGGTGAGTCTTTAAGGGTTAAAGTTTATGACAAGGTTTCAAATCAATAATTATAACTGTAACTTATTAATGTGGACTGTTGGGCATCTGGGAAGTCTCTTTTAAGGATCATTAAATGCATCATAACAAGAATGTAAGTCTTTGACATTCTCTTTTCTTGTGTGTTGTCTCCCAGTCTGAGGCATCTCCAGTGTCGAGTGACGTTGTAATGAGTGGATTCCTGCAGTATGGTGACAACCCCAAAACCTGGCAACGAGTGTGGTCTGTTATCACAAGGACTGAGCCTCCAGTCCTCTCCCTGTATGCTGTTCCACAGGTAGGGATGCTCTGTGATGAGAACATGTCTGGTACATTATTGTTGAATGCATTTTGTAAACAAACCATTGCATTTTTCAAGCTTTAAGTAGTGATCCAACATATTTGTCTCTGTTTGTATTTCACTATTATTTGGGTGGAAGTGTGTCTCTGGAAGGTTTCCATGTGATGTTGTCATACACAGATGACTCACTCATGTGGGGAAAAAGGGAAACTAAAGCTTAAATTGTGAGAAGCTGCTGCGCAATCAACTGCACAAACAGATTCTGAAGTAAAAGGTCAAAGTTTACAGAAGAGAGGCACACATGTTGCCACAGGCTTTTCTGATTTGAAAACAAATAAAAATATCATTTTTACAAAACTGTCCAGACAACTAGAACACTCTGTGAACTCCTTGTGATTTTGATGAGCCACCAGCAAAAAAAAACTTGTGCTTTTAAATCTGGATCAGGTGTCAGTTTATGTGGAGAGTGCAGGCAAACATGTCAAACAAAATTCCCATTCATTCATCATTCATCAAACTATTCACTGACACCACATGCTCTGCATTTAGTATGTTTCTCCTTTCATTTATTAACCTCAATGTATCACTGACTGACTGGTGTGCTTGTCACCAGTAGTATCATATGGGAAAAGTGACGCCGCTGCTTAAGAGCACACTTTTCTGTTGAAGCCTATTGTGGGGCTTTGTAAACAAACAAAAAACAACACGGATGAAAAATACAAATTACGTTTTTCCATATCGAATGTTGCCTTGCACAGCTTCAATTTTTGCTTCCGCTCCTTCTCCTTTTCACTCACCCCCTCCATCTCCAGGACGTGAAGCATCTGTCTAGTATACCTCTGATGGGCTGCAGTGTGGAGGATTCCCCTCAGGAGCTGCAGGGCCAGCCTTGTTTCTGTTTAGGTCAGTCCAAAACCACCCACACTTTCTCCTGCGACAGCCTGGACCTGAAACGGCGCTGGCTGACTGTTCTGAATATTGCTGCGACAGGCAGGATGCCAGTGTGCACGCTGATTGGCTCTGACATCACCACCAATGGCTCTGGATGTGGCATTAATGATAACGTCAGTGATGGAAGTGTCTCTAGTGGTGAGGAATTTCTCATTAATGGCAACAAGGAAACCCACTCCTGAAAGTTTAGGCGCACAAACCTACAACAACAGACCAAACAAGTTCATTGATTTTAAAGAGACAATGGTTTGAACTCCATATTTTAAATGAAATCTAGAGGTGAAATTCAGAACTGACAACTGTTTTCTTTACAAGTGGCTATGCACTTTATTTCTGAAATGTTTTACAGTAAAATAAATAAAGTGAAAGTGTTTTAACATG
The DNA here is from genome assembly GCF_002814215.2 of Seriola lalandi dorsalis. Taxonomy (NCBI): domain Eukaryota; kingdom Metazoa; phylum Chordata; class Actinopteri; order Carangiformes; family Carangidae; genus Seriola; species Seriola lalandi. The sequence goes on along the minus strand of NW_019525241.1, from coordinate 1,390,870 downwards.
AGTCAGACTATACCTTCAACTACAAGGATGTTTTCTCTGTACAGGTTTGACTAAGGTGTCATGAAAATGTGCTTAAAGTTGTTTTCTTACAGTGGACAGTTGAGCGTGATTGCATGATTTCAGTGATACACAGGCTCAATGGGATCATTATTGTCTTATAAAACACATTCAACTGATCCCATTTCTTCACAGATAGATACAGCAATAGAATATTTACACTCAAACATTTACAGCTAAACAACATAAACACACTAAATAAAAAAAGAATAAATAAAAAATGAAATGGATAAGAATGACCCCTGTGAAACATAATGACTTGGGGTGTATCCTAACACAAACTCTCTTGTTTGTGTCATGTACTCAGCATATATCAAGACCAAAGCACCAGATTATCGCACTGTGTGGCATGTTTCTGTCAGAGGGAAGAAAACTTCAGAAGCAAATACCACCACAATTGACTTAAAGAGATGTTACTTTACAGCACACGTATTTTCAAGTGTCGGTGATGAAATGATGTTAGTTTAAAGAAATTTCCCGCAGACACTGATCTCGGTGTTTCACATGAACTATACCTGATCTATGCATGAATGCAGGCTCAGACTGAAAATGTCCCACAAAGGGGAGACACTTAAAGCTGCATTAATAAATATGTTTTATAATAACAGAATCTCAAATGACAACATGTAATGTGAAAGGGTCTAATCTCTGTTGTTCTATTGAGCTTTAGCCTCTAAGATTTTATTGGACATTTACTGTATGGTTCAGTGTGACTGCTCTCAAACCATGTCCCCAGCATTTAGTTGTTTTTAGCAAGAAGTTACAATGAACTGTTTACAGATTGTGTGTTGCTTACCCAGCACTAAACAACAGACATGATGAAAAATGTTGAACAGCTAGCAGCTAATAACTCAAATATTTTTCTCAAGAGTTGGTGAAGACCAAAGTAGAGTTTAAAAAGCAAACGTAAGACATGACACGACATGAATGCTAATGCTTTTCTGTGAATACTGGATGCGTAACAATGCAATTGTTTACTGAGGAGTTCACAACATTAACACTGTAAAAGTAGTAGCTGTCATTTTAAAGCTCTTTAAAGCCCCTAGTGGCCAAAAACAATTAATAATGCACCTTTTAAACTGCAATAAAGAATGCAATTTTTTTTGGTCACTTGTGGGTAACAGGAAACAGGCTGTGAACATAACATTAAAATCTAAGAGCTGGCTTTTAAGCTAGTAAATACACATTATGTTCACCAGCTAGTCACTAAGCGTGTCTGGTGTTTGGTGCTGAGCAGGTGGTGAACAGTGGGATTTTAAAGCTTTGGCATTAATGGCTGCCAAATCATGTGATAATTCTCTGTAGGTTCACCTACAGGTAACCCATTCCACATCATCAAAGTGTTCTCACATTGTCATTTGATACATTGTTAATATAAAAATAATATTGATTATAGCCGCTTTACATTTCTTGAAACTTGTGATCTCGTTTCTTTTATGTCACTTGCGACAAGAATAAGATACCCTTCCAGTTTTGTTGCTAAAGGAGCTAAAAATAACTTATATGCTGCTGAGAGTGCGTCAAAAATATGGACGACTTAAAAGGTATCGAATTGTGTTTAAACCCATTCCTTCTGAGAATCAGCTGAAGTTGCTAGTTAAATCCCTGTCTGTCTTTCTCTTGCTGAGCTGAAAACACAACCGGACCGTTAAGAAAAGCTTGAAACCCCTAAACAGTGTTCTGACTATTTGTGTAACAGCTTATTCTGAAATGCAGGCCCATATTACAATGTGCATTAAAGCCATTTCTATGCGCCTTTGCCCGTTGGACATCATTAGAAATCTGATTTGGTTTCAGCATAGGCAAAAAACATTAAATGGAAATACTGGATAGGCCAAATCCATCAACTGGTCATTTTCCACTTAATCAGCAGTGGTTACAGACATGGCTCTTGAAGACAAAGGCGGTTTGATCTGGTGGTGATGACACATTTCAAGAATGGAGGCCCTGATTTAGATAAAGAGGCTTAAAATGGGATGTTTAAATCCAGCACTTGATACAAGGATAGTAACACTGGCAAACAGTCAGACCCAAAATCACACATACGCTGACACATTGTACACAAAGAAAAAACGTAGCATTATTTACAGAAAGGCTACCTCTCTTTCACTTTCATACATTAATCATCAGTACATGTTTTGTTCACTGAAAATCTCCAAACCACTACCTTTAACCCAGAGGAAGTCCTCTCCTCTGTCATTCAATTCCATTAATTCAACTTAATGTCCCAGTACTGTACATTCCTCATGAAGAATTATTCCTGCTGGGGAGTGAGAAATCCAACTCCATGGTGAGTTTATCTCCATGAGGCTGTATCAAGCAGAATTGACCACATTACTCATGAGATATAACTGTTATCGTTTCTCTTGCCATCAGGTTGAGGGAGCAGAACCACGGTGAACAAGGGACAGGGAGATGTACAACAAAAAAAGTTATACTGGAGGAATTTCTAGAGGCTCAAACTGTCTTTAAGACTCCAAGAAGCCAGTAGTGCAGCACACAGAGTTGGCTCAAGGCAAATCAACTCCCTTTTACAACCAGCAGTGATGGAAAGCAGAAAAGCTTGCCATCAGTTGTCTCTCAGCTGCAGCAAAGCTGCTCTGACACCAGCAGGGTGTCATAGCCATAGATCTCCAACAGGTGGAGCAGGAAGAGCCTGTCTCCATGGGGGTCCAGACCCATGGCTCTCACACTCTCCTGTGTCAAAGTGGGATCAGGGCTTCCCGCCACCTCACTCAGGGTCTGGAAAATTCGGTTGTTTTGCTCCAGGAAAAACCTGGGAAAGTTAACAGTGGGAAAACAGGTGAGTCTGTTACTGTTTGATTCACTTCTTCTGTTGTTCAAATTCCTGTAATCACTTCAATACATTTCTCTAGGCTGAACAGTAGCAGTGATAACATGAATAAATCACAAGAAATCTGTACAAATCTGCACTGTGAGACATAATGACCGTTGGAGGAAGAGAGATCTGGGGATTTTGCCAGACTCAATCGTCTACCTCTTGGATTTTAAGTTTCCAAGTTATCCCTGTGACAACTGTCATAAAAAGAACAACTCATGTCAGGTGGTTAACCAGTAGTTACCACTCCACTGCCTGGTTAAATGAATCATAGTGCACTTACAGAATAAAGAGATCCTCTTCACTGGACACACAGTCTCCATTCTCCTCCTGGGAGTACAGCAACATCTGCCTACACACACACACACGCACACACACACACACAGACACACACACTGAATTTCTGGAGAACCCACAGGACTGAGAGCACTGTCTGTCCTTGAGCTTTACACCAAGATATGTAATGTATACTAGTTCTGTTCTGTGAGGCTGTTCTGTGAGCTAAATGCTACCGTTAGCATGACAAAAATGCTCACAGATACAATGTGTTACATGTTAGTTTTGTGTGTTAGCATGCTAACATTTAGCTAATTACTCAATAATAATAATCTTGTTACTCAAGCAGGAGGAAATAGTGTATTTGTTGGGCACTATTTTCATCTGCGGATTAATGCACATTTCAAGCAGGTGGACAGTAGGCTATAAGTCGAATTGAAAAAAAACACCCAGTCACCCAGGCAACAGTATTGATGTGTTTCAAGTTTTTAGTAATAGTTTTTGGACAACAATCGAGCTCTATCACAGGAAATATATTTTTTGGGATTTGTTGACAATTTGATAAATATAGAACATCATCATCCTTATCTTTTTCCTTACTTTCTTATCTTGGTAAGTAATGTGAACTTTCAGCAGTAGTCCTGTTGTGGTACCTACCTCTGCTCTGTGAGTTTGCGATATTTCTCCCGGTCTGCGGTACTGAGTCGGAGCAGAGGCTTCAGGCCGTCTCTGCAGGTTTTTACATTCTGATTGTCTACATACACATCGTACAGATCCTTCTTCTCCTCAAAGATCTTCTCAGTAGTACCTAAACATACAAACACACGGGAAAACAATTGAGATTCAGGAGATACTAGTCATACCTGTGAGAGGTGTGTATTAAAGCCTGACTCCTATTTCAGTTGGTCTTTTTCTTCACAAATGTTAAGCATGTTTCTAGGATCCACTTACATGCTACATAGGAGAGCTCGTTCTCCAGAGCACTGATATCAGCCACATTAACATAGAAGAAGGGGCGGAACTCAGGCACGGCCACGCTGACCCCAGGGATGGAGATGTTTGCCAGGCAACAGCAGCAGTAGACTGAGAGGGGGTGGAGGGCGAAATTAGAAAAATTATGCATGAGTGTGGGAGAGAAAGAGAGGAACACAGGATGTGAATGTGTGCATGACGTGTGGGCTTTCCAACACTGAGACAGCTGGAAAGGAACTGCATGTATGCTGACATGCAATCGCCAGACTCATGCAATAAATTAGTAAAAGACAGTTTTCTGAATAAATAAATAAATAAAAGAGAAATATTTTTTTAATGATGATTTTTAAATTAAAAGAATACTCAGATAAATACCACTTTCACTGTGATTGAGTCTTCAGACTGTTAGCTTAGCCTAGCATAATGGCTAAAGCTCAACACCAACAAATTACCACTTTCACTCTTCAGTTTTTGTACAAATTATACAAATGAGAGAAAACATGTTAATTAGTGAACTTGAAAGGTTCTGGTGGGCAGATGTTTTTTAACCTTTGGACAGAGCCAGACTAGCTATTTCCACTTGTCTCCAGTCTTTATGCTAAGCTAAGCTAGCTGTCTTCTGGCTCCACCTTCATACTGAACAGATAGGCATGAGAGTGGTATCAATCTAATTGTTTCAGTCTAGGCAAGAAAGCGAATACACGTAATTCCCACAATGTCAAATATTTTCTTTCAACTTCTTTCGGTTCAAACCCTTGTGAACACATCCACGTTTCTCACCCCTGTAGCAGACCACACCCACAGGAGGAGGGGAGAAGATGAGGATGCGTCTGCGGAGGAGAGCCAGCTTCCACAGCACCATGATCTGCTCTCCAAAGAAGCGGATGAATTGGGACATACATCCTGCTGGGTGGGTGATCTGGTCCACAGGTATTCACACACAGAGGCACACAAGGTTATTGAGTAATAAAGTGTAAGACACATTTCAGTCAGAGACACCAGTTGGCATAGTTGAAATCTAGGTGGAAAATTCCCTCCTACCTTCATCTCAGGGTGCATGCTGTGATTGATTGCAGCTCCCCAGGCATTGGCTGGACCTGCAGTAACAACACCATCTCCACTGGGGGGCAGGAGCGCTCTCTTGTCCTCATAGAACGCCTCCAGAGGAGAGTAGTGGCCTGGAGACTGGAGCTGGAGCCTGAGGGAGGGGATGAAATAATATCCAAAGTCATTGTCCTATAAGTAAAAATTAAAGAATGGGATACAATGAGCGTTATTGAGGACAATACGTTGGTAAAATATATTATTGCTTGCATTAAACTAAAATAAATATAAATCAGTCACAAATGAATACTTTGATAATGCCAATCTGTCCAGCAGCTGAATACTACTGTGCACAAGGCAACCACTGCCTCTTGATGTATATGCATACCTTGATTTCTCCCTTGAATAAATGTTCCAAATGATGAGTTAACTCCACTTCTGAAACAAATGATCAGCTGCAGCCCTTTCTTATAGAAATGAATATGTCTATGGCTTGGGAACCATCAATCGGCAACAATGGACTGGACTGAATTGAACTTTCAACCATACGCAGTGGTCTGGATGTCAGTATGGGAAAAACTATGCTACAAAAGCACAGAGGAAAAACAGCTGCCAACACTGCTACACCCAGACTTTGGCTACAGATATTTATGTTAAGGCTTTGGTAAATATATTATTTCTTGGTACCTTGCAATGAAAGCCTTTCTAAAACTAAGATATGATCTGATCAGGGCTGCAACTGGTGATTAATCTTTGAGATCATTTTTAATTATTTGTTTAGCCAATAAAATGTGAGAAAATTGTGAAAATATTTCTCTAAACCACTTCTTCAAAATATTTAAAAACCCTACATTCTGACATCTATATCCACACACTAAAAAATATACAATACAGAAAGGGAAGGAAAAATCAGCAATATGGTATGTCAGATCATAATCTCATTTCATACATGGGGTCTTGGTAATTTCTGTAAAATACCCCGACAGAGCATCCTGTGTAACATAGTTCAACCCTTCAAATCCATAGATTACCACTATCCGTTTCACAGTAGTCCACTAACAGGTGGAAACTGGATTATTCAGGCAGCAATATAAACATGACCAAACTGTACCAAGGATTCTCTTGTACACATACTAACTTTACCCTCCTATTATTAGACCCCAAGACACATCTCCACTTATCATCCCTACCCTTGCTCGCACAAATAGCATTTCTCTGTAAAACACATGAGTTCCATTAGCTGCAAATGCCAGGAGAAGATAAATAACAGGCTCAAAATCAGAGAGAGAGGGAATGAGAGAAAGAGAGAAAAAAGGGAAAAGTATCCATAAATTCCTTAATATCCTAATCACCTCATGACCAACAGAGAGCCCTTTGTATAGGAAACAGACGACTGCAATAGCAGTCAGCAGATGGGGAATCTGGAGCGAGCTACATGGGGAAGGATGAGTAAGGAGCATGACCGCTGCATGACTGGAGGCCAGGAGAGGACAGAGAGTGGGAACTGTGGAGGGGAAAGAGAAGAGGGTCAGGGAAAGCAGAAAGAAAAGAGGGACTGAATAGAGAGAGGGTTTTTCAAAGGGCCACTGAAGAGGAAGTGTGACAGGGGTGTGACAAGACTTCAGATGTAACACTGAAGTACACAGGGCTGTTTATACCAGCAAAAAGTATTAATGGGGTCAAAAGAGAATGGAAGTGTTGTGTTGCTGGAGGAGATAAAGGTTGTCAGAGAGAGAGAAAACTGAAGTGTGAAAGTTGTCTTTTTGAGATGATGGAAAAGAAAGAAGAGGAACTGGACTAGTAGCAGTGAGAAAGCCACACTAGCAGCTCATAGAGGCTGTGTATCTTATTTTCATGGTCTGAACATCTCCACATATTTGTCTGAAAAGTCAGAATGGTGCATTCAAGTGCAGTCATATAAAGTAGAAATGCATTCAATAATCAGAAATGAGCAAGTGAATGAAATGCTGTTCGAAGTTTCACTTAGTAACAGATATATATATAGATGGATAGATGGATAGATAGATAGATAGATAGATAGATAGATAGATAGATAGATAGATAGATAGATAGATAGATAGATAGATCCTCTTACCTGACCTGGTGCTCCAGGAAGCTCATGTAGCGGTAGAGCAGTGTGTAGGAAGGAGACAGGATCCCTACTGACTTCATCCTCGCCCCCCTCTCCACCGTGCTCTCCACCGCCATGTTGGCAAAGCAGGCCAAGCCAAAGTAGCTGCCCTTCCGGAAGTAGCTGTGGATGCAAGAGAGAGGGAGACAGACGAAGCCATGAGTCAAGAAAAGCAAAGATACTGCCAGATGGCTGTGCCTTTTTTTTTTTTTTTTTTTTTCCAGGCAACACTATGTGTTATTCTGTCCTGCCAGGAGGGAGACATGGGGCTGCATCCTAATACTCACAGTCAGCCTCCTCCATTTAGTTGTTTGCATACACACACACACACACACACTTACATGAAATCTGTGGTGACTCGGTGGGAGCCGCTGGCGATAGCTTTGAACTCCACACCCTCCAGGTCCATGTCTTTGGGCAGACACCACTCCAGCATGTTTCCTATCACACCCACACAAAAAAACAAACAATAAGAAAACAAACATGCAGGCAGACAAACACTGATACAGGAACAGACGGTAAATATATTATCACCATTTCCTTTCATATTCATGATACAACAGTGACGCAGCCCGGCTGGATTCTTTGGACTTCATTTTGTGTCGGTTGAGCAGTGACGCTCGAGCAGCAGCTGAGCAAATATGGTCTGATAGGAGCAAGGAAAGAGAGTAGGTGACTCAGCCAGTGCGGTTTTCAACCTAATCATTAGCTACCTGTATCAGTTGGGAGAATTTCTGCAGAAACATAAATATATCGCCCACCAACTTAAGGCTGCAGGTCTGTATCACCCACTGAGACATAGGCCACCTGCACCTGAACACCAAAGGTGCTCTGTCACCCATCTGACAGCTGTTATTGACTTAAAGTATCAAGCTTAAAGTACCACACAGTGCTAAAGGTATTTGCTGTACAGACAGAGCATTATTAAACAGTCACTGCTAGGTAAAAATGGGTTGCGGTGTAATATTTTTAGAAAATCAGGATGGTTTGCTTTGATCTGTGATGTATCATTTTGCTCTTCATGCTTGACTAAAGCCTCTAACAAATGATCCTAAAATCAATATTCTGTGTGAACTTTCTGTCAGCCTTATAAAGCATTATTACAGGTGCAATACTAAAGTTAGCCCTAATTCTACCTTAATGAATCCTCTACCTGTTCCAGTGCAGTTGGCCTATAGACTCTCTTTTTAAGACTCATTTTGTAGCTTCAAAAGTGGAACTACAGGGCTTTGGGGTGCTGACCACGTGGTCAGTTCAAATCTGGTTGTATACCTTTGTTGCATATGTTCCCCCCTCCTTTTTTCCACTCATTTTCTTCTCTTCTCTGTTAGCTCTACTTTCTAATTATAAAAAACACACCCACCAAATTATCAGAAATGGGGTTTACTATGTGTTATAAATTGGTAGATTATTGATATACAACATGCATTTGCACTAGAGGCCATGGTAACAGTACTAACCGTACAGATCAGGAATTGATTCATCTGATCCACCTGGAGTCTTATTTCTTTGCTTTCCTGCAAAGCCCCTATCAGACTGCGTGACATTGTGTTAGTGGTGGAATATAATATTATCAGTGACCCTTTCACTGAACAAATATTTAAAAAAAAAAAAAAAGCATCATTATCAGCAGTTCATCACCTTATTCTCCTGGTCTCCTTTCAATCTGACATTCTGCAAAAACTGAAGAAAAAAAAAACCCAGCTCCACCCTGTCAGGCTTCTCCCGTGTAGCATTCAAGACAGGTTTTTTTCTTTTAACATTTTGAAACATCAAATCCTCTGATTCTTAAATTGGCTACTATTTCACAGGGGCTTATCCTGTCTTCAAAATGCCCCTCATTAAAAATGTATGGGCCTTTTCTGCAGGAACCACCAGCTGATTGATTTCCATCATAAAACTCATCCTGACATTTGGAAATATCTGTTATGTAGGAAGGCTACAGGAGATGACATGGCTTTTAATCATATCTCCAAACTTATGAACAGGTCAGAAAAAGCCACACCTGTAGGAGAAGGGTCTGCAGACTTGATACAAACATGCGCTGATCATTCTGGGCGTCAGACAGAATGATCTGAATCCGTTGTATTAGACGAGGCAGGCTTCATCTGTTTCCCCCCTTTCCTGCCTATAAACATAATAATTTCCCTTTCTCTGTAAACATTTTGTATTTTATTTAATATAGCAATGCTAATTTCATGTTGCATATTTTATACCCCACCTGATCTGGTGTTGAATGTAACCACAAAAACCGACACAATCTGGTCCTTTTCCTCCCATTTCACCATCCTGTCTTCCAGCGGCACCTCCCTCGGTCCTGAATCCGACAGATGCTCCTCCTTGTCGGGACGCAGCCCTTCATCCGTGCCCGCCGGGTTGCTGGAGGTCATGGGCGGGGTGCTGCAGCCGTCTGAGCTGGAGACAGACCTGCTGGGAGTGGGACCCCCCGGACCGCTGCTCCACCCAAAGCCCGGCGCGGAGCATCCTGATGAGGCACGGGTGTTAGAGGGGCTCGACAGACGGTCCTTAGCGTGAGCTGCCGCCGGTGCTGCACCGCCGGGCTTCTCCGCTGACGGAACCTCCTCCCAATCCAGCAGAGGGGCACGGTCCGACCGCTCCACCATCCTGTCTGCGGTCCAGCCTCGTCAGTCTCACCGCGGATTGTAAATGATGTATCAGCCGACGTGCACCAGGTCCATCCGTGGATAATCACACATCAGAACAATTACCGCATTGTGAAGTTATTTCTAAACAGTTCAGAACGGTTGCATTTGGCATCAAATCAACGTTTTGCAGAGCAGCTTTCACATCTAGCTTTTAAAATCGTTCTAGTCTGAGGCGATCATAAATTTGATGCTGTTGAGAGAAGGCAACTCCTTCGTCTAATGTGAGTTGCATTCAAAACAAATCACCACCTACGATCACATTCCCTTCACTAAGAATAGCTGTGGAACATTTGATAACAAGAGTTAATTTCGGCTTCTTGAATGTACCCTGCACCACAGCGTCGGGATTAATCTTTTCTTCGCCAGCCGCACTTTCGATTAAAGATTTACGTTTTTCTAAAGCAGTGCATTTACGAATCATGTGTATAAGATCTCAAAGACGATTAATTTGTTGAATCTATTGTTGAAAATATTTTGAGTGTGTGCCAATAGTCACAATTAGTCTATTCCACAGTTAAACGTGCAATTTTGAATGTGTCGAAAGTTGCGAAACAAAATCCAAGCTAGAGTTGGTGACATCGTTCAGCGACACGTCAACTACACGGAAGAAGGTCTCAGTCCAACCTGCGGCTGTATTTATTGCTGATATAAGGAGCATAGTGTTGTTGAAATGGGTGAGAATTTTAAATGTTGGTCGACAAAATATGTATTTTTTCCTTTTGTGCCTGTAACCTACGTGCGTATGAATACTTATCCTGATAGATACACACATATCTCTGTCTGCCTCACTCAACGCGCAGAGCGACAGTTGCCAGTTCGCTAGCTAACGTTAGCTATTTACAGTGAATACCGTATTTTTTTCATCCATGGTGTTTTGGTGTGGACAGTTACTTAATGTATTTTTCAAGCAATTCAGCTTGGTTGCTCTTTATCTATATGTATATCTATATAATGGTATCAAGGGCGTAACTTAAAAAAAAGCACCACAACTTGCGGTTTTCAGTTAATTCCATCATGCCATGGTTATTGTAGCTAAGCTAACCACGGCTAACTTGCTCAACCACCTGATACTGACTGAATGATTAGCCATTAGCCTTTGAGTAACCTTTATATTTAGGTTTTTTTTGTCATCATTCTTTCTGTTTATAAAAAGTCAAAATGATATGTAATGCCCAAAGTGATGAGTTACATCTGATACATCTAGACTATTCAGTTCATAATTAAGATGGAACAAGGAAATGCTTGCTGCTTTAGTTGATAAATGATCCATCCACTAATCAAAATCTTAATTTCTCAGCACTAAAAATTTCTCCTGCGTGTCTTTCTCCAGGTGGTTTCTTCTCTAGTCTCTTCTCTGGCCTTTTTGGCACCAGGGAGATGAGGATTTTGATCCTTGGTTTGGACGGTGCAGGAAAAACTACCATTCTGTACCGGTTACAGGTTGGAGAGGTGGTCACCACAATCCCGAGTATGTACTGCTTTTCTCTGTTTCTTTATTTCTATACTTGTGTAGTGTTTATTCCTCATCACACACCATCTCTAGGTCTTTTAAAGCTTTTAAAGTTTAACAGATGCACTTTTTTTTTTAAAACAGTGGTGTGAGAACAACCTATGTTTATACAGTAATTAGATTACATATGGCGTTGACCATTAAACCTGCAGGCAAATGCTGTGACAGGCTCGACAAACACGTGCAACCAGTCCAGTCGGCATTCCTCTTTGACACACAAGTGTTTTGACTGAAGAGAAGCAAAGCTGGTGGGAAGAAACAAGTTAACTGACTCTAATTTAACAAATTTAATTACAGCTAATAAAGAATGTACTGACATATTATTTTCATGTGATAGCCTCTTGTAAAGCAGGGTATTTTTTAGCATGATAACAGTCACATGGACCTGAAAACATATTCTGGTTGTCGAGGCAGGTTTCACAATCATTGCTTGTTTAATTGCGTGCCTTTAGTCATCTCTGAAAACATCCTGCATAATTTCTGTTTCTTCATACTTTTTAGCAATATTCTCCTTTTCTTTTTCTCCCTGAATATGTAGTTGATCAGTATGTTCACATTTACCATCTGGAGGGGTGTGGCCATGGCATCACAAACTTCACATGTAGACATGGAGTGCCACTGCTGTTTGTTGTCAGTGTTGCTCATTTTCAGATCTTTGTGGCCTACCACTGATTTATATATTAAAAAAAGGTGGAACTATAGATTTTAAGTTGTTTAATGAACCCTCACTCATCATTTAAAAAAAAAAAAAAAGGAAAACAATATTGTGTATTTCTCATGACTAATGTGACTAGCCCGCAATTAGTTTCAGAGGGACAGGCTTCAGAGACTAAAATTCAGCATTATTCCTCTCCTGCTGTCTTCTGCAGATTTCATGGCCTGAGAATAGAAATCAAATTAAGGAAAAAAAGCTGTGTCTGCATGTGTTGCAGTGTTTATCATAATTGCAGCGCTCAGCAGAAGCATCACACCGTACATCCAGATACAGCAGTGGTGAGAATCAGGCTCATGTACTCTGCCCTCACTGCAATTGGGTTTCTCTCCACACAGCAATCGGCTTCAATGTTGAGACAGTCACATACAAGAACCTGAAGTTCCAGGTGTGGGATCTGGGAGGACAGACAAGTATCAGGTAGGTGTGGCAGAGTATAGCTGTGCTGTGAAGGTCCCAGGTGTCAATGAGTGGAAATGAAAGCATGTGGAGCAAGAACAGCTCTAAACAGCTTGATGCTCTGTCAGCACCTAGGAGACTTTTCCCAATTTTATGTTAATTTAAACTATTTTTACCTCACTCTTTAAATGTAGTAACATTATCTTCATGGTTATGTCTTTGCACTGTCTAACCGCCAATCAACTGCTCACTGATTAACCTTATCTTTTACCTTTCCTCCTCTGTCTAATTCACAGGCCCTACTGGCGTTGTTATTACTCAAACACAGATGCAGTCATCTACGTCGTTGACAGCAATGACCGCGACAGGATGGGCATCTCCAAGTCTGAGCTGGTGGCCATGTTGGAGGTAAGATGACCAGTTCTCTACTACAACCTAAGAACACTCGTGAGGATATTTCATTACAAGCTAGAACCATCATGATAGTGATATCCAAAACTTTGGTTTAGACTGAAATTTCTTAACTATTGGATAGATTTCCATTACATCAAATCTAGTCATTTCCTCTGCTGCCACCATGAGGTCACATTATCTCTTTGAACACTGGTACTTGACAAGGTACTGTGGTCGTCAGATCATATAAGTTGTTTATTAAGGCTCTGTTATATGGATATATGAGGCATACAACCACAACTGAATATCTGCCACTTTGTAGCATTTAAATATTTCACATCAAAAACAATTTGTCTGGATATATGTAGTTTTAATTCATCTTTTAAAAATGACAGTACATCATTTCAAGAGTTTAACTTTTTTTGATGTGTGGTGTGTTTTTTTTTGTTTTTTTTCCAGATTCAATTTTGAATTAAAACTTGTCAAGCCAAAAAAAATCTGGTTGCTTAATTAAAAAAAAATTCAAATTTATACTGCATTTTTGAAATTGCACTGTTGATCTAGGAATTTAAAAAGGAAAATTCAAGCCACATGAATTCAAAGTTTTTAGAGTAAAATGTTTAAAAGTTGTCAATTCAGTGGTATTTGAATTTTAACAAGTATTTAAGAGTGCTTAAATTTCAGCTATTTCATTGCTTATAAGATACAAATTATTACAGTGGTGTTTATTTTACTTTCATGACACTGATATTTGGAGCTGCCACTTGGCAAGTCTCTGACTACTAGCTGGCTTTTTGAAAATTAAATCAAAACTTCTATTCTCATGATGTAATTTTGTGACTGTACATCTTATACAGGAGGAGGAGCTGAAGAAAGCGATCCTGGTGGTATTTGCAAACAAACAGGACATGGATCAGGCAATGACACCCACTGAGGTGGCGAACTCTTTAGGCCTTCCCGCCCTCAAAGACAGAAAATGGCAGATCTTCAAGACCTCAGCCACAAAGGGCACAGGCCTGGACGAGGCAATGGAATGGTAGGCTTCACCATACGTATGTGCTTTATCAAGAAGTAAGAGTAAATTCATTTGTAATGGGTCTGAGGTAGGAATGGCACAGTATGATTGATTTCATAACAAGTTAATTCCACATTCTCTTCACTGTTAGTTCATACACACATTGCACAGCATGTTATCTGTTCCGTGTGATGGCCGAGACTGAATTATATTTGATCTCTGTCCTTCAAGGTTGGTGGATTCCCTGAAGAGTCGGCAGTAAAGGCTCACCCACCCACTCTGTATATACTCCTGACCCTTGACCCTTCTGTATGAAGCCTTGTGACTGACCCCCTCCCCATGTCCCACTTTCCTTTGGACCAGTGCTTGCACTCCTGCCCTCCTTTCCCATACCCACCTGAAGCCTTGGCCAAGCCCTCCCAATGCCTTTCAAGCCTGGAACTAAAGAGCGAGGGCTGCAGTAACGTCTGGACACACACTACACCCAACTGAAGGTTTTAGAGAGCCGTAGGACTGCAGGGATGGATGGGCAACAGTTAAACTGCAGTATTTGCATTTTTATATGTTTTGGAAATGCATCCAAGTGTCAGTTAATTAACACCTGTGAACATGTCAATTACTGCTAATTTTATGAATCCATTTGTAATAGTGTCAACATTAAAATGTTATCATGGCGTAAGAGTAATCAATAATGAGGCTCTGTGAAAAGCATTTCTGAAAGCAGGCTGGTCGCTGCATCAGTTAGCTGCAGCTAATGATTTCCAAGAGGGAAATTCTGAATAATCTGCATGTCCCAGAGAACTTGGATTAGTACTTGATGGGCACTAGCAAAAAAACATGCCATGAAGATCCAGCAGGAGGCAGCAATTTCTCCCATTAAAGCACAAAGATCAGAGGTCTGTTCCTAACCTCAGCAATCAGTCCAGGACACATCACTGAGAAGCAGCTGCTGGGTTTTAGTTTGCTGGACAGCATTGAATTCCATGTCCATGTTAAGTGCAGCAAATCCAAGTTTATTTACAAAGAGATGTTATTTAAACTGCTGACCTGTATGACATGTTCTGATTTACTTTTGGAAAGTAAAATTAATTTGGCTTCACACTGATTGAAGAAAGATTTCTCTACATCTACTACATGTCCTCTAGCCAAGTGTTACTGCAGCCTGGGCTGTTGTTGTACTATAGTCAGGCAGATGCAATGACATGGATTTCTACTTTTTCTTCCTGTTCAATTGTGTTCCCAAATTTTTAAAATATATTGTGGTGGTTAAAGCCTTTTTCCATTGAAATCCTTGAGTGCAGCTTTGGCATATTAGTCATTTAATTACTGAACACTAACTGTATGCTCAAAGTTTTATGGAGGCATAATTTATATCTGCTTGTACAGTGACATTTATTCTCAGTAAAGATTGCTATCAGTGATTGTACCATTACTGTGTTAAAACTCCTTGATTCTAAAATTATAATAGAGCACAAATACCACAACAAATTATCAGTAAAAATGTTGGATATTTTTTAATTACAAAACATACATTATAAATGTGAGCACAGTTCTACACTCACTGGTCACAACAGGAAAATAAAAAGTAGATTTCAGCTTTGATCTGCAATTCATATGAAGCAATTTCATTAGTGATACAGAGACATCCTGTCATTTCTAATTCTTTTACACACACACACACACAAGGAGGTTGGATGTCTTTTACAACCTTGCTTGTTCTTCACATATTCAGCAAGAAACATCTGTCTTTCTTGGCCCAATCCAATGTTTTCTTTGTCAACTGACATTAATTACAATAGTGAAAGTCATTATGTAACATCTTGAGGTGAGACTTACAGAGTCTGCAGCCCGTTAGCCCATAAGTGTCTGAGGATGAACAGTTAACGCCTGCCTGCTCACCTGGCCAGCGTTGATCCCCACCAAGTGTCCTTGATAAAGAGATGCAGCCACCCACATGGCTCACTGCACCATGGCCAGGTCTTTGAGTGCATGGCTGCGATGCTTCTTGGCTTTATATCCGGGCCGTAGGAACTCAATCTTCCTCTTCTTGGCTTCGATTTTGTTCTTGTGTTTCTTGAGTTTCTTCTTGGCAGCGATATCTGGGTTAGCTACCGCCTGGAGAAGAGGAGGACAAATGTAAGGTGGCTGCCAAGGATAATGTTGTGCCCATTCATTGTGTTTTGCCTACATCATACCTGCATGGCCCTGTGTCGTTTACGTGCTGCTCGCCTCTGTGAGAACTCCTTCTGGACAGCGGAGAAGGCCAATGAGAACTTCTCTAGCCCCACTTGTCTCTTCAGCAGCTCGATCAGCTCCTGCGCCAGGTTCTTCAGTGTGGGGTCTGAGTAGAGACAGCGATGGAGTAAAGTTTGAGGATGATTTCATTTTTCAGCCATTTTCTCATGTGACAAGCTGGACCCTGGACAAAGAGTGTATGTGTGTGAGGATTTTTAGTTTTTTTTTGAAGATGTGGGAGCTGATACCTTGGTCTGCATAGGTGCTGTCCAGCTCTCTGTACAGAGGAGTGATGATGGTGGTCAGATAGGGGCCAAGCCTTTCCTTCCCCAGGTCCATGGCTATTGCTCCCAGGAACTTAAACACACAAGTTCTCTGTTGGAGAAAGTGGAGGGAGCTAAAATAAAATTACAGTTCAGACACTGAAAGACTGACCATTTTAAATGTTGATACATTTTCTTTATATTCTAAAGAAAACATTATCCATTACCATTTCATATCCTACATTTCCCCTTAAAAACAAGTGAAGCACATAAGCAAATAATTAGATACATTTCTACATTAGCAACATCTTGTTTATTATATCACCTCTTGACTACCATAACTGTCTGTATAAGGACATCAGCCATCAGCTAGATTAGATCAGCAAGATTTCTCACTGGCATCAAGATTAGAGACCACATTTCCCCTGTACTGACCTCACTTCACTCATTACCAGTGAAATGCAGAAATGATTTAAATTTTCTTGTACTTGTTTTTAAAGCACTGCATGGATCAGCACCAGCTTGCTTCTCAAATCTCCACAGTCCATATTCTACTTCCAGACCTTACTTACATCCCCAGTTAAAATGTGACCAAACATTTACCATCACTATTTACCTATTTGTTTTTGTTGTCATTATTTAATTTCTCTATGAAGCACTTTGTTCAGCATCTGTTTTATTTAATTGACATGTTCAACACCAAGCAGGGAAATAAATGCAGAGTGCATCAGGTGATGTTACAGGTGCCACACAGCACACTTGTTACATCTCTGACCACACCCACCAGAGACACAGGCTGTGGTCTTTAAGGTGTCAATACTGTTATGTTTATGTTATAAATGATGGACATGAAAATATACATGACTTCAGTGTCTTCCATGGTAGTTTACATTTGTCACATCTACTAGAAAATGTTTGCATAAAATTATTTAAATATGCATTTTCAATGAGCTGAACCATCCTGACACCCTGCCCTGTCAAATTAAACTAATTAAGAGATTTATTTTTCTGCTGTCATGCACTGAGCTGTTTTTTAAAAGTCTAAAATATAAATAGTCAATGCTTTTAAGTACAGTAAAGACCACAGTACAACATACTAAATTAAATTCACTGGGCCAACACACAATACAACCATGCAAGGCTACAGATAGAGTAGATGTATTTATACTCAGCTCTTAAAGGCTGCAGTAATAAGATGGGAGTCCAAATGTCAGATAATGTTCTATTGTTAAGTTTATACCTAGTAACTGAATAACAGGATACTTAGCTATCATCAACCAGAGAACAGGACACGTGACCCCTAGTTTCTATGGTTACCTTTAGGGGAACTTTGGGAGTGTGCGCTGCCTCTCTCTTGGCCATCAGAGACAGCTTGTTCATCAACCACAGAAGGGAGGGAGGTCTATCATCCTTGTCATCTTCATCCTCCTCCTCTTCTTCCTTCTCTTCCTCTCCATGTCCCTCCTCTTCATCTCCATTCTCCCTCTGCTCCTCCTCCTCTGTCACCACATCCTGAGGGGGAGTGACATCAGACTCGGGGGAAATGAGGTAGATCACCTTGCCGACGAACAGCAGGTTCTTGATCACCTGGGGACGGAGCATAACATGTTCTTCACTCAATCTAATCTGTGAAATTTGTTGAAATATGTTTGAGACACAGTATGATGGGTGTGTTTTGGTGGAGTCTATGCACCTGCTCTCCTGATGCTGTGTCCAGGAACTTGGATTGCAGCTGATTGCAGAACGATAACGCCAACTCTCTCATCTAGGTCAGAGAAGGAGGGAAACAAGAAGAAAAATGTATTCAAACAATACGAATAAGATGCAGAAAGTGCAAAAGAGTGGTCCTTTGCCTCACCTTCTTGTCCAGGTTGCTGGTGATGAAGGCAGTGGCTACTGACTGGGATGAAGTGTCTCCATCCTCTCCTCTCCAAACATTGAGCAGCTGTTCTGCTTGGTGGGCTGCAAACAGCTGGCCAAAGAGTTGCGAGGCAGTCAGCCACACCCAGCAATGAGGGTACCGCAGGTGGGCTTCAATGTGACCTGCAGGTGTATTGGAAGAAAACTGACTCAGTGTATGTGGAATTTGGCTGCATATATAAGAGAAGAGCAGTTGTGTGTGTTGGGCCTTTACCCCAGATACGAAAGAGTGTGTCGTCATGCTTGCTGAGCTCCAGCAGGCCACAGTGCTTGCTGAGTTTGGTGATGAGAGTCAAATAACTGAACAACAGCCTGTCTGCTCCTTTCTCATCCTGCTCCTCTTCAATCTGAAAGACAGAGTCACAGAGATGCTTTCTATTCCTCATGTTTCAAAACCTGTGGCCAGAGATGGTGTGAATGTGTTGACATTTACATCTTCATAGTTGTCGGGGTTGATCTCTCTCTCCAGCAGAGGCAGCAGGTCGTCCAGTCGTCGGGCAAAATTATCCTCTTCCACTTCCACGAACAGACCACAAATCTGGGCACCGAGACGGCGAAGGCTGGCCTAGGAAGGAGGGAAAAGTCAGAGATCTTACTGAGAATTATATTAAGTGGAAGTTCCAAAAAAGCTGCTGATTTAATTCACTTTTGTCAAAAAAAAAAATTTCCTAGACGTTTTACATGCATTTGCATTGTATGTGTTACCTTTTCTGCATTGAGCCAGGTGTTGACGAAGGCGTACAAGGTGTTCTGGTGATTTAAGTCCAGCTGCGTCAGCAGGGCCTTGATAGCCATGGCGGCCATTTTTTTACAGCGTGCCGAGTCGTCGTTGACCACGACCAGGGCCAGCGGGGCAAAGAACAGACCGCTGTGCTTTAACAGCAGGTTCTGAACAAACAAAAACATAATGCAGTTTTGTTGAGATCATATGTGAAGTCAAAAGTCATCATTGGTAAAATACTATATGTTGGTTCTTATGTTAAAGCTACTGATGTGAATTACGCCCAAAGTAAGAGTAGATTATGGACATATGGATGATATGTGTGTGTTTCCATATATGTAGGTGAAAACACCTGACAATATAATGCAGTCCAGTTGAGGTGAATTTACTCACCTGAGGGAAAGTCTGGAAGATGTATGCCAGCATCTCCAGCACAGACTCTCTGCCTGTGTCATGCTCATAGTGCAGCTGCGCCACCACAAAGTCCAGGTGCCCTCTCAGCTTCCTCCCCAGTGGGTAGTCCAGCAGGTACTTCAGATAGATCTGCACAACACAAATACTGTTTACTTTCTGCCTGAACTGAAGACTAGAGTCTCTTTATTAGACATTACGCAGCAGAGTGGAGAAATGAAGCTGTTGTGTGTTTTAGTACCTGTCGACAGTGTATTCTGATCATAGCGTTGCTGCCGGTGACCGACAGCTTGGCAACTTTCTTCATCACCTCCTCCATCTCTGGAACTACAAGTTTCCTAGACAGAATTGCCTGAGGGAGACAGATGGACACAAAAATATATTTAAAAAAAATTAAACAATTTGTCTTTTACAATTTTGATCTTCTGATTTGTCCTGTACATAAAGTTTACAGCCCTAAAAACACTTGGTTACCTTCAGCAGGCCGAAGGCAGTGGCTTGGCGTGACTGATCGTAGATGTCCTCCTCAGCATATCCCAACAACACCTGCAGCTGCGTCTCAGAGATGTTGTTGCTTTTGACGTTCTTTACCAGTATGGTGATGGCCTGCGAGACAAACAAAGACAGGAAGGAGACAACATTATAAATCAATGCATTTTTATCTTCATTTTTTTGTTTTTGAGGTTTTACCAATCCTGGGGGCCCTGATGAAACAAAACAACAATAAAACTATTTGTTGTGTTTTGTTTGCATACATACATACATACATACACACATTCACACACACACACACACACACACACACACACACACACACACACACACATATATATATTCCTTGTGTTACCTTGAAGCAGTTCTGAACCAGGTGGTAGTTCTCCCCGCGGGCGGCTCCGGCCTTGGAGTAATCCTTCAGCAGAACAAAGAGTTGCTTGGTCAGCTGGTCGGCGTTCTGCTCCACTGCTGGGAGAGGGAACTTGAACAGCCAGGTGAATGCCACCAGAGCCTCTGTGATCACCTGAGAGGAAGGAGACAGAAGAAGAGGGCAAGTTATTATCTCCGTCATCTAATTTGAGAGACCAGAATTTGTTTGATCAACTAATGCTCATAGTTGGGGTGATATGTAAACATCAAATGCTCGTACCTTGACGTGCATTGAGTCGAGGCAGTTGAGTAGCAGCCTTACGAAAGGGTCCAGCATCTCTAGAGCTGAGGCCTCAGATGATGTCACTTTGGATTTCTTCAGACTCAGGTGGAGCAGCTGAGGAACAGATGGATTCATATGATGACAAACACTTGTGCTTCTGTTTAATTCTTTTAGACTCACAAAACAATCACAAGGCAATCCTTCCTTCTCCTGTAATGCACAATATTTAGGATAAGACAATGCAGAAAATGTTACGCATATTGTTAGAGAAGTACAAAGAATGCTTTTTCTGTGATATGATACGTTCACATTAGTGAACTATGTGGAACATTATGCTTCTGTTACTATATCAGGACAAAAAAAACTTCAGAGTAAAGTAGTATTAGAAACAGTACATTGCAACAAACTGATGCTAATACAAACATCGTATAAGATGACTGAAGACAAGTTTGAGTGATGTGTACCTTGAGGCCAGCGTCCACCAGGATGTGCATGTTGGTTCGGCAGCTGACGGGAGCTTTCTGACCCCCTCTCTTCGGGGTAGGAGGCAGGAGCAGGCAGCTGGGAGGGGGCAGCCTGGGGTCAGGGGGAGGCCGTGCTGACGCTTTCTCTCTAGAATTACAAACAGATACAGTGTCATAAATATTGAATGCAAATAAGCATTAAAGTGATTTACTATACTTCAGTCTGAACTGAACTGTGTGTGTGTGTGTGTGTGTGTGTGTGTGTGTGTGTGTGTGTGTGTGTGTACCGGTCTCGCTTGGTGAGCAGCGGCAAACTCTGGCTGACCAGGCCATGGCTCAGCAGCAAAATATCCTGAGGAGTCATGCCCCCGTTGACAAGCAGACCCAGGACCAGTCGCCGCAGCACGGCACCCACTCGGTTACACACCTTCAGACTGGATGAAGTCTCCAGTATCTGACGGGATGATAATACTTGGTTTTTCAACATAATTTTGTTCATGGATAAAATGGAATTTCTCTGTGCTCCTTAGACAAGACAAAACATGCACTTGAAGACCCATTTATGCAATCACTGCATTGAACACATGCAGAAACCTATTTAAATTAAATCACTCCCTCACCTCCTTCAGTGGCAGTATGAGCTTGGTGATGCTCTCCCTGCTGCAGAACTGGGCCAGCAGCTCGTAGGAATCCATGCTCTTACTGTGTCGAGCCTCCATCAGCTTGGAGACGATCCCCTTCACCTCCTTCTCCTCAGCCACGGCCCCGAACAGCTCATTGTTGAAGATCTGACCAATATTGAACAGAGAAGAGGGATAATAAAGGATTAAGATCAATATAAATGAATCTACCTGTGACACATGTTAATCAGGGGTTTTAATGGCTAATCCATCCTCAACATCTGACAAATGGGAGTCAACATAGTAATATGGAGTGAAGTTCTTACATCGATGAGCATGTTCATGCACAGGTCCAGGTCACCACTCTTTAGGGTTGGCCTGAGGACAGACAGCAGCTGGTACACTGTAAATGTTAGCACATGGACCTGGATGGGGGAGGGGCAGAAACAGTTCAGAGACAATACAAACATGTCTCTTCACAAAAAGGGTGATGACCCACCATCTACAAAAATCCACCTTCTATTAAAGTGTATGCACTGAGATATTATTTTGTTAAATGACAATACTGCACGTAAAGCTGTCGTTCCATACATCTGTATGTTCGACCAGACACAGACGGGTTTGTGTGTGTTCTTCTTTGCTATTTACTATATCTGTGTGTGCGCGTGTGTCCTCTTGCCTGGTAGCCCTTGACCAGGACGCTCTGCATCTCTTTGAGCAGGTACCGCAGGTATCTGCACCCCAGTGTCTCAATGATCTTCACCAGCGTTCCTCTTGCTACGTCACGTATCTCCTGGAAACGGTTCCTCAGCAGCACACACACCTTGATCAGTATCCTGGATAACATCCACACACGCACACACAAATATTTAACGGTGGAGAAAATCATACGGAATATCATATAGCATATACATCATCAATGAAATGTCATATTCTTATCCTAACCATATTACAAAATCTTAATTGTCCCCTAATCTGAGGATGCCACACATGATTCATGTGTATTTGGATCCTGGATGACAGCAAAAATGTTTTACTTCTGATCTAGAGATTTTTCTTTCTCCATATGTTTAAAGACATTCACCAGCAACACACTCAAACACATGCAAGTGCACATAGCAGCATACCCAGGCAGGTTGGCCTCCATGATGTGTGGAGGCAGAGTCTGCATCAGTTTAACCATGGCAAAGGCTATTGGTACCCTCGCCACCTCCTCATCCTTCACATCCTTTGACTTCACCGCCTTGTGCTCCTCGTCACGCTTCACCTAAAAGACACACACAGAAATACTTTCACTATTCCACTGCTGTTTAGGGTTTTTACAATAGATGTCATGTGTCACTTGTGTGTGCAGTGTTGTACCTTTGCTGTGAGACACTTGTGTAAGCGTGGAAGCACGCTGTCTTTAACAGTCTGGTGGATGGCGCTGATCAGAGACTCCAGCTCCTCTTTGCTCTGTGGCAGCCCGCTGGCCGCCACAACAGGTTTAGGAGCCACTGGTCGCTTGACTTTAGTAGTGGCCACTTCCTCTGAGACACCATCCTTTTCTCCATCATTGTTGACCGTTTCCATGGGAACATCAGATGGAGCAGTCTTTTTTTCAATCTCCATTGCCTCCTCATCATCGCTTGCATCTGATTCGTCAGCTGCACCTTCATCCCCGTCATCTGCATTGACTGTGACGCTCCCAGCTTGTCAAAAATGTGTTGTTTTATTTATCAAGTTTTATACAGAGAACAAATATGAGTGGACACAGAACAGTTCTAATTAGTCATTCACCTTCTCTGGCCTTAGCTGCCTCCATTTCTCTGCTGAGGGTGTGGTGGTCAAAATGGAAAGCATCCAGGACTGTGACTAGCAAACTGGATTTAGGGAGGGAGGAGAAAAGAAGAGGAAACACTTTTATGAAACGCTTTAAGTATCATGAATTAAAATGGAAGGACCAAAGGGCATTAAAAAGGTAAAAAGACAAGAATATAAAAAGCAATCCAATGGTCAAAAAAACGATTTAAAAGCACACAAGCTTGAGGAGAGCCCTACCTGACAGCCAGTTTCTGCTCAGCCTGCGCAGTCTGCAGGATGTGGACGAAGTGTTTCAGGTAGTAGAGGTACTTGGACCAGGTCAGCCGTCGACACACTGCACCCACCACCTCCACCGATGCTGACGTCATATTCTCATGCTGCAGCATGGGAGAAGAAGCATTTTTAGTTTCCATGCACAGGTTTGAAAAAGTTCTCTCTCAAAATCGAATTTCATTACGTTGCATTTGAAAATGAAATTGTATCCTTTATGAAAGGTTGAGTGTAGATAAGTCACCTTGAGCATCTTTTCATCTAGCAGGGCCGTCATGGCGTACGGCATTATGTAATTCTGCAGGGAACGAGACGTCATGACCACCGTGCCCTCGGTCAGCTGCTTTGCCAACTTCCTCAGTGCGCGACCACGACGGTGGATCTAAACAGAGGAATGTGTTAGTCTTTGTGGTCCTACCTGTACAACAGTCAGATAACAGGGGAAATAAGTAAGAGGAGTGAGTTTTTATGGGTTCTTTCTCACCTGAATGTGCTTCATGTGCTCAAAGAAGTCAGACTCGGGATCGTTGTAGTCTGTGAGCTGCACCAGGTCTCTGAACTCTTTTCTGGAGGGAAAGATCTTCACCAGGCAGGCGAGCACAGTGGTGTAATCATGCTGCACACTCTGGTAGAGTGAAGGGGGTTAGTAGAGGAAGAGACCACATTTTAAACATACATCTTCATAAGTGTGTATAGTGGTTTCTTATTTGATATAGCTAGTGTGTTCAGAAAATAGGAGGAAGTGTGTGTGTGTACCTCTGTCTTGCTGCGAAGCCCCTTGTGTACAGCATCCAAGATGGTGTGTTGCACAATGTCCTTGTAGATCTGTTCTCCAGGTCCGACCGCTGCCAGCTGGACAATCACTGCAGAGAGACACAAGGTGGCGTTGTCTGCCAACGACATGTCACCAATCTGCACCAAAGGAGGGACAATTAATGAAAATCTTCTTATGTTACAGCTATTAGATTAGACAGTATTTCTGTATCATATCTGCTGACCTCAAAGGTGTGGAAACAGTTGTGTATGATGGTGGTGATGTAGTCCAGGTCCAGAGTCTGCATGTCTTTGACCCGCCTGGTAGCCTCTTGGAAAGCCGTCAGACGCACATCAAAGTAGATCTCATCCAAGTGTCGACTGTCGAATGCGTTGAGCTGGAGAGGACGAGCAGGAAACAGTATGGTTGCCATTACTGACTGTAGTAATGTGGAGCAGGTGAATCTGACCACAGAGATTAAAGTGTAAATAATAAAACATCATGTAAGTGTAATAGATGATCTTACCTTTGCTGCCAAATCAGTGATATATGCGAGTGAAGGCTCCAGATCTGACAGAGTCTGAAATCAGAGCAGCAGACAGATTAAGAGTAAGGAAGGTTAATTTAAAGATTCTCTTAGTTTTATTGAGAGGAATCATTATTTAGAACTACAACCACAAATAAATGCCAAATGCAAATCTTCTCTCTATCATTCTAGTCAAGTCTGGGCTTGATATCAATAGCATAGACATACATCTGCACCAATTCAGTCATCCTCTACTAGTAATATTCAGCATATACAAAAATTTTGTAACATCAGGCCAGTTCAATAATTCCAAACCTTTTTGTCTTGTGACCCATTTAAATGACTCAATTTTTGACCCCTCATCACAGCTTAAAGAGGGATTAGTGTTAAAAAAAAAAAAAAAAAGGTCAAAAATGGAGAGGAAACATCTACAGAGGATCCATATCACTCTACTTTACTATATATAAATGCATAGGCTACATATATGCATAAATACTTAGAGGACATACCAGAAGTGAGATTCAAACAGTTGAATGCAATATGTAATGGTGATACCAACAATCTTGAATCTCAATTACTGTGTTCGTGTAATCACAATATTTTGTTTTCTGTCGGACCTGGAAGACGCTGGTGAGGGCCTGCCGGGGTAGCTTGTTGTGGATGATGGAGAAGAGTTTGCTGAGAGGGCGCAGGAATGCAGACGGCTGCACACACTGCCGCAGCAGGTTTTGTATGGTGGCCAGGATGTCAATTTCTGTCTCCTGAAACAAACAAACTGAGCTAAATAACTGGTAGCATGAATACATACAATCTGTTATAAGAACTTGTAATTTGGCAAATTTTCCCTTGAATTGAATACAGACCCTAACATTAAACATCCATATCTTTAAGCTTTAATTCATAGAGATAGTCAGAGATGGTACACACAACCTTGGAGGCTCAGTTCAGGCAGAAAGCTCTTAATTTTACATTAAAACTTAACTATGAAATCAGTCTCATTGGAGCTGTCATAGAGCACACAATAATTTGTTAGTCTTACTTGAGGGTTGTTGCCTTTCTGGAGGTAGGGTAGCAACAGGCTGATGAGCACTGAGCTCTGCTCCTTGTCGCTCACAAATCGACTGACCCTGGCCGACAGAAGGCGACAAATAAAAAAAATAAAAAAAGTTTAATGAGACGAAGCAAACTGCAAACACCTGATGTTTCAAAGAGAGAACATCTTGGATATAATAAAGCAGAGAAAAAAAATGAATGAATGTGATCTGTACTGTATTTCCTCAAATCTAACCAGTCAGTTCACAGTGAACTCACTTGGAGAGGATGTTGAGTTCCTTTGCCACCTGCGCTCTGAACTTCTTCTTCTTGAGCCTGTCAGTGTTGCGTACGACTCCGCTCAGGTAGTGCAGCAGAGTGGAGATGTGGGGAAGCAGCAGCCTGGAGCCCTGAGTTAATGAATCTAGAAAAGCACAACAACACAAATATCTAACAGTGGCCGGCATCGGATTAAGAAGAGATATACAATTAGGATAAAACAGGGAAAACTACATTCAGATTGTATTTTGAGGAAAACAATCTGCTAACCTGCAGTGACAAGAGCGCCCTCCCCAGGCTGCGGGAAAACACTGCTGTTGACGCTCAACCCTGTCTCTGTCTCTGAGGCAACAAAGTCTTCTGTCGTTGCTAGAGACTCCGCTATGTCCATTACCATAGCGATGGTCACTGGGGAAGCCTTCTTTGCAGATAGGAGGGCAAAGACATTTAGGAGGACATCACACTCTGAATGGTCTGGTCTGTGTTTGGCCAGAAGGGGGAAGTACCTGAGACAAAGAATATACATCTTTATTGAACTCACTCTGGATGAAAGACTCTATATGCTGGTTAATGTGATGAAAGGATGAGGAACAGATGGTATTATGGGAAGAAGCCACAGACTGACCTGGCATTTTTGCACCACACATGAATGAGTTTCAGCAGAGGTGTCGGGGAGTAGGGGCTCTCTGTGGGGAGACGACACACCTGCACACACAAGAAAAAAAAAAAAAAAAAAAAAAAAAAAAAAAAAAAAAAAAGAAGAAACTTAAACTTGTAGGTGAACCAGAACTCTCTGGAGAAAGACAACTAACACAGTAGAACCTCAGAAAAAAAAACAGGAACAGAAGTTGTATGCATTATGTACCTGAGGCCAAACTACAGCCTGGAAGACAGCATCCAGCTCGTCTGGGCTGAAGCTGTAGGAGTCAAAGCCGTCAAAAAAGTCCTGAATCCTCAGGATGCCGAGTCGCCTTAGGTTCTTCAGAGGACTGATGCAACCTGCCCTCAGCTACAAACAAAAAAGACAGAATACAGCACTGAGAAGCACTCAGAGGATTTTTTTTTAGATATGTTCCCTTTTAAGTGACTTATAAAGCACAGTTGTTGATTCCCTGAAGAAACGATCTCCTTACACTGTAAGTAAGAATACTTAAAATGACACAGCAACTTCATCTGAACAGCTTCAACCATCTGAATTTGGTATTTTTAGGATGCTCTCAAGTCATCTTGCTGACTGTAATTTATACAGTATAAGAAAGAATTCAGGAAACAAACACTGAAATCACAATCAATCCTCATTCTGGTTACCTGGTCCCTGCTGTCCAGGACACTGGACACAGAGGCGGTGACACACAGCAGGATCTGCAGCACTTTAGGCAGGTAGATGTGGATGAGATGCCCCAGCTTCTGGATCACCACATTGATGATGTTCAGCAGGCCGTGCTGACGGCCCAGTGGCAGGATAGCGCCCACGTCTGTCTCAGCAACTGCCCTCTCCACTGCTGCCAGACAGGAACCTGAGGACATGGCACACGAAAAGATCAACGAAGGAACTTCTAATGTTTAAATGCTGTTTTTTCATGTCTGAGTCTCAGGAAATTGTTTGGTTCAAGAGAGACTTGTTTTCTTGTGTAGCTCCTGTGCACTGAGCTGCAAACAGTATGATACACAATTGATACTTCCTGTAGACTGCTGCCAGTGGCTGGAAGAAACAATTTATATAACGCCTATAAAATGTATTTATAGGTTCATAAAATAGCAAAAATAAAGAATGTGCCCCTCATGTCACAGGTTACCAGAGCACAAGTGAATGTTTTTTAAATGCTTTTTTGCTTTACCAGCTTAAACCCCAAATAATACATTTTTTATTATGTATAATCGAGCACCTTTGAAATGTTAACTGCCAAATATTAGAGTTTTTTTTTAGACTACATTACATTTATAGATTAATAATGAAAAAAACATGTTAATTATCCTTTTCTGTGGATTCGATACACAAGTCAAACAGAGCTCAGAAAGAAATACAAACTCAGACACACTTTTAGTTGTAAACAGAGAATTTTCAGAGAACACAGAATCTTAATGAGACAACCACATGAAAAACAAACTTCATTTATGATGATTGGGGTTGAAACTCAACTAAAAATCTAAACTGCAGTAGAGAATCCATTTTTCTTTCTAAAAGGTAGGGCGTTTCCTGTAGCTTCTTATAATGTGTTTTTGTGTGGTGGAAAATGTTTTGTGACTGAGGAAATCTTTTATTTTCTACCTTGGCTGTGATGGCAGACGGGCTCCAGCAGCAAGTCGATGAACATTCCTAGCTCCTCAGCCTGGCAACCTGCCAGGAAACGCAGAATGATGGAGGACCGGGACGCGGAGGCGGCTTTCCCCTGAAACTTACTGCCTGCTTTACTGCGCAGACGCCCAAACAGGATCCTGTAACATGAACAGCAAAAACAAGCTGGTGAGAGAATATCAAACTATAGATACTTGTGATAAAGCTGCCCCACATTATAATCAGAAAAAGGAAAATAATAAAAATGTCCTCTTGTATTTTTGTCAGTGTAATTGAGAATGAGGTAGTATATAACGTGAGCACTGTTGAGACCACCTTGGCCCATTTCTGAAGCTTTCTAAAGTGGTAGAAAATGTTGGCAACAAGCAGCAGCAGCAGAGGGAAAAGACTGATTCCTTGTAAACGACAGAATGAATGAAATAGAACCAATATTTATATTAAAAAAAAAGATAAACAATTCAAGTGTGGGAGCCAGACTGGCTGGGGACAGAGTGTGTGTAAAAGCACACTCCTCTTTTGTAAACACTTCTACCTGCTTTCTAGCAAATAAAAATGATGAAATTGAACTATCAACTGTCTTTGTGTGTTTTTGGGCTAATATGTAAGCTATGGGTGTTGTTTTGTAGTTCAATAAATGACTCCCAAAATGAGCAAAGTGATCATTTGCAAGTTCAAGGAATAGTTGGACACTCTCATGTCTGTCATATATGCTAAATATGAAGCTACAGCCAGGGGACTAGAAACAGCCTGACACTGTCCACAGGTACAAAGAAATCGTTTAATGACACGTGATATCAATCTTCTCATCTAACTTTTGGAAGAGAGTGAATAAGCATTTTAAACATACTTTGCAACACACATACAGGTACAGTACCTCATAAGCACTGGGATCAGTCTGCCTCTGTGTGAAGCATCAACCACTCCCGTCTCCTCAGAAATGTTGAAATGGACAATCTCCTCTTTGAAGTTTTTGTCTTCCAGTAGCCTCTCAAGATTCTCCCTGAACAAACACACACACACAAAAAGAGGTTAAAACATCAGGACACAGAGCAGCATCACTGGGGCTTGCATCGGTTGCTTATAGTGGGTTCAACATTTTGTTCAAAGACTTACTAGCAGAGCACACACTCAAACTTAGGTTAAAGAAATTCCCATTTGTCAATAATAAAGTCTCATAACAATTTTATATGTGATTAATAAACAAAACAATAAGAAGCACTGTCCAGAAACCAGGTCAGTGTAACAGCTTGATGCTGAACAAAGAACCACACATACAGACATCTGTAATGTAAAACTTCCCCGGATCCACACATCTGTCTGCAGGTAGGCTGGAAGTGCGGTAAGTGGATAACTTGCTAACAGCTAGTGGAGGGTATAATGTCAGGCAGAGTCAGCACTGAAGTGGAGGTTAACATTCCTCCGTCTGTAACCATAGAGGGTTGGTGACGAGAGCCATAACTTTTCAAAGAAGCTCACAATGATCCCATTGAGGAAGAGGGACAAACTGGGAGACTGTTGGACAGAAATGTTACTGTACATTCGTTTTCCTGTTTGCCATCTCATAATGTGATGAAGGTAGTTATCTCACTTGTATGGTACTATGTTGGGGTCTTTGTATGCAAGAATACATTCCAGCGCCACTCGCTGAATCTGCTGGTCCTGATGGCAGAGCAACTGAAAACAGACAGAGAGAAATACATCACACTGGTGGTTTGATGCCTGAGGAGCTACTCAACCTACTACTACTACTACTAACTGAAAAAGTCCAAATCGACCCAAACTCCCCATTCCTTGTTATGAAAACCGAAAAAAAAAAAAAACATTCAAGAGAAAATACACTGTCATGTTCCAGCAATAAGCAGCTTTTAATTGGTTTGGTTTAACGCCAACTGCAGATGCATTAGAAGTATTAGTATTACCTGGTTATAGAGCTCACTGAGACTGCCCTCCAGGTAAAGAGCACGAGGGTTGGTGAACTTGGCAAAAACTTTCAGATGTGCAATCAGCTGTCTATGGGAGGAAAAAGAAATCCCATAAAACTTAACACAACCAACAATTGCCATAATAGAGAGCACAATCCTGTTAAAATGTAACACCAATACAGGTACAATGGTCATTACATGTTGAAGGTTTTATTGTGACTAGATCATCAGTCAAATTATTCTGATGGTTTAGGTTTATCTTTGTAAGAAAAGAGTCAGATGGTTCAGTTTATAAGTTGCTTTCAGTCCATTCATTCTCTGATCCTTGAAAATCCTACAAAGTCTTCACAAATTCAAACATTGAGTATCAGTAACCTGATGTAGACGTTGGTTTTGGAGGATGTATTTGGCAGCGAATATAGCTAACGTGTTAGCAAACCGTTGCCTATTCAAACATCCAGCAAAGCAACATTAGCGGAGTTATGTTTCTGTCCACCTGATGAATGCAATGAATGAATGAAGGAATTGCTCTGTTGTGTTAACCAGCGAATGTTAGCCACTAACTTTGGTGCTGAGCAGTTAGCACTCAGTGGGTAACTTAAGTCTTACTTAGCAGCAGCTCTCCTTGGAGGTGCCTTCCTCTGCTGTCTGCCCCTCTCCTCCACATCCTGCTCCTCTTCCTCTCTCTCCTCTTCCTCCACAGCCATCCCAGACTCCTCTAGGGCAGCATCATTCCTCTTCCTCAGGTCCTGAGTGGGGGCTACCAGCAGGTCAGCAGGATAAAACTCATTCCTGACAACAAAGACAAAAACCGTCAGGACCTCCCACAATTCCTGTTTGTTATTTTTTTAAAGCTATATCAGGCAAACATTCTCCCTAATTATACGCTCTGTAAAAAAAAAAAAAAAATTACCTGATGAACCTGAGCAGTAGAGGACTAAGTTCTCGGCTGCGTGGTTCCACTCTGTCAGGATACTGGGCCATTGCACGCCACAGCAGGCTGCGGAAGTTGGGGAAGTCCGTCCTCTCATTAGGGTCACAGGTCAACTTCAGCTGCTCTAGGAACAGCACCCCAACGTCCCCACTTTCAATGACGTCACACCCCAGCTCACTCTGACGATTGGACTCTTCCTCTTCATTACTATCATCATCATCCTCCCGCAGTTCCTTTTCTACAATAGGCAGAGAGGATTTATTTTTTCCCCCTCACATTTCGATTGCATACTGTATTTCTCTTTGTTCAAGGCAATTTTTGCTAAATACCAATCACCAAATCAATGTCTTAGTATCTAAAATTCAATTCATGGCAATAAGTTGGACCAGAACCCAGAAGCCCAGAAGGCAGCCTTACCAGCCAGCCCTGCCACCATCTCCAGATGTTCATGGTAGACTGCCCAGAAGTCCTTGTTGTCCATCCCTCTGGCATGGCTCCTGTGAGGAGGAAAGAAACCAGTTTGTGCATATTTAATATTTGTAAAATGTATTCGGCCAATTCAGACATAGTTCTGTAAAATAAATGTGTTTAAAGCTTATGGTAAAATGCCAACAACCCATGGTGCTGTGCATGGTTAGAAATTTTCACTTTATATGAAATTCTTATACTTTGTGTAATCACACAACTGACAAAAAAACCAAATGTCTCAATAAATCAAAACATCATGTTAATATTAATTTCAGCTGAATCTATTGTGGCTGGATTCTTTTATACTCACACAAGAAGCTCAATGACTGCGTCCCACAGTGGCCTGAAGTTGACGAACAACATTGCGATGAGGTAACGCAGAGGCACCTGAAAGAAAAGAAGGGGAACCAGGATGTTTTCAGGTGTCATGTCTTTACTATTTAAATGAATAAAAAAAAAACAAAAAAAAAAAAACAAAAAAAAACTATTAGAGCTTTAAACATTTGGTTTATTAATTGAATGGTTTTTCAACAGAAAATTAGTTCTGCAACCATTTTAATAATCGAGTAATGAGTACGGAGGTCTTATTATACGTTGGTGTGTCGGCTGGAAAGTGAATTTCAAAATTCCTGGTTAACTTACATTGAGTCATTAGGTTTGATCAACCAACCATTTAAACCTCTGCTGTAACTTTTGCCCATGATTGACATTCTCTGTGTACCTGTTGGAAGGTGCCGGGGGGCCCCTGTGGCAGGCTGCGCTGCACCAGGTCGTGTCTCAGCTTCCGGAGGTGCAGCAGCTTCTCTCTATAGTCCTGCACTGAAGCCGGCACAAGCTCTGCCTGCAGGCAAACTGCAAACACCGGCTGTACCTCCACACTCTCCTCACCCTGGACAGAAGGAAGACACTCACACAGGTAAGTACACAAAAGACAATTATTGTTTGGTGTAGTTTATTGAGAATCTCAACTGACAGCTGTACCTCAGCCTGTGGAGGAAGCTCTGCCTCAAACTGAGAGAGAATCCTCAGAGTCAGGAGGCGAATCTGAAAGAGAAAAGAACTAATAAAACTGAAGGAAATAAATGTAAATAAATATCTTAATAGCGCCTTTACACTATTCATATTTTTTTCAGATATTCTGGATTTATTTTCTTTTTAAAACACACAAAGTTAATCTTGAGAATATGAAATGGAAAAGCAGTAACTGTGTGTAGGTTACTTTCCTAAATCTCAAGGGATCTAATTTGCCTTTATTGTGACAGGAGACAAACCTTAGAGATGTTGGACGAGAGGTTGGCGTGCACAATCTGGTAGAGCTCCATCAGTGCACTGTGGGATAGATGCTCTGAAACACCGCTGAGCGACAGGCGGGTATAGTAGAGGTCTCCTAGCAGCAAGGCAGACAGGTCTGTGGGAAACTTCCTGTAATAGTAATAAAAATAATAATGATAAGAAATTAGATTTAAAAAAGGAAACCCTTGAATAGAAGTTAAAGTGTTTCATTGTTTAGTTCGATGATAGAGGACTTGGACACACATGGACAGGGATGCTGTGCAAAACACACCTTATGATTGAAGTGATCTTTTCCACAGGAAACAGTGAAAGAAGCTGAGCAGACCCATCCAGACTGAGGAGGCAGCTCAGGGCCTGTCTTGCTACAAACAGACCAGCTGGAGGGTGGAGGAACAGTGACAGGAGGGCAGGGCGTAAGTCAGTCTTAAGAACAGCAAAACCTGATGCACCATTCAAAATCTTGTTTGAGTAGACTCCAAAGAGAAACAGATTTATTTGTTTATGGGTGAAGTTCTCAAAAGCCTGATGTTTGTGATTATTTCAAGTCAAAGAATCATAACCGGAGTTCATTCAAACAATCAGTAGCATCATTTAATCTTTTTTGGCTCTTGTAAAGTGTAAAAATTATTGAGCTGCAGCTGATTATTTATTTTTTAATAGATTCATCTATTCTTAATACTTTTATTAATTATTTAGACAATAAAATCAGGTTCCTAATAATACAAGATAAATTAGTTATCAAAATCCTCAGATATATTTTGTTGATTAAATGCTAATCACTTCAACCCTAATTAATCACACACTTTCCAAACATGAAAATAAAAACAAAGTTGTCACAAACCTTTCCCCAATTTCTCTGTGTCAATCTCACACAGGAGGTGATTTAAGAGAGCACACACAGCAGGAACAACACTGGCTGGAGCCAGAGGTCTGGAAAATTAAAAACAGTAAATGTTATATAAATATGAGACATCAGTAAGACCAGTGTGAATGGTTGTCTGTCTCTATGTATTTGCCCTGCGATGGACTGGCGACCTGTCCAGGGCGTACCCCGCCTCTTCCCCGAAAAGATGCTGGGATAGGCCCCAGCCCCCCCGCGACCCTACTAAAGGGTTAGCGGTAGAAAATGGATGGAAATGGACATCAGTAAGACCTCTCAGCAATCCATGTATGCAAGCGAGTGTGAGGAGAAGGAAGCGAGAAGGCTAAAGTTACAGCAACAGTCAGGGCTGCTGCTTCATTTCTTTTTGCTTTACATATTTTAATATGGAGGCAAACATTATTAAATTTACAGCTGATATGAAAAAAAACAAACAAACTCTAAAGTATCAAGTAATACTGTGATACAAGCTGGAGAATATGTTGTGCTTACAACGTGATTTCACTCAAAGAATGTATGAACTTCCCTGACTCTACCTGCCTGAAATACATCTCTAAAAAACAGAAACTCTGTAACCAGGAGCCCACAGGTGTGGCAGTACATTCATACATGTGTTTTTTTTGTGTGTGTGTGTGTGTGTGTGTGTGTATGTGTCTCTTACCTGACATGTGGCAGCAGCATCAGGGCGGACCAAGGCAGCGACAGGTCACTGATGGACTGGTTCTGGTCCCCAGGAAGTCTGATGAGAGACAGCACCAGCTCTGGCACTGGCTGCTCTGATGTCGTACTGCTGACCTGACCTGCCTCCTTACAGCTGAACACTCTGGAGGAGATAAACACATTCATCTCATGGAAAAAATAAAATAAATATATGTGCATGACTCAGACAACCAAAGACCTTTCAGGTCTTAAGTTAACTAGGATTCAATTTATGACCTAATTAGACGTGAATATTTGAGGTGTACTGAAGTATCTCACCCTGTGGTCTGTCCAGTGAAGAGCAGTGGGTAGGTTTCAAAGGCCATGGAGGCGTCTGTCGGGGGCGGGGCTTTAGCAAAGATCAGGCTGACCAGCACCTCCAGGCCACAGTGGCGAGACAGGGCATCTCCACAACTGAACAACCCAGCTGTGAAGCGCAGTAGGCTGGGGAGGAAGAGCTAGAGGAGAGGGGAGAAGAAAGATGTTAGGGAGGCACAGGCAGAGCCAGAGAAAGAGGAAAATACTGAATATATCACTCTAGTGACGACTCACCTGCTCAAACTCTTTCATGGTGAACATCTCCTTGGTGAACTCTAGGATCAAGTCTTGTCCCACTGTGCTGCTAAAGACCTGTTGAAGAAGACAGAGTCAGAAAAGAAGGTGTAAACACACACATACTTATTGACTCTAAAACATGAAGGTGTGAACTTTTTTTCTCATCACCTTTTGAACCGTCTCCTGGATGAGTGATTTTGGCAGGCTGATGTTCTCCCCGAGGAGCAGAGAGGAGATGATCTGGAGAAGCAGGCGTGAACAAGGAGTTGACAGAGCGGAGCTCTTAATCAGCCGCAACACCATCTGCAGGCATGAGAGAATAAGATGATGAAAACATACAGTCCAAAGGAATAAGCTACATGATTGGCTTTACGGGGGAAATAAGGATTTTGAATATGTAACAATCTCACAAATCATTTCCTCCTCTTACCTGGCAGATGGCCTCCGGCTTGGTGATCTTGGCTCCGTCTCTGTGGGACACAAGGGTATGGAGAACAAACAGCAGCCTCTCCAACTGCTCTGTTGCCTGGTCTGCCTCCTCTCCCTTTGCTTCCATTACATCAAGGACCTCCACCACACTGACCTGCACATAGTGACACAGACACCAGGCACAAAGTTTAACAGTGAACTTGGAGAGTGGAGAAAGTACTTTAACTCATGACACAGACAGTGCCTGAAATGAAGGGACACAGATTGATTGTTTCAGCACTGTCATGACAGCGGAAACCTGAATAATGGTCAGTGGTATTCATCTAAATTTGCACTTAATATTCTAACCGTCCTGCCTTACCTGTAGGGACTCCCATAAAATCAGGACGTGTTCTCTGTCAACGTGATTGGCTGCAGCCTGAGCCATGTGATCCAGAGCGTCCCTGACAGTGTCCCAAGGCAGTGAGATTCCTGGGTTGGTTGTGGGACCAAGCTTCCGCAGAGCCACAGGGAGAGCCTGGAGAGAAAGGTGCAAAGAAACAGAAAATGAAGATGAACCAGGATCGCATCAGTCTACTGTTACCATATTACCACATTATGATGCTCTAAATTTTTTGAATAAAAGACTGCTCTTTTAGCACAGCAGACCCCATTACATTGAATCCTAGAAGCAACAAATCTCTATAACCTCACCAATAACTGGGTTTCTGAGGCTGCTACCAGCAAAGCAAAGAGGGTACTGAATTAAATTAAAACCTTGTACAATATGCAGCAGGTATTCTGCATAGAACCATCATTTAGTGTACGTATAATGAAAGCTCTTTTTGGAAAAAAACCCCCAAAAAAACAATAACTCACATTTGCAGCACAGGAGTGGAACATGTTTCTGACTCCTTTGCACATCTCAAACAGCAGCTGACCTGCTCCTTCTGCCTTATCAGGATGCTGCTGCAGGTCTGAGAACACATGAGTCAGCACGGCATCGAGATCTGGAACCTGTGGGGGGGGGGGGGGGGGGGGGGTAATGAATTTATCACCGATGACCACTGAATACACAGAAATATAAAAAATATTTAATACAAAACTGAAAACTGAAATATTTTTAACACGAAAAACCACTCCACTCAAAAACCCTACAGGCCAATATTTAATCCACTTTTTTTCTTTTCTTTTTTAAAATTAAATCCATCCTAACAGTTGCCGACAATAAAAAGTCACAAAGAAGGAAAAAGTGAATTCATGTTTCGTGTGTGATTGCAGGCAAGTCCCCCACCTTTCTCATCAAAAAAGAGAAGCTCTCTGCTGCAAACTTGCGGATGTGTTCCTTCTTGTGTTCCAAAAGTGTGCTGTACAAACTGAGGTGGAAAGATGCATTAATGTCAACCAAAATGTGACCCGTATGCAGTCTGATTGCTAATAACACTTCTCTTTTTTTGTGTATGTCACAGAACACAAACCATTGACCTAACCCAATTAGATAGGTAATTAAAAACAAGTTATAAACAAAAAAACAAAAAACAAAACAGGACTGTAAATAACACATCTTTTACTTTCCAAATGTGATCAGGATATATTTTTAAATTGTCCACGTTTCCAGACAGAGGGTTCATATTTCATCTGTACAGCAGATGGGGAAAAAATGCCATTCAACACCCAGTACAGTGGAAAACATATTCACCAGTAAAACATCTGACTCCAACTGGTTTCTCACCTGTAGATGTTGGTCATGTCCTTCACCATGAGCTTCCACAGGTACTTGTAGAGGTAGGACAGGCAGGTGAAAGCCCACTCTAGGACCTCTGTGTCCTTTGTGTCCAGCAGTGAGGTGATGAGAATGAAGAAGTCAGGGAAGTGAGGGTAGAAGTCAGTCTGCAGGTCTCTGGCCAGCTGAACCACCAGGCTGGGGGTAGGAGGAGAGGAGAAGAGGAGAAGAGGAGAGACATAACTGGAGTCAATGCCATGCAAAGTTTAATTAGTAGTGTTGGTTTTAAAGCAAAAAAAAAAAAAAACACTTCTTGGCATTTGAACAATTCATTCTTCTGGTAAATCCGCAAATCGCATGCGAAACACTTACTCCAGAAGTGGTTGGTAGGCCAGACTGTTGTTGACAGCCAGGTGTGTTTTCAAACTCTCCACTATTGACTTCTGATGGAAAACCAGCATGTTGAATGACTGGCTCTTGTTGGATACCTCTTTCAAAAACGTTGCTGTGGAGGAAAGGCGTCAGTTTTGCATTAGCTGCAATAACACAACATCTTTTCTTAGGGTAATGAGTAACAAGGTTAAGATATTTTTGTTCCTAACATGTCACTATGGCTAATGATGTGGTATTTCTTATATTGTTTACGTACTGAAATGCTCTGTCAAGTTGAGGTCTCTCCATTTTGTGAGTCCTTCAGAAAAGTATGTTTCTACTTCCTGCATAGAGAGAAAAAAAAGTACCGTTATTACCAAACATAAAATCATGAGAATTTACTGAATAAATGTGATTAAAAATGAAGGTGCCATGATCACTGGCTGTACACACCTCAGCATAAGATCCAGTCCTGTCAATACGATGGATGACATCGATGTTGACATTGGCAAGTCTTTCAGCAAAAGTGAGAAACTGAAAGAGGAATTAGAGGAGTTTATATTCTGCTACTGATTACAGCTTAAATGCCATCTTTCCAATAAATTATTAAACAATCTTCCCTGTTATCAGTGAATTCCTCTACTTGCATATGATTAACAAATCGGTACTACACCTAAGAAATGATTTGTGTCTATAAAGCTTTATCCCTGCTACTCTATCAGCATCATGGTGCAGTATATTGTGGACTCTCACCCTGAAGGTGTTCTCTGATTTGTGATACGAAGACTTCGACTTGATCTTCATCTTTGCGTCGATGTTTGATGAAAGGCAGTTTGAAATTCAAAGACTGGTACGCGATTAAAGCGATTCATGAAAACTACACTTTGTTTCTTCACTTAGCTGATGCTACAACTGTTTACACACACGCCGACACCAGGACGCAGCCATGTTGAACAAGGCATTATGGGAGTTTTTTTCTCCGCGTGTTGGGGGAAGAGAGGCGAGCAGAAGCGAAGACAAGCAAAGAGGCGAGAGAGAAATCCTCCCTTTATTTCCGCCGTCGTTTGAGGCTTCGGTTATGTTTCCGAATTCATTTAAGTCTATAAGGCAAGGTTTAAACAAATAAATAGATACATTAATTAATTTGTTAGCCAGACTTTAAACTGGTAGGCATGTCTGACTTCCAGTCAGGTCGGAGAGCAAAACTTAAACTTCCTACCGTTCAAGAGGACATAAGAGCGCGGAGCTAAGTGGAAAAAATAAAAAATAAAAAAAAACCCTGTAGTTACAGTCTATGGAAAAAACGCACTCTGCCACGTTTAAATGAATCAAAAATCAAACAAAGACAATTTAAAAATACCCTTTTCAGTATTACACGAGCTATATTGCCATGACTTATGTGATAAAGACAAGATATGACCACTAGCAAAGAAAGTACAACTCCAGTTCAAGCTAGCTTAGCTTCTGTCCTATAATACATTTTCCCACATGGCATTTCTTTCATTTGTTTTTGTGGAATAGACTTTGCTATGAAACTTTGAATAACGCATAACTTCAACATAGGTTAAAACATCAATTAATTTGGCATTCAACACCAACCTTTTGCAGCGAACCAGCTCAACAGCAGTCAAACCAGCACCAGTCGTTGAATAATCCATCATCACAGCAAAAATGTTATGTCATGGCAGAAAATGCACAGGTGTAATTAATAACATTAATGTTAGTATTCCATTCAGGTGTGTCTATGCATGTTGGCTCACTGGCCTGGCTTATTTAAACACTTCCATCATTAATGTTATTAGTTACACTTGTGCTTTTCCTTCTGTAACAAGGAAACCATCTACTGTGAATAAGCTCCATTCTACCTTTTTGATTTGACTTCATTTACTTTTGTGTGTAAATTCTGAGTTTTGGAACATGTATGATTAGAAAAAAACTGACAGGTACAATATCACTAATTCACACATCTGTCATCTAGGAGCAAAGGCAAGGTTTCTAACAGTTTTTGGCACAGTTTGGAAATTTTTCAGGGCACTACATAGTACATACATTTTACAAAAGAATCAAATCTGGGATATACTTTACCCTTTAAACAATGAATAATTGTGGAGGAGATAGCTTTTTTTATGTAGCTTTTTTGAGTGAGAGATATCTGCCATATATCGACCAATAGATATCACCAACACACATGCTGAATGTCACATTCTATACCAGTTTTCCAACTGCACTGAAATTAATTTTTATCCACCTGTACATTTGGCAGTAAAAGTCACAAAGAACTTCACCCTGCTCCAGATGACTTAAATATTTTTACATCAAAATTCATTCATTTCAACCATCAATAGTAACCATTATTTACAATTAACTTTTTTTTTTTTTAATTTATGAATGAAAAAACATAGGCTACTGAAATTTGTTCTGCATTATGAAACTCCATGTCCTTTGCTTGTTGTCTTTTGCATTTGGATGGTACCAAACCCAGGCTGGCACCATAGAAAACTCCAGAAATAGGGCTCTTTGTAAAGGATATAATATACCATTACATCTATATTCCAGAAAATGTAGGTTAAATTAAGAAAAATATTATATATGCTATTAATAAAAAAAAGTATGTGAGTTATTTACATCCTAAAGGAGTTTTTTAAATCGAAAACAACTGGACTAGGTTATTTGTCTGGGAAGACGTTTCACCTCTCATCCAAGAGGCTTCATCAGTTCGTGTACGCATCTGACCAGGCTAGGACTGGTCCTACTTTCTGGTGTGGAGACCCAGGTATTTAACCTCCTGTGGGCGTTCACAAGGATGATGATGTCACTGGTTCCCTTTTGTGCTCCAAGTGTCAACGACAGTAGTTTGCATGACTGTCGTTGGTGGAAAATTGGTTTCGTTATTTACACATTTTTACATCTGTACTGATGAATGCAAAATATATATGTGTGTGTGTGTGTGTGTGTGTGTGTGTGTGTGTGTGTGTGTGTGTGTGTGAGTGTGTGTGTTTGTGTGTGTGAAGAACTGATGATAGCTTTTATCCTGTGGTTAGGTGAACAGTTCATTCTGGCCTGTTGACTTCACAACATGTACCTGCCTGGAATTCTCTCTCTCTCTCTCTCTCTCTCTCTCTGTCTCACACACACACACACACACACACACACACACACACAAACACACACACACACACGTAAAAGGTTTCGGTCTGTTGTCCTGCTTCTGGCTCAGCATTGACTGAGAAGGTGACGTGCCAGGACCTCTATTTATCCACAGAGGACTGTCTGTTTCTGAGAACACATGAAAGAGTTTCTGCAACTTCCTGAACAGTTTTATTTCTAGTTTTGGTCTGAATTCTACAAAAATGTCAGGGGAATCTCTGGTTGCTGGCTCCTTTGTGGTAGCAGACTATGTGGTCTTTGCTCTCATGCTGATGGTGTCCGCTGCTGTCGGGGTCTACTACGCCTGGGTGGACAGGGGCCAGAGAAGCTCCGGGGACTTCCTAATGGGGGGCCGCAGACTGACGGCCCTGCCTGTCTCCCTGTCCCTGACCGCCAGCTTCATGTCAGCCATCACAGTGCTGTCAAATCCAGCCGAGGTAAGATTCCCAAGGGACAAATGCAAAAAACGTCTCTTGTGAAAAGTCATTTTGTGTCTGGTTCAGTCTGCAGGATGTATTTTTATGATACAAGAAAACTTTTTTGGTGAGGGGAGAACACTTTTCCCCTGTAGTTCATGAAAATCTCACAAGACACGCTCACTGAACACAAACAGAGACCGGCTTCATTTCCTCAGTGTTTACTGGAGGGTTGTGGATAGATATAATTGATCTACTTTATGTGGCTTTGTGGTTTTTCCTTGCTAGTCAAAAGTTCACATCGTAATTTAAATTCCAATTTCTCCACCTTGCCACTTTACCATGCTCAAATGAATGATTTCTTTCATAACTTGCAAAAATCATA
The DNA here is from genome assembly GCF_002814215.2 of Seriola lalandi dorsalis. NCBI lineage: Eukaryota > Metazoa > Chordata > Actinopteri > Carangiformes > Carangidae > Seriola > Seriola lalandi. The sequence goes on along the minus strand of NW_019525241.1, from coordinate 1,348,913 downwards.
GAAAACATCAGTAATTCATATTATCTCTGGTCCTTAGGTGTATCGCTACGGAGCCAGTATTGGATTTTATGGTCTCTCCTATGTAATGACGATAGTGTTCACATCTGAGGTCTTTCTTCCAGTATTTTACAGACTTGCTGTCACCAGCACGTATGAGGTGAGTGTACTTTGGTTTTCAATTTATGTGCTGAGTTATTTATATTGTTTTGTGTGATGTTTTTTGTGCAGTTTTGCATTGCAGTGGTTGTACTTTTAGTTTTTTCATAAAGGCATGAAATACGTACAATGTTTTCTTGTACCTTTAAAACAGTAAAAAAAACTGACCCAGATATTTGACTGTTGTTGTCTTACTGTGCAAATACAAGGTTGGTGTAAGAGTTGTTAAAATTGACATTGAAACACTGAAGAGCACGTCCCTGTTGTAGTCTGACGTAGATATGACTCTGCTCCTAAAAGTATGTTGAAACTGAGTTAGGTAAAAGTGAGGTGAGATGAGTTTGGGAAGGTTTGGTCAGAGTGGAGTGAGATTGTTTGTTGGTTGGGTTCTACATCAGTAAAAGTGTGCTGTAAAGGCTGTGGAGGGCAGCAGGCTACTGTGTAGTTAAAGCTACAGGCATGATTTGTAAAATAGGGTGGCGGTTGGGATCAGAAATTATGAAGCAAATCCAGAAGACTGGATGGACTGGATGTGAAAACCTTTTGTATTATCATGCCAAAAAACTGTCCTGAACTTACTGACCTAACTTAAACTGATCACAGGTCTGTTACTAACCTTTTATATTGTCTGTTATTTTCTGTGTCATGTCTCTGCCAAGTATCTGGAGCTACGTTTCAACAGAGCAACCCGTCTGCTGGGAACTCTGCTCTTCATTGTGCAAACAGTGAGTAAGAAGCCAGTCAACACATAATTACAGGACTTTGACCTGTGTGGGTCAAACCACAAATCCAACACCCACTGAGGGTCATTTATGTTGGAATTGAATCTCTCTTTGTCACAGATTCTCTACACTGGAATCGTCATTTATGCCCCAGCTCTAGCTTTAAACCAAGGTATGTTGGTTTCAGTCTTCAGCAGTCAGGTTAGCACCACATACCTACACGAAGGCACTTAAAGCTGCTTGGTTTTGCTCAGCTGAGTGACCACTGCCTGAAAGCCTCCTTCTCTCTGCAGTGACTGGTATGAATCTGTGGGGTGCAGTCATCTCCACAGGCTTGGTGTGTACTTTTTACTGCACAATGGTACGTAACACAATCTGCTCTACTGAGTACTGCTGTGCACATAAACAAAACTGAATAAACCTCTTAATTTTTTATGGCAAGTATTGACATCACTGATTGTTTTCTCCAGAATTTCTATTCTTTGAATTCCTGGATTTGAATGTACAGTCGACACAACACCTGTCTGTGGTTTACATTGTTACAGGGTGGTCTGAAGGCAGTGGTGTGGACTGATGTCTTTCAGGTAGGCTTCTGGATGAAAACAGTAACTGGTCCTACACAGTCAGATTTGTGAGGGAACAAACTGACAGTTTAACTGGATATGTCACATATCATATGTGCTAGTGACAATACTGTAGACAAGGGTTTAATACACAGCTACACTAGTCGAAGCCATCGCAGTACATATACACCAACTGTTTTGGCTCGTGTTTTGGAATAATGTATTCAGCTTAGTATGCTGTATGTGTATAATAGTTTAAGGAGAAAATGATAACCGTTACTGGGACAAAGACAACCCTAAAATATGTACATTTTCCCCTCCAGCTTGCTGTCATGCTTGCAGGCTTCCTGTCTGTCATCATCAGGTCCGTGGTCTTAAAAGGTGGAGTCTTCCCCATCATTTCAGATTCAGAACAAGGAGGGAGACTCAATTTTTGGGAGTGAGTATGATGAATAAAAACATTAAGTTGCTAAACCTCAGTTAAACAGTGGAAAGAGATTAAACTCTCGACACACAAGGTGCAGGAGCAGTACATTGTTGTAATAATATTATTATTGTACTATAACAGTATATGATTAAATGTGAACATTTTGATATTCTACACGAGAGTACTATCTTTCAGCCATGTGGCCACCACTGGGCAACAAACAAGCTGCCAATGAACTGAAACATCCAAACCATTCATGTTGCCTGTCTCTCTCCGTGGTGCTGAAACATTTAATCCCAAACTGTGTTACTAAATCAGAGGCTAGATCCTCTGAAGTCTGCAATTCTATATTCATATTATAATCATAACAGGTCTTTTTGTTTGAATTTGAATTTGGTGAAGACAAATGGAGTGTCCAGGTGATCTTCATCAACTTATTCAATCTGCAAATGTAACATAACCTGGTAAATATATATGTTCCGGTGGTCATTGATTTCTAGTAAATACAGTATATTACTTAGACCAATTAAAAAGCCATGCAAGACATAATTAATAATAGGAGTCAGACACAAACTCCATGTCTTGTTCTTGATAGCTGCTATGAAAAAAATTGAAGTTACACTATATATTATGTTATACTTTTTGCCATTTGTTTGTTGTGTTGAAATTACACAACTCTGTTCAGTCATTATGGAACATTTGTCATTTTACCATTTCTGTTTACACTTTGTGAGCAATTTATGGGAAGTTTCCTGGACATAATATTTGACTTACAAATTGGCATGGTCCTCCTAGATACACCATTTGTTTTGCTATCTATGAGGCCAAACCATTTTATTTGAGAAGGAGGCTTTCAGGTTCTTTGAGGGAACACATCTGTGTGAATAGTGATCCAGTTCCTGATCAAGGGGACTGCTTAATAATTTCTGGCAACAAACTGTTGTCTTTTTTTGTTTCACAAGCTTTGACACAAACCCTCTGAGAAGACACACTTTTTGGACCATAACCATTGGAGGGACATTTGTTTGGGTCAGTATCTATGGGATCAACCAGGCCCAGGTTCAGAGATATATCTCCTGCAAGAGCCTCGGTCATGCCAGAGTGTGAGTCTTGTTTTACAGGGGGGTACATTTACCAGGACACATGGTGGGATGTACCTATTCTTTGTGCTCTTAAAGGAAATCTTCCACTAAACTTGGAAGAGTCCTACAGCATCTCACTTAAAGTAGCTGGGGAATTAACACATTTATCATGAAACATAGAAGTAGTTTCTAATGCTTTTGTATGTTTTTTGTGCTTTGCAATTAGTTAAATGTCTATTTTTGTTTCTTCTCGTATCCAGATCTCTGTACATCAACCTTTTAGGCCTGTGGTCCATCTTGTTATGCTCAGTTTTTGCAGGAATGTGTCTCTACTCTGTCTATAAGAACTGTGACCCATGGAAAGCTGGCCTGGTTTCTGCTCCTGATCAGGTATGATGGAGAGAGGTATACCAGAGCTGTAACTGCAATCACTGGCTTAACAAAACACACATAGCTGTAGTCACCAGAAAAGAAACATTAAAGAGAAATACAGTAATCTAGATGTTGTTGTATGTTTTTACAAATAATCAGCCAGATGTTCATTTTCTATGTGAGATACCAGGATGTTCCAACTTAGATGAAAGGTTGATTCGTTCAACTAATGTTAAACTATTATGCATTATTATAATATGCATTGAGAGAATCCAGTCCTGTAGATGATGTGTGTAATCCACTGTCACTCTTCCTCTGTAGCTGATGCCATATTTGGTGATGGACATCTTGGGAGACTATCCTGGCCTTCCTGGACTATTTGTTGCAGCAGCATATAGTGGATCTCTAAGGTTAATACGGCACTTAACATTATTTTATTTTAGTTATTTCACTCACTGTTTTGCTTGCCATATTTTTTTAGCAGATTGTAGTTATGGTAAAAATATATCATAGGTGATATTAGGTCTGTATAATTTTTAATTTCTTCATTTATTACTTATTTGGTCAGAATATCAGCTCCTGTTCAGTGCTACAAAGTAGGGCTGGGGGGGGGGGGGGGGGGGTATTTACATGTGTATATATAATTTTGTGTGTGTTTTGTGTTATATCAACCCCCAGCACAGTGTCTTCCAGCATCAATGCGCTGGCTGCAGTGACGGTGGAGGACCTGATCAAACCGTACACTAACATGTCTGAGAGACACCTGTCCTGGATCTCTAAAGGACTGAGTGAGTGGACTGTCCTTGCGTACAATCTTTCAGCTGAACGAGGTGTCTACTGAACACTGATACAGTCAGGTGGTAATTAAAGGTTGAAATCTCTGTTGTTTGCAGGTCTCGTATATGGGGCTTTGTGCATCGGAATGGCTGGACTAGCTTCACTCATGGGCGGGATTTTGCAGGTAGAGTGGATCTGTTTCATAAGTGCTTCATATTGTAGGATGTATATAACTGATAATTATACAAATATTTGTAGCCTTTTGAATGAGACTCTGCCTTGGTTATTAAAAATCAGCCCTGCAATTTAAGTGAAATGTGTCTCTTCGTACAGGCAGCCATCAGTATATTTGGGATCGTTGGAGGTCCTTTACTTGGCCTGTTCACACTGGGTATCCTTTTTCCATTTGCCAATTCCAAAGTAAGTCTGTTCTCTTTCAACTGGACATTAATCCAGCATCGTAAATGAACTTTACTGGCTGTAAGGGCTGTGATTTATTTGATCCATTCATACTGGTGTAGATGAAGTTATTAATAATGTACTCTATAAGATTTATTATAAATTATAAGGTATCTTTCCAAATTCTTTATAGCATTTGCCCGCTTACCACCCCTCTCGAGCTCCTGTATTTCATTTACAGCAGATCCTCTGAAAAGCACATATTAGCATTTTCAGTGATTTAAATGCTTTCTAGGGAGCTCTGTCAGGTCTTGTGTCAGGGTTGGTCGTGTCCCTGTGGGTGGGCATCGGAGCCCAGATATACCCTCCCTCACCTGAGATGACTCGACCCTTGCCACTGTCCACTGAGGGCTGTAACTTCACTGTTATAGACAGCCTCAACTGGACCTCCACGGCTCTGCCAACACAACTAACCTCCATCACCACAGCCCCAGTACACAACCTTGACAGCAGGTAAATGTGTAACTAATTGTAATTGATTATTAGTTTGATATTATTTAACACAATTAATATCCCCAGGTGAGGTATGGGTAGTGCAAGGATGCAAAATTGTAGCGTAAGAACATTGTGATCAAGTTAGTTAGATGTGATATATTAGTATTGAGTTTAAAGAACGTACAAACAACTGACCCCACGTAGACCCTACACGACCCTGAATCAGCCTTTTTTGTTTGTCTAAATCTCTGCTGGAGAGTCCAGTTAAACACAATGAGGATATAAGGATGAATTCAAAGATGTTGATGTCACAGTTTTGCCTGTATGTGCAAGTTTTTACTCCTCGTGCACTAATTTAATTTCATTCTCTACCACCACCAGGCCTGGGCTGGCAGATAACTGGTACTCTCTGTCCTACCTTTACTTCAGTCCCATCGGAACCATAGTATCTATTAGTGTGGGGCTGATAGTCAGCCTGTTCACAAGTAAATAACATTTAACAGTACTTTGATTATGAAAATCAAAGTAAGTTCTTCACTGTTTTGTGATGAGCTTCAGGTTTTTTTGACATGTTCTTAATGTACATTTCAGGAGGCTACAGGCTGAAGGTGGAATCAAGGCTTACACTGATGAAAGAAGACACAACTCCTTATTACCTAATCAAGTTTTTCAAAGACAGAGTAAGTACTGCAGCAGTGAACCCCATATCAAATGCTACAGACTAATAACAGCTGCTGACTTTGGATTTGTGCTCTTCCCTCTCAAGGTCTTGAGACGAACAGGAAAGTTTGACCTGACAAAGGACAGAGACAAGAACTTTGGCAACACAAATCCTGGTTTCTGTGACACTGAGATGGACTTAACAAAAACTAGCATTCCCACATGAAATGATACACATTTTCTAGATTTGTTTTTTGCATTTGTTGCATGTTCTTAACACAAAGGAGGAGTCATATTCATATATTATAGTCTAATACAAGAAATGTCAGGAAAAGGATTTAAATTTCAAGAAGAAAATGTGTGATTTATAACAAATCGGGATGCCACTGCTTTAAAAATATACATATGCACAATATTTATTTTTGTTCTCTGTCATATTATTATATCATGCCATTTAAACATGTATTTACAAATAGATGGTGAAATTTAAAACACAAATTAAAGCTCTGACATTGTAATATATTATCATTGGTAGTTCAGAAATGTGATTTTGTCTCTTCCTGAAATGACATTCATAGATTCATACATTACATAGATAATGAGTACCTTATGTGTGTGTCTGGGTGTGAAGTTCTGTGACCAGAACAATGCCTCTTCTCGGCTTATTCACTTCATGTTCTGCTGAAGCAAGGACACAAACATATAAACACACACAGTCTATACTGTAGGAGATTAAAGGTTTCAAGGCTGTTTTACTGTTTGTCATTGTTGAGTGAGAAAATATTTTGTGGACAGACTTAAGTTATTTGAAGTTTTGGTCTGACTTCCACCAAAATGTTAAGGGGCTCTCTGGTAGCCGTGGCGTTTGTTCTTGAACTGGTGGTGACTGCTGGAGTTGTGGTCTACTGTGCCTGCGTGAACAGGGGCCAGAGAAGCTCCAGGGACTTTCTAATAAGAGGCTGTGGTCTGTGAGCTCTGCCTTTATCCCTGTCCCTCACTGCCAGCTACCTGTCAGCCTCTGTAGTGCTGGCCAACCCAGGTGAGGTTAACAGCAGACAGACCCTTCATGCAAAAAACATCTCTTCCTGATCCGGCCTGTTGAATGCCAATTCCTCCATTAATGGGGTAAGATGTTTTTTATCTGTACTGAAATGTTGGTTTAATTATTTTAGGCAGCAAGTTGAGATGATTTCCGGTTAGATTTCAAGTTGCAGAGGTTATTAGCTGACTGAGAAGGATGAGCAATGGTGGATAAAGGATAATAAAAATATGGAGTATCTAAAACAGAGGTCCGGATCAGGTTAGTTATTAAGAATAATTCAAATTTGTTTTTTAAAAAAAAATAAGATATTAGTATTACTGAGGGAATGTTTTAGGGAATAATTGGCCAATATTTCATTTCAGATTGTGTCATGTATTTCAATAAAAATAATACTCATAATAATAAAATAGTACATGTTTTAATTTGTGTATATAAGTTTTAACTCTTTATTTTTTTTATTAGTTGGTTAAGTTTCCTTTTTAAAATAAAAAAAAAAGAAAGATTTTAGTTGGTAAATAGCTCTTTCATTCCCTCTTAATTTGTAGATACATTTTTAACTTGTTTTATAGATAACATTTAACTTTAATTTCTTATTAGTTGGTTAAGTTTCCTTTTTCAAAAAACAAAACAAAAACAAACACAAAAAAATGATTTTAGTTTTTCGAAAATCTTTCATTTTTTCTCAGTTTGTGGATAAGTTTTAATTCGATTTAATTTGCAGATAAGATATTTAAAAAGTTATTTTAGATTAGTTGGTAGATAACTTTAATTTCCTTTTAGTTTGTAGAGTGTGTAGTGTGTGTAGTCTTTTATTTCCTCTTAAGTTGTAGATAAGTTTGAACTTTTTCATTTCCTATTAGTTTTGACTACTTTATTCCTTCTTAGTGTGTAGACATGTAATGTAAGTCTTTCAGGTTTTTTAATATCGTCTACACAACTTTAAAGAAAAAAAAGTAATGGTAAGTTTTCACAATGAGTCTTTTTCTTTTTCTAATTTCTTCACAGTTTCCTCAAAATAAAAACAAAAACATTCTCCAAAAACTCACAACAAAATAACATGAATGCGTGGATGGTACATTTGTCTACAAGTTGTCACAACTTCATGACAGCGGTAAAGGGCTTCAGGAGGGTCTACTAACAATGATCCACCCAACAGGTTTTTGCTACAGTTCATATGTTGGCGTAATGACAGACTACTTTGGTAAATCTCCCATTTTGCACTAAGTGGATTTTCTTAATGAATGAATGAGCAAGTTAAAACATTTAATAGGTGTGTTATGTCAATCTCATGATTTGAACTGAACAAAATAACATTGATGTACAATAATACCATAACAGTCTTTTATACTGTATTTTTAAATTTTATGGCTCTGCCACATATCTGGAGCTGTGTTTAAACAGAGCAACCCGCCTGCTGGGAACTGTGCTGGTCATTGTTCTGACATTAAGAGGACAGTCAGCACATATTCTAATTCAATTTTTTTTCTATCTAAATGCCCAATATAATTGCAAAATAACCAATTTAAGCACTATTCATGGAGACAATACCCAAAATTTTACATCAGCCATTTGCTTAAATAGATCCCACAGCCAGAGGGCGCTCTTGACTGGTTGATGTGCTTTAGGTTTGCTCTGATACCTAGACATCTGGACTGATGTGTTCCAGGTAAGCCTCTGGATGGAAAGAATGCCCATGTTGTGGTTGGTGTAGTAATGCCAGTAGTAGTAGTATAACCTCTGTCACTGACCGCTGAGGACTGTGACTCCATCACTACAGACAACTTCAACTGAACCAGGAAGAAAAACTGGTAATTGGATATTTGATTGACTCGTAAACTGAATGTGGGAGTAAGAGTACAGGTACATATCAAATGGAACAAAGAAATGCTAATGGTTTGATATTAGTTGCAATATTTGACATCTGCATCTGAAATAATGACATTTACCGGGAAGGGTTTCAAATTAAGATGCAGTGTAAGATTATTGTGACATCGAAGCAGCATAGTGAACCTATTATATTCTTCAATATAACACCTATGTGTGATTATGGCTGATAAATTATATCATCAAAACAGTCAAAAATAATCTGGGCACAGACAGTAAATTAGTTTGATTATTTTGACATTCTCCATATTCAGTACATAAAACTGAACAGTTCAAATAAAAGTGAGATTTTTAACATTAGGGATTTTGCAAATGATTTTCTTCATTCCCACTTTAAAACAAAAACTACTACCACTCATGATTTTAATGACTTTCTGATGTTATATTTATCAGAATAAATTTATATTTTATATATGAATTTATATATAAAATTATATTTATGAAGAACTTAGTATATCATTTTCTTAACCTTAGAGCTGGGTTCTCACAGGAGGGGGTTGTTTGATGTGCAATGAGAACTGTGCAAGATTTCTGAGATATTTATATCAACTGTCGATTTATATTTTATATATGTTTCCTGTATAAAAAAAAAACAAAAAAAACAAAAAGTGAAACAATATGAAAACCTATATACTGGTCAAAGCTGCAAGAGCTCAAAAGATTAACTATTTGTTGTGTAATTTTTTACCTTTCTTGTGTTTATCGCTTCTTGTAAAAAATACAAATATATTTACAAAATTATTTTAAACAAGCAAAGAAAAGGAGTTAAATTATTGGAGAAAAGATGACATCACTGTTTTAAAACATCTGTACAGTTTTGCAAAATTTTGTTTTGATTTCTATTTAATAGTGCATAGATACATGGTCATGTACATTCGTTCTTCAAGAAATTTAACCATGTATTTACAAATATATACTGTACATGTACACTGTAATACAAAATACATTTCACAATGTGGTTCAGTCAGTTCCTCTGCTTCTACAGGTTATTACAGATCAGGTATAAGTCTGCTTCTTTATTATTAGCTGTAACTTCTTGGCAATGGTCATGATCCAAACACCAATGAAATGCCTAATAACTTTTCTGGAAGAAAACCTGTGATATCAACATACATACAATATTTGAGATTAAAAACACTGACATTAAGATGCGACTTGTGTCTAAAAAACACAAAGTACATTCTGTAACAGCCACATTATTATCACTTTCTGGCACTTATTGCAGATGGATCTTCCATTTCCCTTATGAGGCAAGCATATTTTATTTATGTAAGGGCAACCGTCGGGGGTTTGTCATTTCAGCAGAGTAATGTGTAGTAAATATTATTGACACTTTGACTCAATGTTCACGCTGCCCGTTTTAATTTCAGAAAGATAATCTGAATCTGTGTCTGTGTGTAATTACTTTTCTGGTTCATAATACCTCTGCTTCATGGCTCGATATTTCCTGAGGAAATAGAGGGCCTCCAGTTCCTTGATGACAAACTCGCCTCGGGCCACCAGCTTCTTGACCTTCTCGGGGTCTGTCACGTCTTTGTTCTTCATGAAGGCTGACTTCAGGCGATCTCTGAAATACGCTGATCCCTGGGGGTACTCTCGGCCAAGATACAGCAGCTTAAGGAGAAGGAAAACCACACTGTTACACATTATCAGCACAATATACAGCAGACCCTCGAGTGTAGAAGTGCGTGTCACTGACTGATTCACTTACCGTTTTGTAAAGTTTGATAACCTCACCCTTTAAAGGGTTGGCCATGTCAGGAACGAGGTGTCCTTTCACGTTCCTGAAATGAGAGGAAATGTAATACAGAAACAAGAATCGTGGTGATCGTGAGTGAAAGAAGCCAGACAGCCAGGCTAACAATAGAATTAGCCAGCTAGCTAGCTAGTTAGTTAGTTAGCATTTACCTAATACTACATCCCTCAAACTCTACAAACAACTGTATTAAACAATGCATTAATATTTACACGCGTTATTTAGCTGGGTCGGATTCCTCAAGCTGTACTGAAAACGTCTCCTTTTCACTTTGTCCTTCCTTTACCTACAGTGTACATTGCAGTTGTACACTCAGTCGTATGTCGTTTCCTCTTATGTCGTAAATAAAAACAGAAGACCACGCATGCGTACATGTTTCCATGGTTACTGGACGCTAGATTTTCATAGCTTCAGTATGGTGAGTTTTTAACAGTTTCTTTCAAATAAATTGCCCCTTTTTTGTCCTTAAACCATTGTATTCAAATAGTTTAAGAGGCAAGGTTTAATGCTGACTATAGGTAATAGTTATATATATATATATATATAAAAGGTATGGCTAAAGTTAAATTAAAGTAATTTATATGACAGTGAGTACAAGGCTGCAGTTAGCTGTACTGGTTAGCAGGCAAGTTAGCAAGAAGTACCTTTAATTTTAAATTCTCTGTCTTTTCTTCATTTTCATTCTAACATTACCCTGTATCCTGTGCCTTGAATTTATGACTTAAAGCATGTTAATCTTTAACTCTTTCTCCATGTTTTCTCCTGTGAATGATAGCCGCCCAAGAAAGGAAAGGTATGAGCAAAAGGCAGTCAGCACATTCTCAATTTTATAACTAAATGAATCAAATCAGTTCTGTAGTCAAAGATGCAGAGTACACAATCCCCTTTTCCCTAACAATCTACCCATTTCCAAGTAAGTATGGATAGGCCAGTGAGCTGTCCCTGTTAAACACTCATTTATAATGTTTTGCTGGTTTGAAGTCATCCAAAAAGGGAAATAAACCATCCAAGGCCCAGAAGGCGAAGCAGCAGCAAGAGGAGGAGGAAAGGAGGCTGCAAGAGGAAGGTAAATCCCTGTCCCTATCAATTTTAACTGGGGCAAAATGATAAAATATAGGTATTTGTTGTAAGCACTTGTAAACATCCGCTCTACAGTGTGTGGCATGAAATTCAACAGTAAGATGATGAAAAGCAATCTGTTTAATCTATTTTTGAGGTTTTACCAGTCACTGTTTAGGAATAAAAAAGAGATTCCTACAGTTTTAGGATATGTGTTGAGGTACTCTGTACATCCTATATATTTTTGCTTTACAGAGGAAGCTCGGCTACAGGCAGAGAGAGACGAACTGGAAAAGTTGGAAAGAGAGAGAAAGGAGAAGGAGCTGGAAAAGCTAGAATTAAAGGTAAGATTTCCCTGTGGAATATAATGCCATGTTAGTCATGTTCATTAAGCTATGGAGTGTGGAACATCTGATTCTTTTTCATTTTGAGAATAAATTTTGTTTCAAACAAGCCCTGTTTGCTATCTATCTATTTATCTATTGAAGATAAGTCCTGTAATTTCCTCAGGAAACACACAGTCGATCACTGTTGTCTTGAGTGGTCATACCTTTGTTGCAGTGTTCAATGATGTATTCGTCAACAGGACAGAGAGCGCAGAGAGGATGAGTTAGATGAACTACGCCATCTACTGGAGAATAATCATATTGCAGTAACCAAATGGAAAACTGATGCTATGGAGAAAGCCAAGGTGTGTGTTTTTGTCTGAGTTATTTAGTGAGAGGGTAGAAAAATAAGAGTTTAAAGTGGATACACAAACAACAACACCACCAAAAATGGTCTTAACAGATTTCTCATGGCTGATAATAAATATCCAGTAATTTCTTGTGTGCAGTGGGAGAAGTATATGCATTGTGATGGTACCCCTGACCCAGCAGTACAGCGGGATATTAACACATATATCAGCTTATGGAGAGATGACCCAGAAGTCAACATCACATCTGTGCTCAAGCAATGTAACCTCGCTCTACAGGTGTATTTTATGTTTAGATGTGTGTGTGGCTTGAAATTACTTGATTAGTCAAAGGACAAAAATAGAGAGGTAAACACTTTACCATTGTTCCTTACACTAAAAACAAGACCATTTGAGAATATGCCGATATAGTCCATCCATAGAAAGTATAATTAAAACTAGGGTATCAAGAGTGAAGCTGAGTCCTAGAAATGTATTATTTGCTGCATTCTAATGTTACCAAATCAGAAAGCAAGCACATTTTTACCCTTATAGCTGGTTGAGGAGCTGGAGGGTCTGCTCAGAGACGTTACAGATCCACAACAGGGCCAGAAGTACCAGGAGGCACTCATAAATTTGCAAGAGCTGATCCACTCTAAACACCACCGCACTTCTGAAGAGATTCTCAAGGTACAAAATTATAATTGCCATTGTGCAGTACTTCTACACTACACTACTACAGTGTAAGGAAGTGGTATGTAAACATTGGTGATTATCATGATGTCTGTGGGTTCCCTATTTTGCAAGATATGAGGCAATATTGCTAACCCCTTTTGTTGTTTATGTTGTGTGTCTCCCTGGTTACAGAGGGCCAGTGAGAGCATTGACACCGAAACAGGCAACATGCAGACTGTGGTAAAAGATGACAACATTACACTGTGTCTGTGGGCCAACCTCAAAAAGGATCCAAGGTCTGTGTGTGGTAGAAGCTACTACAAATATATTGTATAGGTTATATGTTACAATAAAAGAAAAGTCTGCAGATTGAACATCTGTTTCTAACTGGTCCATCCAGGTTTAAAGGATTAAACTTTGAAGAGGTCAACCTGGGCTTTCAGCTTCCCAAGCAGTTGGCTGTGAGCGATATTGCTGTACGGATTCTCCACACACACTACGACCACCTGTCTCTGCTAGCCAGGATGGCTCACCTGAAAATACCCACACCTAGCTGCAGGTGTGATATTACTGCCAACACTACTATTACTATGATTTTCTTCACAGTAATAATAATGCTGGTAATACTAACCTTGTCTTTCCTCATCTGTTCGGTCCCAGGTCTCTTGCAGGGGGTGACAAAGTTCCCGCAGACATAGATCTACCTGAGCAGGGGGAGACAAAAGAAGATGAGGAGGTGAAGAATGACAAGGAGACTCAACAGCAAAGAGTGGATGAGGAGGTGCAGTCCATCCGAGGGTTAGAAGGGAGGAAGATAAAACAAAAGATAAAGCGACTGGGCTGGGTTTTTACATTCAATGTGATGTTTTCATTCTTATTGTGTATGTTTCTCACAGAGTGCAGCCAGTCTCCAGTCTGCAGAATGCCAAGAGAGTCAGATACAGACACAGATGGAGGCACTCGGTGGTAAGATGCCCAATCTAACACTTCCTGACGCTCCAAATGTAAAGACAGCCACACCACACAGAATCTAAACCTGCTGTCTCTCAAACTGGTTGACAGAGTTTCTGATATATAAAATAACACTATTTAACAACTGAATCTACTGATTTCTAATGTTTTTAAATCCTGATTAAGGGTTGTTTACATCAATCATTTTTGTAAACATAGGAGTAAATGAAGTTTAGAAAGACAAATATTCTTATTCTTTTTTGGATAATTCTGTTTTCGCTCTCCTAGCTGAGGGGGACTTAAAGTCTCACTCAGTGCAGTTCACAATGATGGACGGTGATGAGCATGCCCAGGTCGTGGACCTGATGCAGTATACACCTCTGGGTGGGGTCTTCTACTATGATGTGTTCTGCCTCCCACCACAAGCGCACCAGGTCATCGGCTGGGAAATTAGACAGGTGAATAGAAAAGAGTTTCCATACCTGCTTTCACCAGGCTCGGCTGCTGACCCCTAAAGTTGACCCCACTTTTTTATTTTTCTCTCATAACACACTCCTCATAGGTGTTGGACACAGGGCTACAAGTGTTTCCCTACCCCACAGAGAGGTCCAACTTGTATGACAAGGAGGCTCTCACCTGCCCCCCTGTCGGAGTGTCTATGACGCTCCCTGACTCTGTTGTCTTCTTGGAAACTCCCCAAGTGGCTCGCTGGGATGCTGCAGGTAAGACACACAGGAACACACACCGTGTAACACTGTCAAACATAGAAAAGCAATTGTAGATGAAATTGGAAATTGCACATCAGGTGCTGTCACTGACATGACAGTTGGTCTCTCATCCAGGTAAGCAGTGGAGGATGGACGGTATCACTGATGTGTCCTATGAGGAGGAAGAGGCCAAGATTTCCTTCAAGATGGAATCTTTCCAAGCTTTTGTGCTGATGCAGGAAACTTACGCCAACCTTCCCTTCCAGAACTGGGAACTCAGGCCACTGGGCCAAGACTCTGCTGTTTTCACTGTCAACGGAGTGCTCTTTGATTTCAGTATCATGATCCAGGTAGGAGACAGGAAACTACTGTACACACATCAGCATTTCTCCTAATTTAAGAATAAAGTTTGTGTTATTTTTAATTACAGGGTGACCAGTGCATGTTGCAGTCAGAGCAGGAGAAAGGACCCTCTCACCTCCTAGGAAAGTGGATGAGTGGCCCCGCCCTACAGAAAGCCATGCTCAACGTGGGGATCAACATCTTTGTGAATGAGTACACTAACAAATATGTCAGCACCTGTGGCAAGGTCTGCATCTTCTACCTTTTGGCTTTCAGAATAAAAAAACTACAGTGCTGTGTAGAATGGACAAAACAGTGCTCCAAGTGTCTGGAGTGTATCTACATATGAGTGTAAAGTGACAGAAAGTGATGTTATCCTGTCCTTCCAAGTACAATTTTTTTTATAAAGATTGAGACATTGTTTAGGCTGGCAACACACAAAGCCATTTATGCTTCCAACTTATGTTACACACATTTGGAGCAGTTTTTTTAATGGCTTAGTTCAAAGAAAGAAGACTAAAAGTATACAGCTATGCTAGCAGCTCTGTGGGGCTGTTCTCAGGCACATTACTACTTTAACTAAATGCTAACATCACCATGCTAACATACTAACAATGATTACCCCAACATGTTGATGTTTAGCAAGCATGCATCTTAGTAAAGCATGTTAGCATGCTAACATGCACTCATTGTCACAAAACTAAGTAAGGCTGAGGTTGATGGGAATGTCATTAATTTTGCATGTATTTGGTGACGAATCAGAGGATTGGGCATATTAAAATTCTAGCCCGATGATGGCACTAGATGAAAAATTAAGGGGTTCGTCAAAGTTACTATAATTCATACTGAGTGGGATGTGAATTTCATGCCAACCTGTCCAATAGTTATTGAGATATTTCACTAAAAATATCAACTTCTTGGTGGTGATGGATGAAATGTCAGATCACCAAAGTCATTACAATTTATCTCTGTGGACCATGAATGTTAGCACAAAATTAATGGAAATCCATCCAGTGGTTGTTTAGACATGTCAGTCTCGACCAAATCGGTGGACCGACCAATTTACATCACCTGCCACATAATTAAAATACTACTTAATAATGTACACACGATTAGAGCTGCAACAATTACTTGATTAATCAGTAACTTGATAAAAGTAATCAGTTGCAGTCCTACACTGTAAGGGACATTATACAGAATGAGGAGCTTACTTATTTTTTGGATTTAGCTTTGCTGATAATACTTTAGATTCAAGTAGATTACAAGATTAGCTACATTTTCCTCACTTATAAAATGTGCCGAGTTGTTTCTCTCCTCTTCAGGACCCACTTACAGAACATGCTGCCTACGAACAGATGGCCCTCTTCGCCTCTGCCTGTGCTTTCTCATGGAGCAAGTGGAATGCCAAATGTGGAGCTGAGCATCTGGTCATGCAGGTATTCTTACTCACACATAGATACGGGTGTTGGACAGAGGAGGGAGTATACAGTCCGTGTATGGAGTCAAAAGCCACATTCAGAGGTCCATCCCATTCACTTCTGCACTGGCACATGACAAATAATTAGGTGTTGACAATGCAGTGACAAGGACTGCACCACAGCTGGGAGTTTACTGTGCCAGCTGGGTGCAACTAACACAAACAGATTTGACATTTACACACCTACAGGCAAAGCAAGGCAGAGATAAATTGCCTTTTCAGAATGAGGAAGGAGGAAGTTTTAAAGTGCCACGACTGAGTGCTGTCAAGCAGGGAGCACCTGTTTCTCACTAGAAGATAGTGAAGTTACTGGCCATGGTTAAGTGAACAGACCCAAAATCAAAACACCAAATGTAATTTTAAGGTTCTCTTCTTTCTGTTTGCACTTATTGTTCTCCCCTTTCCACCACTAGGTGTGTGAGCACCAAGGCCCCGCTCCTGTGCTTAAGAACTCCTGGAGTCTCTACCTGCTCAGCGCTCAGAGGAGTCAGAAGCTACAAATTACAGAGAAGAGTGAGGCTTTCTCTCCAGACCTTTATCCTGGCAGTGAGTTTCACTCCACCTTCATCCACATGCTCCAGGACAACATGAGCACAGAAGGCATAGCTAGGACTAGGGAATCCAATTATCTGTTCATTGATACAGTACAGAGTCTGCTCTGTGCCACCAGACCCCTGATGTATTCTTAAACCTGTGTGAAATTAAATTGGTTGCAGTTTTTTGAAAACCCACTCATTAAATATATTTTAAACACCTGAATTTGAAATGTATGTTTGGATGCACATAAGAACACACGTCTTCTATTGTAGAATTGGCTACTTTATTTGTGCAAAGTTTCACGCATCTTCTTTGGAACATACAAAAGTGTATGAAGTTGAAAACGGTGACCATCACAGCAAGAACTTAGAGGAACATTTAAAAAAACAAAAACAAAAAAAAAACCCTTTGGTGTTAAGACTGTAAGAATGTAGAATTATAACTTAACAAAAAATAAACATATTCACATCTCCCCACGCAAAACTAACAAACTCATAAATATAGATTTCAAAAACACTTAAAAAAAACAAAACACTTTAAATCAAAGTTTTATTACCAGTGTTTAGAGACTAAAAAGAAAGGAATGAAAGGAATGGAAAATTCCATTTAAAAAGGCTGGCAGTCCCGTGTGTCCTCAAGTGCATGAAATGTGTTTAAAAAGCCACGTGGCAATCAGCCATCATCCATGATGTTTGTCAATGGAAAACTGCGCTGTGGCCCATTGTACGACTTGGTAGAACAGTTCTATCATTCTGATTAAGCTGTGACATGATTGGTCAGCGTTGTGTCAGCTCTGATGACTGATCAAAACTGATTTGACATATTGTGTTGGGTCCAGGTGGACAGTTGCCAGCAGCACTGATAGTAAAACTGCATCATAATGTGTTAAAAGATTTTGAGCAGCCCACTGTGAAGAACATTGGTTGCCACCCCCTGTAACTGCTTCTTCTTTTAAAACACAGACACACGCATTCACTCACACAGACTAACTAATTTAGCAAACGTGATGTGATGTATAAAATCCTCTATAGGGTTAACTATCCCCTGAGGACTGGCCAGTGCTGTCAAAGTCTTATTTTAGGAATCTTCAGGCACCAATAAACATCCAAATGGCCTCCACCCAGGAGTGGTGCGCCGTCCTTTCCTCATCACCACCCCAGTGCACAGACAATTTCTGCAGAAGGCTGATGGACAATAACACCATCCACCCCAGGTCACAGGAGCTAGACAGGGGGCTGCCCGTTGTGCCGGAGCCCTGCGTAGGGCCACAGCAGCTGCTGGATGGTCATCCAGGAGTCCCCTGTCCCCACAGGGGCAGCATCCACTGCTGGCTGCATCACCAGGCTGGCCAACAGTGCCAGGAGACCTGCAGGGTATGACAAAGAACTGCATATAACCATCCCATATGTTGACTTAAAAAAACATCTATGCAGGTGCTCGGCTTAGATGTTGAATGAGCAGGTATGTTATTTTTAATCAGACTTTTAGGCCTGTAAGACCTTCATAAATTGTTTTTACCAAAACAAAGATGAAATCAAACTCAAACATGCAAGCTGTATTAAAAATTGTGGAAAAAAGTTTTATTTGTGCTGCTGTCAAATCCAAGTTTGGAATTATCTATAAGATTGAAAAACAAACAAAAACAAACAAACAAAAATGTACCTCAAAAAAGACCACTACTGACAAACTGAGTTTACCTGCCAGCACCACCACCATGGCCAACCAAAGCCAGAGCCCCCTGCCACCTCTGGCTACAGCTGCTGCTGCCGCTGCTCGGGAGGACGTCAGACTATGGGACAGAGACTGGGCCATTCCTGGGTCTGTAGACGTAGGGCTGGAGGAAGGGCTTGGACTGGAGGAGGGCAAGGGAAAACAATAAAAAGTTAGATAGAAAATGATACATGACAGTTGGATGGACACAGAGGGAAAAAAAAAGATAAATGGTATCAGATAAAGCAAGAGAGTGAATAAGTTACCAAAAATGAGACACCGTGATGGGAGTAAGTTGCCACAGAAATGTCTTGACAAACGGCACTTTCTGGTCAAATCTGTGGTTCATTTGTGGTAACTTATGCAGTGAATGGCAGAGTGAATTAGCTTGGTGCAGCTTAAAGTTGGCTTTCATGAAGCACATTTTACCACCCGTCTCAAAGTGTGGTAATGCAAAAACATTCACACCATCAGCATAATGAAAAAAGCTGTCAGTAGCACAGTTACTGGCATAGAGGTAGATGTGAGCAACGACTGATTAGGCAAAGGCAGCAGACAGTTTTTGGCCTGGAATATGTCAACAGTAGGAGTGCTGCTCCAAAACACTTTACAGTCATTATGAGAGTCAGTGTAATGTTGTAAGTGTCTTCTGATTGGCACTCCTATTTGATACATACAGGCTTTTGCATGCATTTATTGTTTTTTGGACAGAGAATTCACAAGCACTTCCAACTTTGGATTCTCCTCCCTACACACTTACAGCATAACAAACAGTTCATCCTGACTCCTGAGCGATGTGCAGGGAAGAAAAGAGGAAAGGAAAATTCAAGACAACACATGATCTGCTTGCATGAAATACTCAGTTGCCCCACATGAATAAAATAGTCCAAGTGAAGCAGTTTGCATTTAAAAGTGGCTGAAAATGTTAGTAAATGACGGAGAGACTAAGCCCGGTAACGTCTTTACCGGACTTAGTTTGTTATCAGTTAGACGCTTTGCACAGTGCAGAACTTGAGATCCATGCATGACATCACAAAGCTTCCATTATAATTTGACAGGTTGACATACACTGATCTCAAGTCAGTTAACAGCTGAAGGAAAGGTTAATTTCTGGCCCTTACAGTAAAAATGCTCTGTAAACATGATTAAAAGCTGCTGAGCCCCTGGATCAAAGAAGAAGCTAGTCCAGGACAGACCCAAAGAGTTTCATCACTTAGGAGGTTCCATATGCTCACCCAACTTCAACAGGCAAGTACGATTTGCTGCTCGCTGTTACAGGTTAATTTGGAGTAATACTTCAGCTTCTTCTTGCTTGCTTGATCTACTTCTGTGAAGCACTGAATTTCTTCACCATAAATAACATTCATTTAGTTACATTAAACTGTAGAGATACTGAGCAGTTAGCATTGTGATAGCCACAATGGCTGAAGAGGAAGAAGGACACCACCTACAGTGTCCAAGTTTGACAGAAATTCAAATCCGTCACTGATGTCAAGATATCACAGGTGTGTGATCCCTGCAGTGCAGTGTAAAAGCACAATGTTGAAATGACTTGAACATCAAAGAGTGAGATAAAATGACAAAATATCTAATACTATAAAAAATTCAGTTTGCAGCTACTGGAACCTCAGTGCAGCTAAATGGTGAACTCTCCCCCTATGCAGCTAGCCTCTTAGCTTTGCTGGCAGAAGGTGGTGCTGCAGTAGGCTAGTAGTGGGTATTTGGTTGGACTAACGTCTTAAGGGGCAGAATGAGGGAGGTGAGTTTGTTGCCCAGCTCACTGAGGCTGGACCTCCTCCTCTCTGCCACCGGCTCCGCCTTCTGCTCGTCCCCCGACTGGCAGTCGGTGTTGTCGCAGGCCGTCCTGTGGGCACGCGTGGGTCAGGCATTCACAAACACTGTTCAGTTGCACATTCATATACAAGCATGGCTACATGACCAAACCCTCTTTGTATGTGCACATGCCATGCACACGTGTACATTTCATGCATACGCAGACAACACAAGCAGGCAGAGGTGGACACCCTGAAAGATTCCCTGATTTACATTCAGCTTTCGTACACAAAGTTTTTGAGAGATCCCCGATAAAATTCACGTTTGAAATCATCTTCTACAATATAACAACGCATGCCCAGCAATACAAATTACTGGCAGAAAGTGGTGCTTCAGTAGGCTAGCAGTGGCTACTTGGTTGGACTGATGTCTAAAGAGGCAGAATGAGGGAGGTGAGTTTGTTGCTCAGCTCACTGAGGCTGGACCTCCTCCTCTCTGCCACCGGCTCCTCCTGCTGGTGGCAGAGAGGAGCAGCTTCACAACCTTTCAGATATGTGGAGAGCATTAGAAGTGCTCGATTCATATCATTTAAGCTTCAATTTTAGCTCAAACAAATTTATTCTACTTTCATTGTCCAAACATGAAAGCATATGGTGCCATTAAAAAAAGTCGACAATGTCTCTTACTTTACATTTCACACAGACACCAAAGAAAAATGTGCTAGAGGATGGACCAGATGCATTAAAGATGGCTGGCGTGTGGTTTGACGTCATCATTGCTTTTCCCTTGTCAACACTATCTTTCTTTACATCACTACCACTAATGTCCACATAGTCACTTGGCATCGTAAGAGATATCAGGCCTACTTTTGTAGTTTTGGTCTTTGTTTCAGCTCGTATTTATTTTCTTATCTGTGCTTCATCATATTACACTGTTAGAGTCAATCGTCTCACTCAAAAAAATCCAGTCATCCATTCTCAGCAGAGCTTCTTTCACAGTTTCAAGCAAAAATTATTCCACATAACACTGCGAAGTCATTAGGAGAAATGTGAATTAACATGAACTATAACGCTAAAACCTCCCAGTATTATCCATCATCAGAAGTTCAGTCATGATGTCACACCATAAAGCTGCCATCTTTATGCATCTGTGTCCACTGTGAAAAAGTTTGTGTGACGCAGGCAACGTGGCATCCTTTTCCATGGAATTTCTTACCCCTTCATCATGAGAGAGGGCTCTTCAGTGTCAACCCAGGCCGCAGAGCTAACAAAGCGTTTTAGTGGAGGGCGTGCCGTGCTCTTCCCTGCCACAGTCCTGGAAACCACCATTATCACAACGGTGCATAACAATATATACAACAACCCTCATGTCATGGTACAGGGAGCCTCTGTGGCTTGAATAAAACATCCAACAACAGGCAATAGCTTCCCACACACCAGAAACAATGCCGGTGTGTTTAAAAAGTAAAAGTCACTTCATTTCTTGCTTTATTGTGACCACACTCCCGTTCACATACAGACTAAACCTTGTTTGACTACTTGACATATTATGATGTAAGAGTAAATGTAACACACATACAAATACCTACCATGGGGATCGCCTGGTCAGTCTCTCCGTTTCAGCCTCTGAGCCGTCTTGTGTTTTGGGCTGTGTTGGGAAATCAGACAGTTTGAGTCACGATCATGTCAACAAAAATGCTCCTTTGCACAATTTAAACCAAAACATTTTTGACTGTCATGCTTAACTGACTGAAATCTCTATGTAAATCCGTCCTACAGTTTACATATTGAGGCTCACTGGTTTGAGACTTTAAATTTGTAGTTTAACCACAATCTGACAATTTCTTGCTTCCATGCACTGCATTACACTATGCTGCATTTCGTTTAGCACTGAATGCATAAGAAAACAGAAAATGTAGCATCAAACTGTGACAAAAACACTGCCTTCTACACAGTTTGAGACAAAATAATAATAAAAGGGAGCAATTAATATGTTTATAAAGATATGCTTCCAAGTTTTCATTACTCTTTGGAGCAACTCGCAAGTAGAATGCAACTAGCAGTGAAGCATGATTAGATTAAACATCACGTTAAAATTTCAAAATTGCAGTTGTGAAACGTTCACAGGACTTTGGACATTTTAAGTAAAGTGAAAAAAAATGAAAAGGCTGTCTGTCAATTAACATAAGGGAAACCTCAGGACTGGATCAGTAAGGTATTGTCATGGTTGCAATGTGACGGCAGTGTCACCCTCACCATATCAAAGTGCATGTTGCCTGCACCAGAGCGAGGGATAGCTGCTATGCTGACCCGCCGGGCTGATGACTGATCCATGGGAAAAAAAATGTTTTAATCAGAAAAACACCTCATCAATGGACAAGCACATAATTAACACAGAGTTAACATAAATCCTGAGTAATGCAGCTCACCTTGTAGTACTGTGACGATGACTGCTTCTTGCCACGGAAGTCATCTGGAGAGAGGAACACCGTTTACATGGTATATGGTTTGTGTGTAAAAAATATATCACATACAGTATTTACACATATACCCTGTTTGTATATACAGCAAAGACATGCATATAGTAGAGTTAGGTGATATAGGTTTATTAGTCTTGTGATAAAATATTTTATTTTACTGGTTATCAGTGTATCGTTAATGGAGGTTCCACTTTTAATAATCTAAATTATAATCCATTTGAAGGCCTAATGATTATTTGGTATTTAGCATAACAATCGTCAATTTGAAGAGATTGAATATCAGCAAAAAATAACAGCTAACTGTAAAACACATACTGCACTGTATGTCGCACCTCGACAGACAGTATGTGTCTTTGTGTGCAGCACTTCCAACCTCTTTCACTGTGTGATCCAAACGACCTCTCATTCTGCATGAGTGTCTCTCTCAGTTCCAGCAGCTCAGCGTGCTCCTTGGTGTACATCCTCCTCAGGTTCTCCACGTGCTGGATCATCACCTCCACAGCCTTACCAATACGGCTCTCCTGACATCCACATACACAAAAATCCATTGAATCATCAGAACCAAACTAAACTCAGTCGCAAGACATTACAGTTTTTTCTGTTTTTGTCCCAGCCAGGGATAGAAATACTTTCATCACACAGCAGGAGCTCATGTTGGTTCTCTTATGCCCACCTGGTGAATAGCTCCAAGCATCTCAGAGCGACTGGACACCCTGGTCATGGACTGGGTGAGAATATCTAAGTTCTTCTGGAGCCTCTGGATGATCTCCATGGACTGGTTGTCATCCTCACATAGAGGAGTCAAAGCCTGGGAGGAAGGTTAGGTCGAGGGAAAAATTATAGAGACATATTAACAGAGACATATAGAAAGAGAGAGATCAAGAGAAAGTGAATGACTGAACCTGACACAGAAATGATTCTACTCATATTCACCATCTCAAACATATTCAGTTACACTTATGGCTTAATTCAGTCTTATTTCTATCTTTGGCAGTGGACAAGTACAGAAACTTGTTCAAACATGAGTTTCTCCAAAGGAAGCCAAAGAAATCGAGCCAAAACATGCTGTGATGTTTTTCAGCATTTAGACAAAGATTCAAAATTGGAATGGTTTGCAGAACAAATTGTAGAGCTGCACTACAAATATTCAGTGTGTAATCATCAACAAGTGAAGAATCCACACCCTTAACACTGAGAATGTAAATACAATCACACCTGACAAAATAAACTTTTGCTGACAAATGTTGGAGCAGAACTTAAATGCTCCATCCACAGAAAGCAGGACAATCACAGACATATGTACACTGACCTGCAGTAAACCCTGGCAGCTGGACACCTCCCTGCGGACGTTCTCCTCAGCCAGGTCACGTGATCTCTCTTCCAGTCGGAGTCTCTTTTCCAGGGTGAACATGTCGCACTTGAAGCCCAGTGCCAGACGCTGAAACTCTGCCTGAAAACATGACAAAGATACTTGAGTTTTAAACATTTTAGATTGGAGCTAATTGCTGGACAAATTGTGAATGTGACAGTATATTCTGCCAGACTTATGACCATTTGAAAAAGTTCTATGTTTGATTAATATTACCCAGTCAAAGCCAACATTACTGTGCTGCCAGAAAAGTTGCAACTCCCACTCTGCCTTGAAGTTATATTTCTGATTTCAAATCAATTTTCAATTACGCAAAATCCCAGAAAATTGTGATCTTAAAACTGGCCTTGGTAAACCAATGGTTTACATTACTTATTACAAAAGCACAGCTTCTAGATCTAATGGTATACGAACCTCAATCTCCTTGTCAGTAGGTGACAGGCTGCGGATAAAGAGACAACAGTTAGGATTTGTTACATGCACACATGGATAATTATGGATTTGAAAATTACGGTGGGTTATTACTATCATTTGGTGCCTCACCTGTTTCTGTCCTCTTTAAAGCTGTCGTTGGTGTCAGAGATCATTGACGTTTCGGCTGTAGAGAGAAATGACATACAGATGAATCATGGCACAACATTACCTGACCAAATAGTGCAATCACCATTTACACTTTAAATTAGTTTCTGTAGAAGCACAGTTTTAAAATTGAAATTCAAATTATTATCAAAAGAAAGGTAGTGAATAATATTTAAATGTGTAGTAATATAGTCTAACATGAACATATCACACATACATTCCCTCCCATTGGTCATGCTGGTCTCACTCTGGTCCTCCTGAACCTTGTTCTCCTCGATGGCCTCCATGCCGTGTGAAAGCTCCTGCGGGGTCCGAACAAACATTACTGCGTCTCTCTGCTCCTTCTCCCCCTCCTGCTCTCCTTTTACCTCTGATCCCTCCATTCTCACATTCATCTCAACATCCATACTGCTTCCTTTACTCGCTCCTTCCCTTCTCTGCCTTCGCCCTCAATAGTTAGTCTTTACATAATGAATGTGAGTTGTGCAGATTTAAAGTAGCTGCCAGTGAAGTTGACTCTTGATTCTGAATGATCCGGTCCTGAGTGGAGACAAAATGAAACTATGCAGTCTCCCTTCCTCATGCTCTCTCTCTTTCTCTCTCTCTCACACACACGCGTTCACACACTCACATAGCTGGAAAGACAGCATTTCTCCTCAGGTCCCAATGTCATGTTGAATGATATCAATGGGTTAAAAAAACAAAACAAAAAAAAAACCAGGTTTTTTTCTTTGTTTATGTATGTGTTGCTATTTTCATGGCTGTCATTATATCTTAAAAATTGCCTGGTCGTGCCATAACTATCAAAACTAAAACAAAAAAGACCCGTCAGACCTTCAATTACAACAACATTTGTTTCAAAACTTGTTGGCAACTATAAATTAAAAATCCATTCTACACAAAAGCAGCAGTCAAGTGTATGGCTTTAAATCCTTTAATATGTGGGATAACCCATCTAACAGTCAGCGGAGAATGAAGTGGGAGAAGAGCAGGTCTTACCAGTTCCCTCTTATTTTTGCTGGAGTCCTTTTTGGCTGTGTTATCCTCCGATTGGCTGGGGTCAGAGGTCACGCTGCCCATGCCGCTCCCTGATTGGCTGGCATGTGTGAAGGACGATCTCGACTGATGAGAGCTGCTGTTAGATAAGGTGGTTGCTCCACTGCTGTTGAGCCGGTCTGTCCCTGGAAGGAAAAGTTGGGTGTGTGGGCGGTCAAAGTTACACATAGATGTGAGGAGGCATAAATAAACAAACAGCTTGGAAATATCAGATGCTCTCTTCGTCTCCTTCATACACACTCATGTGATAGTTTTTCTTCCTACCTGCCATGCTGGTCACTACTGTTGAAGCCTCAGCTGTGCTGTCCTGCACACTCTCCTCCTCCTCCACCAACACAGGTAGCAGGCTCGTGCTGGAAAACACACACAGTGCACCATTACACAGAAAGCAAATCTGAACCTTAATGTGTGGAACAAAAAAAAAAAGAAAAGAAAAGAAAGGTGGCTTTTAGAATTGATACAGAGAAAAAAACACTTCTGTTTTGACTCTGTTGGATGTGAAGTGACGTGAAATCCCTGTGAGGTCAAAAGGTTTCAACTGATAGTCAATCACTCACCTGTCCTCCGCTGCTGATTTGTCTGCCAACTGGTCCTGACTCAGGCTCTGAGATGGACAACAGTAAAGGAAGAAAGGGAGGGAGGGGGTGAGAAAAAAACAGGTGGCCTTGCAGCACATTTTTCTGTCCCACATTACAAGAAATGGTCAATGATTAAAAGGCACATGTACACATGCGATCATATACATGTAGCGTACCTGTCCCATGGCAGTGAGAAGCAAATCTAAGCTGAACAGAGTGTGGAAGAGAAAGATTGGGCTGATTCCTTATATAATATGGAGCTTCATGAAGAGCCCTGCAGCTCTATGAGTGAGTGTGTGTGTTGCTGAGAAGGGTGCTCAGAGAACACATTAACATTGGCACAGTGCTAAGTAGTGGAGGCGGACTGTGTGCATACATAGTTGTGTGAACATGCGCACGCGCACACACACACACACACACACACACACACACACACACACACACACAAAATGGAGCAAGGTGAATGTTCAGAGCGATGCAATAGGATATTGTGTAAGAAGTGGACGTAATATCCGTTTTGACACTGCTCAAAAATAGAAGAGAGCTACCTTACCATTTCACTAAATACTCCAACTTCAGATTTCAGTGTCATTTTACATTCAAAACAACAGTGAAGCAAAAATAAAACTGGGTCTAAAACTATTAGATGCAGTTTTAAATGGTATCAGATTTGTATCCAACACACTGCTTATTTACTTGAACAAACAGTCTTTACAGTCTTTTACAGTTAAAAATCCACCAGTCCTCCAAAATGCTGTGAATTTACTTGTCGAGCTTCTTTCTCCGCTAAATAATAAAATTTCATTCCTCCACAATCATATTCAAGGACATCATCTTAGTTTTTGTCATTGGTGTGTCGCAAATACCAAAGGTTTGACTGCCACGGAATAAACATTACTCAATGTTAGACATTACTTGTCTCTTCTTATTATGTGTGATCTCTTTGTAAAATGAATAGCGACAAAACATATGTCCAGTACATTCATCCTGGTGAGATC
The DNA here is from genome assembly GCF_002814215.2 of Seriola lalandi dorsalis. Taxonomy (NCBI): domain Eukaryota; kingdom Metazoa; phylum Chordata; class Actinopteri; order Carangiformes; family Carangidae; genus Seriola; species Seriola lalandi. Next base: position 1,321,615 of record NW_019525241.1, on the reverse strand, counting down.
TTTACAACCGGAGAACACAAATCTTCTGAAAATGACTGGATTTTACTCCATCACTTCTCTCACTGGGACTAACATGAGTTAAAACCATTTAATGAATAATTTAAAAACTATAATACTGTGATAAGAAACCCACTTTTTTACCCACTGCATAAATATGGATAGAATTCCACTGAAAATGTCTTCCATTTACATGTAAGACTGTAGATCTGAATACATCCAAAAGTTTTTGTTCATAAAATCTCAACTCATCTTTGTTAGCAGATTAAAAGCAGGAGTTACTGTTCAGAATTATTAAAAACATTTTGACCAGGCTTCTATGAGTGTAAAAGGGCATTTTGTTGACTTTCTCAGCTCCATTCAGACTATATCTCAGTGAGTGAGAGGGGTGGGAGTCCTGCAGGACAACTGCAGGTAGGAAACTAAATAAAACAAGCTGATCGATCTCTCAGCAGGACACAAAGCCGACTGTGGTTAAGCAGCATCACGACTCAAGTGAGTCAACAAAAACCTTCTAACATGAAAACACAACTATCAACTGTCATTTATCAGGGAAACTTTGCCGGTTTAAGTTTCTCAAATGTGAAGATCTCTGTTTGATATTCTAAATTTAATCTCATATTTGGTCTCTTAATCAAACTACATGACTGATCTGAAAATTGAATTTGTACACATTTCACTTTCACTTCTGTTAATTGATGATGCTCTGAACTGGTATCTTCTAGCATTTCAAATCCAAAGTAAACTTGCGACACCAAAAGCTTTAACACTGACACTTTAGTATGAAATATCATATTGTACTTGCCTCGTTTGGCAACAGAGTTCAGGGAAACTGAAATACCATCCTGTTACTCCCTGTGCTGGAGCAGTCAGCAGAATGATGGCCTCCTGATTCTCTGATCTTTCCCTTAATTTTACATCCCTGTCCTCTCCTCGAGGACTCTGCCCTCCACCCCTCCCCAAAAAACCCCCCTCACACACACTTTAAAAACACACCTATTCTCTCTCACCTAAGACAAACATGAAGTGGCAAAGAGAAACAGAAAGAGTGGGGGTCAGAAAAGAGGAAGCAGTGGAGAGCAGAGAACAGAGGAAGCTGCATTCCCTCATGCATAAAACACTTCCCCTCTGGTACTAACCTTAATACAGCTCATGTCTCCTGTGCTTGAGTCTGCCTCGCCTTCTTTCTCTTCTGCTCCTCTGTGGTCCACACTGGTCGGCTGAGTGCTGACCCCAGGTGAAAGGTCAAAGGTCAGCTGTCAAGCACCATCCTTTTTCTCATTCTTGTTTTATACTTGGACACTTTCTTGTCATCCAATAACCCAAAATTGTTACAATATGAAACGGAGAGAGAGAGAGAGAGATGAGGAACAGCCTGCGTCTCTTTGTAGGTGGACTGTGTCTATGCAAAACATGTCTGCATTGAAACTAATTAGCCTGCACACTCCTCCCTCAGCAAGTAAAACATCCATTTGACTAGCAAATGTTGACCAAGTCATAGGGAAATGACAAAAAAGTAAAATGGTGACTTCAGCTTTGTGCATTTATAAGACCCATCAACTTCAAATCCAGCGGGGAAAGTTTATATTGCCATGAAAATTAGGCAGGATGCTGGATGAGGTTGGGTGGTTATGTCAGTTTCCTGACAATGGAAGCTTCTGTTTTGTGCCCCTTATCTGGGATTTGCCAATCCAAACACCAACTCGACAGGTCTGTCTGCGGACAATGTTCCTGTTTAGTTGTCCTGGAGAGAAGAGACTCAGCAAGAATGCAAAAACATAGAAGGCTGATTTAGAGTTTACGTTTTCTCATTTAAACCAGCCATCTCAGTAGTCTTTAGATAAGATAGTAATTCTCAATAATTTTAAAACAACCACATCACCACCTGGTGCATTGTCATTGTTGGGTAAACTCCCAGCTCTCTTTTGCCATCTCTTACTGCATTCTTGGTTTTGGGAAATCCTGTTTTGGTAGTAACTTATACTTATATCAGATGTGTCATGGGAAACAAAAATGTATCACAGGGCATATTGAGAAAGACCTACTGTAAAACCTGCTGTGTCACCTATGAAAAAGCCACATCCCCTTGTACAGTGATCACTCACTCTCTCTCTCTCAGCAGTAACAGAGGCAACATTTTTGTTTCACAGCTCCATTGTCTATACTATAACATTCTACTTGACTGCAACAAACTTGTGTTGCAATTTGCTGAAACCATAAATAAATATCTGCAATTAAAACATAAAACCCAACTATAGGTGAATAGCGGTTCCTTACTCTAATTATATGCCGAGTACATCAAATACAATATTTATTTTTTCATTTACCTCAGACTCTTGGTAATGGTCTCATTTGTTGCAGGTGATGTGCCGTCAGGAGAAACCATCTCAGGTGCTGTGGGAGGGGGATTACCAGGTGTGACCGTTTGGTCCTGTTCAGGTGAGTTGCTCAAATTTTGGGCTGCACCATCGGAGTGACACTCTGCAGAAACTTCTGCATTTGGTCAGACAAGAAAAATATTTAATTTTTACATTGTTTTATTTTACAATGTCAAGTATCACACGAGTGTGATGTTTGGAGCACTGCAGGATAACAGGTTATATATTAGCCAAACAGGTTCCTATATTTTCCCAGGATGCATTGGCAATTCTTAAAAAAACTATTCAGTGTGCTGTCCATGTAAATAAATACATTATCTTTAATATTTAATGTAGTGAAAATAATATCTTAAAACATATCTTAACATCTGAGAACATTTCTTTTCTTGAACATCACTTAATAATTGACTTCAGTTAAAAAAATCTGTGTCCGTCTTCATATGATGGTAAATGACACTAAAACAGCCATGCAGTTCTGGATCACATTAAAAAAAAAAAAAAAAAAAAAACCGAAAAA
>NW_019525241.1:1243152-1318611 GCF_002814215.2 Seriola lalandi dorsalis | reverse complement strand
GAGAGAGAGAGAGAGAGAGAGAGAGAGAGAGAGAGAGAGAGAGAGAGAGATCTTACTGTTCTCTGAGTGGGACGGATCAGGGAGAGCATCCCCCTCTGGGTGTCTAATGCTGACAGCTTGTGAGTGGGTGCTCAATACCACTGTTCCCTCTTCCTGAAAACGCACAGACACATACACAGAAACAAAAATATAGATAAATATTCAAATAGGGGAAAGGATGAAAAGGTCAAACAAGCAACACACAAACCATGTAGCAAACAGCAAGCCCAGTCAGACAATAGAAACAAATCTTTGTCAGATGAGATGGCATTGCATAAAAAGTCAATCAACTCTAACAGCTGACAGACAGCACAAAGCATCAGTGATTGGTTGTTGGAAAGATCCTCAATTACTGTCATCTTCATAGGAATTCAAAGGCAAACATCACTTTCCTACTGACTGCAGAAATGATGAAGTGTTTAAATTAGTCTTGTAAACCTTGCAGGCATGAAATCAAACACTGATGGAAGTGAGAAGAATGCATAACATCCAAGATTAGAAAGTGAGGAAAGACTTGGAAAAGATCACAGCTATGTGAAGTGTAGGTTAGTATATACAATGCATGTGCATGTGCATATGATGCAGTATACATTCAAAACATTGTTCTTCAAATGCAGGTGCATAACCCGGTCTTTCACTAATAACAGCAAGTCCTTCTCTCTTTGATCTATATAAGGAAGCACAGAGCTTCAGCTCAACTATGCAGTCTGCTGCTTGTGAGGAGAGGCTGTGAATAATATGTGAAGAGCTATTTGGTAGGCAAATGGCAAAAAGAGATAGAATGCAGAAGCTGAGGGAGGAGAGTGAGAGAAAGGCAATGGCAGTACAGTGTATGCACAGTTCTTTATATTGAGCATTCATATTACATTATGAGAAAAAAGAACAAATCACAGTTACTTTACATTACTGCAGACAGTGTTTAAGTATTCCTACCTTCCATGCAGTCAGTGCTTCCCAATTATTTGAGAGGTCTATGAAAATTAACTTGCAGAGACTGAACACTTGAGACACTCCATCACAGTGGCTGAAACGGGTTTTAGCCCTCCTTGTTTATGGTGCGTTCAAGGACATTCCCCTGATCTGATATTTGAAACTCTGAAATTTAATATGTAAGAGCATCCTTGACCGCACTAACAGGAAGAGTTTGCAAAAGAGTCGCTGCTTGTAAGTGCATTACTATATAAGTGTGAAAAAACGTGTGATATGTGTGAAAAAAATGTAAGGCAGACTAAATGTGAACTGTGATCATGTGATTACTCATCAACAGCAAGTTTAGAGCAAATTATCAACTTTCAAGTATAAAGAACATGATGGAGGGATGGTTAATGTGCCACAACAGCCAAACATGGCCATTTAAAGTGTCATTTTAATCCCCTTCTAACTGTAACTCATAACCACAACTACACAGGAAATGTGTGGTTATATTTTCAAAATAGCAAAAATCTATATGCCAAATGAAATATATTTTTAAACTTTACTAAATCAAGGAAAGTAAGCTGAGCATCACATCTGCTTTCTGTTGACACAGTTAACACACCCGTCACCCCTGGCAACTGCCTCGTACATCTGCAACTATCTACTTTTGGCCTCTGAGCAGCTAATGTTGCAGTGTCTGGCACAAGAGACCAGCAGTAGTCGTTCAGGAAGGAAGAGAGTCAGCGTAATCCACATTTCCCAGGTTAGTGTGAGAATTCAAAACAGTAAACTGCCAGTCACTTGTCCTCTGTACAACCCAGATGAAATGAATCATTAGCAACAAAATGGTATGTGGTATCAACAAACATAACATCATCTTGGCTTCTCTACATACTTTTCAGTATATCAACTTCAAAAGTTTTTTTCCTTAAGCTGCGGTAGAAGCTTAAAAATCCATGCGAACAACTAGGTTTTCAATGGAAGACAGACAACAACTTCTTTGAGATTGTCCATCATTACAATGTTTGGTGAATTGAAAGGGATCTTGATTCTAAACCAGGAAATCCAAACCAGGAAGTCACAATTGGAGGAAAAGCTCTGTTACGCTTATTACATATGCCTAAAATCCCTAAAATCAATTTGGGCATGTGCTTTTCAGGGATTGAAAGATGCACAAAAGTCTGGAAGTTACATTCATTTTGGCTATATATATATATAAAACAAAACGAAAAAAAAAACAAAAAACTACTCATCTATTTTGGCCTGGTATTAAGTTACTTAGTTATGCAACTTTAGTTCAATCAACATCAACAGCCCACTGGGAAGAAGAATCATGATGTTCAACTTTTTATAAATACTACACCTAGCACTTGAAGGAGATTAGGTTTTTCTAAAGTTTACTACAGAATGCTCCATTATCATGCAAGTTAAAGATGTCAGTCATTAATCACTGATCTACTTTATATACTTTTCAATATTTAGTAAAATATTAAGATGTGAAAGGTTAATACACAAAAGGTCACACAAACATGGTGAGCATCTCGTACGATACATACACCTCATCCCATGAGAGGATCACCTCACAACTCAATTTACCTGTAAAGGTTGACAGTTCACCTCTGGCTCAGACTCAGCGCAGACTGCAGCATCTGTGTGACAGACAAAGAGGAAGAACAAGAGAATAATAAAATCATATGAATGATAAAAAATATGGAAAAAAATGAAAGTGGGAAAGATCAAAAGACGAACCAAAAGAAGCTGTTCATTAAAAACCCAGACCCTTGTCCAACTCATCTAGAGGGGTTAATAGACCAAAAACAACAACCCCACCTTTTACCATAAAAGGTCAGACTGTCTATTATGCAAGGCATTGTGCTGAGGGAGGGGCAGGGGGGTTAAAATACCATGCATGGCTAAGGTGGCATTAATGACCACATTTGCACTCTCGTTTTCTGTCTCTCTGCCTGCTAGCCACTCATGCAGGCAGAGGAATGGGGGATTACTGAGCTCACTTCATGGACTTGGACCGGTCTTACACCTGGCCATAGAAGGACCTTAAGGAAGAGAGGATTTCACATATTGTGTGGAAACGCACACACTAACTCTCACTCTCACACAACCTTTAGAAGCCCAGGGCCACAACAACCATAGAAGGCAGGGGTCTACTTCCAAGGGCCTCAGAGTGTGTGTATCCTTACAGCTAGTTAGTGTGTGTACTGTACTTGTGCTTCAAGGGTGGCTGAGTGCCCTGTGACTCCTATGGATTACAGAGGGATAATCCACTCTCACTCACACACACATCAACACTCAAAGACAATAATGGCGTCTGTAAACTGTTGTTCACCAACAGAGTTTAGCCTGTGAAGGACTTTGTAAGAAGCTGTGAAACCTGCATCCTGATGCACCAGCTGGACTACTGTGTGAGTCATGATTACTCTGCCTTACATTAATAACTGTGCTTTTTGACTGCACAATAGGAGTTTAAGGGAGTAAGAAGGACTCCTATAACTGGAATATTGCTGCCGACAGCGATCAGTACCATTAATGTGCATTTCTCTTGTCCCTACTGAAGACAGTCTGATTGAACAATAGCTGTGGATTAGCAGAGATACTTATAATCAATGTAAGCAATAACAAATGCTTATTATGGATAAAATTATAGCTGTCTTTGACAGCTACCGCAACAGCCACATGTCTACTCAAGGAGATAATATAGAGTATGTAGTGACTTAGAGAAATGATTCCATTTAAAATTCTTGTTTGAGGCCTTCAGCACAATAAGTTGTGTTAATGTACAAATACGTGTTGTTTCAATAACCATTAAATGTAGGAAATGTTTGTCTATTGTTTTTAAATGTTTATATAGTCTCCTGGTAAAAAAAGAACAAAAAATGCTGGATGTATTAGCTCACATTCTTGTTACATGAGGCTTCCCCCAGGATTTTTATTTTTAATGATAATCCTACTGAGTTTGATCCAGATCTGGGAACATGGTGAGCACAGGGGTCACAGCAGGGCTAGAAAAATATTAAAACATATTTAGCCCTATTTGGCTTTGAAGTTCCAGTCTGGGCTAATTCTGCCATATGCTGGATATCAAGGGCTTAAGGAATACCCCTCTGATTCAGAACATTTAATCTGTTGAAAGACAAAAAGTTTATAATAGCCCCTTAGCAGTTCAAGTGTTGAGATGTTGGTGTGGGGTGATCATTCACATGCATCTTGGTGTCCACACTCACCTTGACCCTCTCTTACTGCGGCTTGCCCAGCCTGGGCCTCCCCAGAGAAGGCAGACAGAGGAGTCGACGTGTCCCTGACCTCTCCCTCTCCTGCTGTATCCACCACCATCCACCTGTCCTCCCCGTCGTCCTCTTCTCCTCTGGCTTTTAATTTATCCACCGTACCCTCAAGCCTGCTGTCCGTTTGCCCGTCCTGCACCCGGCAATTCCTCTCCGCCAGCTCGTTCTTCAGGAAGTCTTGGAGGGCAAATTCCTCCTCCCAGTCCAAGTCTCCATCTCCAGGCTAAAAAAAAAGAACATAGAAAGAAAAGGTCTGAAAAAACAAATGCATAAGTGAGATGGAAAAAAGCTGTGACAACCACCATGGCCTTACAGAAACAACTTATTAACAAAGCTGTTACAAAAATACATATGTAAAAAAAAATGTAGTACAACAATGTTTTTGCCCTAAACCAGAGATATATTGAATAAATCATTTTAAAGTAAGAGCTGCATTATTTGTTAAGGACAACCTGGCCACTGTGTATGGAACCTCAGCACAGAGCTCATTATGTTTTCCAGTAAAAACAACAGTGCTGTAATGGAAATGTCTAAGCATGTGCTAGTGCATTTTGTGCGAGGAGCTGTGCGTAGGTGTGTGGTCGCATCACACACTCCCTCTCTTCTACCAGATACTCCATCTGTCTGAATACAGTATGAGCTCTGGCACTGATCTCCAAGCAAACCATCCAATATCCATCTCCAGTGGTAACTGAATGTCAATAAATACAAAAACACATATTATTGAATTATTAAAATTGAATGCATTACAAACCTTATTGGACTTTTTTCAATCCAATGAACATTTGAACGGTCCAAATGACACTCATTCACCTCCCAGAGGGTGTACATGTTTGTCAGTATTTAAAAAACAATGTATACAGTTGCTTCCGTTTATTATAGGTTCATAGATATAAACCTGCTTCCTTCCTGTCTAACCTCTTCCTCTGGTGCAGGTGTCTGGCATGAGGCCTCTCTGCTGTCCTGGGGTGTCTTTAGCTGCTCCAGCTCCTCACACAGCTGTCGCTTCTGGTTCTCCTGCTCCTGCACCCTGCGTACAATGATACACAATCATGGTAATTAAAAGCAGCTGGCGGATTATTTGTTTTTCAAGAAAAATGTGGAAGAAATACGCAAATTATCGATGCAGACTTAACTGTCCACAGAGTAAGAAAAACACATGCACAGGCATCCTGCAAGACAGCACAGTGGACATACTGTACCCAATCCGCAGGCCCATGCAGTGTCCCATTCTGTTGCCCAGGGTGACCAGCGCCAGTTCTCCGACTGGCCCAGTGACGATCCCTTCACTTCAGTTTCTTAGATCCAGTCCCTACCCGACCCTCTAATCTCAGACTACACACAGATTCTCAGATGTGTCCTACAAAGTCCTAATCCTAGCACTGTCTCACAGTCCAGTCTTATGCTGAGCAGTCTGTATTATCAGAGACAGTCCAGAGCAGGAGGCACATCTATACCTACAATGAGTCCTCTTCAGTTTCGATTCAGTTTTTTCTGCCAAACAATATTAAAGTCCCTGAGTTCACCCTGGCAACTGAGCACCAGTAAATCCCAGCTGGACAGCCTGACCAGTTCTCCCTCTCTGGTCTGACAATGTACCACACCAACTCTGTTATATATCTGAAGGGGATGTCCGTCTCCATGAACACACACATACAAACAGACACACACACAGCACAAGGAAAACCCATCCACACAGATTGAAGTCCAGAAATGGCCCAAACCCAAAGCTAGTGAGGTGGGCCCTTTGAGGTCAATGAGGTCAGGATGATTGACACATCTTTCCCCCACTCAGTACAACTGACTAGCCAACTGAGACGGAGCACTGGAGAGCAGGGATACCCACCTCAGAGACACTTGCAGAGATCTGATATTAAGTGGTGTGTGTAGTGTTATTTATGTTGACTGATAAAGTTTTATAAATATGAGCTGCTTACAGGCAGAGCTCCTCCATGGCAGAAATTTCATTGGCTGCATAATCCTCTTTAGCTCTGCCCATTAAGTTTTAAAAATTCATTCAGGACCATGTAGCATTTAAGATCCTGGAAGCCCTGCAGGCATCCTACCAGACAGCTATAGGCTTGTAAGGACTAATCAGCTAGCCCAGTTAGCTCAATATATTTAGACTGCATTTTATCAGTTAATAATTATGTTGTTGGATTAAATCAGCTTCAGGCTCTGTTACTAATGTGCTTTTCAGTGGTGTTAGTATTACCTTACTTAGCCAGAATATCCTTTAGCACTGCCTACTCTGGTTTATTTCAACCAATGAGATCACTGCTACAAAGAGCAGCTCCGCCTCAAAGAAATGTTTTCCTACCTTAAAGTCAAGTTGTCTTTAATTAGCCAGCACAAGATTCAGTGCAGTTCTATTCTCTTCCATCTTCCTCTGGTATTTCACTTTCATCTTTCTCTGTTCTCATAACAACATCACTCACTTCAGCGTTCAGCGGCTCACACATTTCTGAGTGCCCACTTCTCTTCACACACTACGCCACAGATACACAGGCAGTTCAGACAAACAAAAATCTTCTCACCTCACTGAAAGGTGGAGGATCTCAGTGCGGGACCTCCTCATGTTACTGGCCATTTTGATCAGCTCCTTCTCCAGGGAGTCTGTGTACTGGGCCAGGTGGTCCAGGCTGAGGGCCCAGTCTGCCCTCCTTGCGTCCAGCTCGGCCTGCACCGTCTGTGGGAAGACAAGGCCACAGGGTCAGCCTCTCGCCTGGGTGAAAGGATGCAGGCTGTTGCACAGCCTAAATAGCTGGGTGTCTTTTTTACGCCTCGAAAAAGTTCTGACACCTTACTGACAAAATCTTTCCTAACCAACAGAAACCAGACTTGTACTGGTACAGCTCTGCTCCACTAATGATTTCTGTCTCATTTGGTATGTTTACTGCTGTATCGCAGTACGTGGCTAATGAATGCAGAGTGGCAACAATGCAGGAGGAGGGGGGAAAGAGAGAAAGAGCGAGAGAGACAGAGAGATACAGAAAGTCAGAGTGAGGGAGGAGGGGAGTGGGTTGTGTTCATGGTACAACACACTGACTAAACAGCTCTGCTTGGATGGGGCCCGTTGGAGAGTTATATAAGTGAGAGATCTCTAGAGAGGAGAGATAGTGGGTGGGAAGGAGAAAAAGAGCAGATAGACAGTGATAGATAGAGAAAGAGTGCAACAGGTGGAGGGAGAGGAAGATAGAGATCAGATTATATCATTTTGAGATTCATATCTTTAAAAAAAAAAAGTACTGACACTGCCCTTTTTGGCCTTAAATCAGCCTGTAGGCATACACAGGAACTAAGACTGTAGTACACTGTTCTGCAACTTTTCTTACAATTAGTATCATAAGTGGGCTGACACTGAAGGAAAGAATAGAATATGTGTGTGAAAGTGTGTGAGTATCTGACCTGAAGACCGGTGTCTGTGTTGCCCTCTGGCTGTGTGAGGTCATCCAACAAGCCTCTAACTGTAGATAAGATAGAGGCTGTTTCGTCCCTGAAATCCCTTTTCTGAGAGACATAGAGAAAGCAAGACAAAACTTTACATGTATCAATATATTCAAAAACCTTATGTGATACTATTCTAAATGTGCCTCAACAGTTACTCCAACACAATAATAACTGTTTCATTAGTAAGGGGATGATCATCCAGATGCACAGAGAAGCTAACAAGTACATGTTCAAGCTAACTGTTATGTTGTCTTATTTCGCATGTATCAGGCTGTAGCTGAAGTTATAGAAAGAAGCTGGGCACACTTAACCGCCATGCAAACGGCTACAACTGACAATCCAACCTAAACTTTTTAAATATTAGTTTTTGTAACAAAGTGATTTTTAACAAATGCTACAACTGATGCCAAGATGGTTTTGTGTTGATTGGAATAAGTGACATTTATATTTTCAAGATGAATTCACATCTCAATTGTGACATATGAAAGACTTTCGATAAGAAAACCATGAGACTATTTTAGGTGCCAATCATCCACTAGTCACCAATCTAGTCCGAGCTCAAGGCATGGCTGCACACATGCTTCATCACACTTGGTTACCAGTTTGTTTAACAGGCGCTTGAACTCCAGAGCCATGTGTTCAGGACTGGGTCCCTGCAGCATCATCAACACTTCCCTGTCCAGCGTCTCATCCAGTGGAGAGGCAAAGCTCATAGTGGTGGACAAATGGTTAACTCCATGGGGAGCCTGTGGGAGATAGCAATGCATTTATATGAATGAGCAAAAGATGCTTAAAGCATAGTTACCATCAGTCTAACTGTTGCAGAGAGACTGGACAAGTACATAGCATGTGGTGAACAGCATGTAATGCTCGGACAGTGCTTTATATTGTGTGCAGAATATGTGGGAAGCCCTGCAGCTTGTGGAAGAAAACTTCAGAGATTATTCACCTGCCTGTAAGGATAAAAATTCTCAGAACAGCAGTTGGGATCAAAAGAACTATAAACTGAGATTACGTAACACAGCCACTACTAGCTCTGTCTGCTGGAGTGGTTGTTCTGTGTGAATATGGTGTTTCTGTGTAGAACACATTCAGGTTTAAATGTGCAGCAGTTTGGCTGCTACAAGGAAGATGTCCAGGAGTTGCTACAGCTACTAATTATTCATCAGGAATACGATATCTAAGGGCCAGAGACTGCGTACAGAAAGATGAGCCTACATGTCAGAATATAAGACAAAATGAGAGGAGAAGGATCAAATGAGTAAGAGATAAGAGCAAGGGTGAGAGAGAGGAAAAGGAAAGCTGAGCAAATGACAGCCAGAGTAGGTGAGTGCTGACCTCCAGTGGTGACTGTGCCAGAGCCAGTTCTGTCTGTAGGGATCCTGAGCTGCTCTGGTTCAACCTGTAGGCCACTGTAAGGGACAGACCAGCCCTGTAAGAGACAGGAGGAGAGGTCAGGTGCAAACACATTAAAGACATTAATTAGAAAAGGCGGTAAAAATTAGAGAGACTAGAACACCAAAATTCAAGTTTTTTTAGATAAAGTTCGTAGCTTAAAGTGGTTTCTCCTAAAAAAAAAAAAATAATAGTGTAAAAAAGAGGTGGCTAATGTCTACTTTCTTAGTAGTGCATTAACCTTCAATGTCAATATCTGAAATCCTTCCTCTCCCAGGTCATTCTTGGTTTACTTACCCAGCCAGGTCTGGATGTATCATCTGCATCTGGTTCTCCAGCTTGTTCTTGTCCGCTCTCAATAGCTGGAATCAACAACAGAGGAACCAACCATGACTCAGTCTGTCAAATGAGATATTTAGAGGCCTGCTACATAGCATACCCTTTCTCCTCAACAACAAAGCTGTGAGCTACAAGCCCTGTGTGGAAGGACACCAGGTGATTTCATTCCCACAGTCGGTCTTCACAACCAAACTAACACATGCTGATAATTGTACCAACACACTGGATACAGCAGAGAACTGTCAGTGTAGTAAAAACACTGACTTGCAAAAAATGGATAATTTGCCTATTAAATTACAACATCACATTTAGCTTCATATTGTAAATGTTTTTCCCAAATATTCATATGAAAATAAATAACTACCTGAAGTTCATTTCTAATCTGATTTTAGTGTCACTCTTTTATAATAGAGAAGAATCTGAAAGAAGTGGTGGGAGAAGACAGAATGATTTAGAAAGGGGCAGATAAAATGGCTGCATTGGCATGAAGCAAAAACAAGCCAGAAGACATATGGAAGAAGTAAAAGAGCACCACTGAGAAACTATAGGGAACTGTTGATGCATAGAAGTTGAAATAATGATTTGATGCAAAGTTCAGCACACTGACCTCTGTGATGGAAGAGTATTCCTCCACCGCTGCCTTCAGCTCATCTATCTGTCTGCCCTTCTATAAAAGGAGGCAAAGGACACAAGAGCAGTTTGAGTTTTGCAGACAAATGGAAAAGAGGAGAAGGTTCAAGCATTTTTATATAAGAAAATGATCAAAAACTGCCACAAATAGCTAAAGCTTTACAGTTACAGTAAAATGGATAATAAAACCACATAAGGCACTGACCTCAAGTATCACAGCTTCCTTTTCACTAACGACAGTATCAAAAGAGTGAATTTGCACCTGAGGCCAAGGAAAAGGCAGTTACATAATAACATAAAGGAAGCAATATGAGATGGCAACACAGTATTTCCAATGTGCCTGTGACAGATTTACAATGTCATTTTGTGAGGAAAGAAGGCAGATATACAATCAAAATGCCTGAGTGGATGGAAAACAGAATAAGAGAAGGATAAAGTGTGAGAGGAGATTGAAGAGGCAGAGTAGATGTGTAGTAATCCAAAGCAAAATGCAAAAATAATTTTGCACAGATAGTAAAAGGTACCTGAAGGTCAGCGTTAATGTCACACAGCTCTGCTATTCTCCTCTGAAGCTCGTCTGTCTCCATGGTGACCTTGAAGTTCTGAGGAGCCATCACAGGGGAGTGAGGACACCCATTCACATCCTTTCATGAACAAACTTGCAACAATATACTCTCTGTGAGCTATCTATGAATAGGTGAGTGCTTATGATGCCCTGTGAAGTCAGGTCACTGATTTCACTGTCAACTGCTTTGACAAGTCATTTTACACAGTGAAGTACCTCTTCCTGAAGAGAAGCAATCTTGGCAATGAGACTCTGGTTCTCTCTCTCCTACAAAGAAGAAAATCAATCAATAGCAACTATGGTAACACATTCTCAGCCCTTGACTCGTGCATTTAAGATATTACCAAACTACAAAGACAAGACATTGTAAAATTTATGACAGCATTTGGTGAATATGAGGAATTTCATTTAAAACTTAAATGATGTAGACTGTGGCTGAGACATGGGGTTGTCGTTCAAGGCTTCCACCATGTTTCTGAATGTGCCAGAAGTTGAATGTTATGTTACATATACAACCATTTACTTTTATAAAGCCTGTTTGCATGTTGCAAATCCTAAGTGCCAATATACATGGCTGAAATACATGCAAACTGCAAGTCAAAGGATTCAACTGTCAATAAATGTAACATTCATTTCAAATACACAATAATTTGTTTTACAAGAATTAAAACAATTGCTACAATGCAATAAACAAACAAAAAAGACAGTTCTATTTTTCAGTCATAAGAAGTCATTCAAATCAAAGTGGCAGAGCTTCGAAAAGATTAAGCTGCATTACAAGAATTATTTAAATCCAACTGGGGTCAATAACAGCTGATGCTACGACTTGTGGTCTACAACACAGTAAATTTCAGCTGCATTTGTCTGAACATAGACTAAGAATAAACCCCCTGTAACAAAACAAAGGACACCTCTTAGCATGTGAGCAGAATGCACTTTTATATGTCCTTTATGTGCTGCCTGAGTTTCACCGACCACGTGTTTGCTGTGTGCGGAGGCACGAGCTCTGCCTTCCTCTGTACAGCTCAGAGTAGCCTTCATCTCCTCCACCTCCTCCTTCAACATTTTCTCCTTCTGGGCTAGCTGATGGTTACTGTGCAAGAGGACAAACATAGACAGAATTCAACAAACCGCTGCATGCTACAGTAAGTAAAGTAAGTGCTTGTGGGTATGTATTTGCTTCTTACACCCTGGCCTGGTTGCGTAGATCCTCATTCTCCTCTGCCAGCTTCTGGTTGCTGTCCTCCATGCCCTCCACCACCTGCTTCATCTTCCTCACCTCCTCCTCGAGCTTTTGGTTGCTCATCTGAAGGTCAGCAACACAATATACCAGCTCTGACGTTTCACTGAGAGGGGACAACACATATAGGCATAATGCAACTTAGTTGTATAGATCAAGGACATGTGTGGGTGGTAATACACACAAATACAGGCATGTTATGGCCCATTTATAAAGACAGCACCACTATTTCACACACATCACTTACAAATCTGCTCTGGATGCCTCCCCTCCAAAAGCCTCCAGGCTTCCCGAGGTCATGTTGAACATCATGGACCTCTTGGCTAAAACACACAAAGATCCAAAACACATTATGAAAGCTCCAAGTTTCATAAAAAATTAGACATGTGTACAATACAAGGAAATGAAAAGCAAACATGTGAGTGTTTACATTGCACACTCACCAGACAGGCTGTCTCTGAGTTTGACTGAGTCTTGAGTCATGTCATCTGTTGTCTCTTCCCTTAGATACAACAGAGAAATCAAACATCAAAATGTGCAATATCAGTTACTTTCACAATCTTTTGCCCGAATCCGACAGTCACGCACCATGGTGTTGCTCATGGACTCCTTCTAATGCGTTTGTAATGCATCACTGACTTGTTGAACTGTTTAGTTTTTGGTGCCTGGCACACCGAGCAGCATGGCCCTACTGCAAAGAGAGCTTTCTCTTTGGTGCACGTTCCTTACTCATTTAAAAGTTAAACAAGTGTGTATTCAGTAACAAGATACATCATCACCAAAACTGGACCTCTACTGTAGCACTTACAGCCCACACATTTTAAACCACAGAACATAATGGCCAAGATGTATCATGTCTCACAGGTTTGTGACTTGCATAAGAGATAAATGAATATAGTATTAGCATCAACCCCAGAATCTGTGTAATGCTGTACTGAGAGTAAAGGAGAATCCTCCAGCCAAGGCTCATCACACGAGACCATTTGATATAGACCTGACAGAGTGCAGTGCAAAAAAGATGTAAAACTGCCTCTGAGACAAAAGACACACTCTTAAATGAAGATACTAATTGAAACTATGGGGGAAAAAATACCACCAGACCAGTAATCTCGCCTCTGATGCATAACCCGCCTACACAACTCTGTCTACGTGCATTGCTCAAACTGAACATATCAGTGTCTGTTCTCTAAAAGGCTAAACAGAAAGCAGAGGACCCGTAAAGATGGTGCAAAGTGTCCTCTCCTTTTTGCACCATATGAAAGAGGTTGTAAACTCTAGTAAATACAAATCTGTATAAGGAAACAGCAAACATGTGAAGCAATTTCAGCAAATGATTTAGTTTTAGTGCAGATCTGGATTACAATATTAGCTGACAAAATCTTTCTAAGTTCATTTTTCATACCTCTAAATTAAAGTAGGTACTCTCACAAGACAAATGACCAGAACACATTTAGTGCCAGCAGAAAGTGCATTTCTTATCCTTCTTTCTTGATTTATGAAACTGACAGAGTGGTCCCTGCACATAGCCACAAAACAACACTGGTGAACCTGGATTCAGCATCTGGCTAAGGGCTACTTCAATTGACGAAAGCTTGACCTCAGATGTTCCAGGATGTTCACCTAACTTTAATTGCAAAGTCATATTTTATTTAAATAATAAAAAAAAAAGGAAATAATATTTTAAAATTTTTTCCTCTAAAAACTAAATCAAAACACCAGACATTTCAAAAACTAAAAACCAGACGTTACAAACCCAGACAATTCTCATTTCTAAATAAAAGGGCCCTAAATTGATTTTGCACGTCTGCCTTTACCCATTGTTGCGGCAGTCATCAATCCACTCCTTCATGACGGCGTGGTAGGTGTCCAGGTCAATAGAGACATCTTTGTGCTCTGGATCCAGCATGTTGCAAAGCTCTTCCAATCCGCTGTCTTCCGAGCTGCGACTCGTGGTGTGCCGCAGGTAGTCCACAATGTGAGACACGTACACTTTACCTGGAAGATGGGCCAATCACAGAGACATATAGATAATTTTACCCTCTTAAAACATGAACTGTGATGCAATACATTTCAGGAGTTATTTTGTGATTGATGAGTGTGATGTAATTTACTTTTGTAGCATACACATTTCTCCCCAACCTACTTGTCTATTTCTACTGCCGATTTGAAAGCTTTAACACCCCCAGACAATTCTGATACATCGTGACTTCAGATGTGGGTTATAGATGTAGGTGGCAAAAGTAGTAACCATAGTGACAGTAAGAATCATAGTTATCAAAACATTGAGCTGACTTTACTGTTTTGATAACTATGTGAGGACTGAACAGTGGTCTAAACTGTGGACTATTCTTTCGTCCGGACACAAAATACATTCAATGTCAAAATTATTGAACATATTTCTCACTCAATCTCATCCAGCAAAATTTCAAAGTAGTGCATCTAGTATTTACATGCAGTACTCTTAGCTGTTCAAACAAACATAACACAAAGTTGAATTAGACAGAAATGTGCTATATTTCCACAGCAGTACTGTGCTGGAACAAAATCTAGAAAGTTAAATCAGACCAATCATAGCTGAATCCCATTTTAGCTAAGGGCCTACTCAATTATGTCCTTTTTATTTTTCAATTTAAATGACATCTGTGAGAAACCATTGACCCCAAAGACAAAAACCTGGACCCATCACCTGAATAAACAACAGAAAAGACAGTAGCAGAAGTCTTCTTCAAAAAAAGGTGAAAAAAAAAATCCGGAAATCAAATAAAAATAGAAAATAAAATAAAACAAACAAATAACAAAAAGAATCGTTACTTCCTACTGCTTTAAAGATTCCATATCCACATCCCAATATCCTGTACCTCTGCTGCACAAGATGGTTCACTCCAGAACAGCATTAAATATGTCAAGAAATCATAGAAGTCCCTGAACAGCAGATGAAAAAACTTGAAGGATCTTGCGCCTGCCAAAGCCAGTAGGCACAAGATGAAGACTTAGACAACACTGATACTGTGTCTGGTCGAAGCTGAAGGAGTTACATACACTGTCCACACAGAAACACACTGCCATAGTACACTCATTGACAAGGTATAATTCATCATTACGCTGCTGTACACAGCTTGCTCAAACACTGTGTTTCTGTGTGACCCAAGAAGTAAGAGTGTGTGTGTGTGTGTGTGCGTGTGTGTGTGTGTGTGTGAGAGAGAGTGTGAGTGTGTGCACGTACCTCGACGCTGAGTATCACAGGCATGGAAGATGGTATCAAGCAGATTCTCCTCGCAAATGAGGCTGATTTCTGCCATATTATCCTTCCTGTTCTCAGAGGCCACTGAGCTTCCTGAACGTGAATATCACACACACACACACACACACACACACACACACACACACACACACACACACACACACACACACACACAAAACACAGACTGTATTGAACAAACATAGCAAAGCAAGCACATGATACATTTTCCTTCAGGCACAGCAACCATTGCAAAGTTGCATGAAGCAGTTTGGAGCTACAAATATTATTTTAATTTTTTTTTTTTTTTTTTAACAAAATAAATTAAAATCAATGTCTTAAAACTGCAAACTTAGCCTCACTAACGGTCAAAACAATGATATGAAATAGAGAAAAGGAAAATTCTGAGCCACCAAGCCCCAATCATCCCCCTCGTTTTTTAGTGCTGGAATACACCCTCATCCTGATTTTGCCATGTGTTTTAACAGTTTTAATTTAGGAATGTGGAATATGTAAGAACAAAAACGAAATAATTCAAATTAGATTTTGATAAGACTCCACAACAGGGTAAAATCAACTTTTAGGCCCTAATCAATTCTGAACATACATACATACATACATACATACATACATACATACATACATAAATAAATAAATAAAGGGAAAAGCCAGGGTAACTAGTGCTTTCAGGGTCCCAGAGTTCTGAAGTCCTTGGTATATGCTTTACCTGGTTAGTAACCCAGCCTTTTGCTGCAAAGTAGCTGCACTCTTCATATTCATCCTTTCATATTGGCATTCAACTGTTACTATTAGAGTCCCTGATCTGAAAATCCTTAGAAAATCTACAAAAACTACACATAATAAAAATGTTACTTTGAAAAATTAGACGCCCTCCCAGGATACCCAACTTCCAGTCTACAACCTAAAACTTATGTACAAGAATCAGCATTTCAATTATTTTTTTTCTGGTGCCAAAGTTATAATCCATTTAGTTTCAAAAAAGGTCCACTTACAAGAGTTTTCCACAGTTTTCAACTGAATCTCACAATCTAGATGCAGTTTGCTCAACAAACAGAAAAAAAAACTCCATCTGGTAAAGAATACCATAAGATGTGGCTGAAATCCCAGGAAAAGATAGTAAGTGGACCTTGAGTTAAATTCTGTCAGTCTATCATTTTTGTGTTTGCTGTAACAACAACCTGCACATCCCAGCTGGGCAGCAGCAGCAGCTCCTCCCTACCTCCATCTCCCATGGACAGTCTTTTCACAACCAGAGCTGGATACGGCAGCTCGCACTCCATCGAGTTTGTTGTGTCCGCTGAGCAGAAGTTGAGGTTGTAGGAGAGGGTGCTGTGACTCGGGGCGAAGGTACGTGACAGGGGCGGGCTCTTGCTTGGCCTCGCACTCTCAGGCTGCACCGACTGATGTCCTTTTGTAAATGTAAAGTAAGGGGAGTCTTTGGACTGGCCTGTGGGTGTTGAACAATACCTCTGCCATGTCTTAACCTGTCTTAAATCACTCCCATCTGCACCTCTCCTCTCCCCCAGAGTGCTAGTGATGGTGTATGTAATGTTAGTTGGCGTAGCAGGGGTGGAAGGGGTGGCCAGAGGGACAGGGGGACCCATGCTGCTCCTTTGGTAGGCTGCAGAGCTCGGCATCCCAATCCCTCTCCCCTTCTTCTCCTTCAACCTCTCCTTTCCCCTTTCCCCTTCGTCTCTGTGGAGGGCCCCTTTCTTCAGGATGGCTTCTAGGTTGTGCCTGAGGCCACACTGGGGGCTGTCGTAACTGCTCGAGGAAAGCTTGGGAATCTGGAAAGGTGAATTGGGCTCTCGGTCACCGCGCCACTGGATGGTCTGCAGTTTGCGGCAGATGCTGTCCACGGGGTTGTGCCGACGATTTGGCTGGGGTGTGTAATAGTCCATGCTGCTGATTGCAGGGCTGCAGTGCTTGTTTCCTGGATAGAGGAGAGGCTGAAGTCTGAGGAGAGACAAGCAGAAAATATTAAGTTTATAGTTTAAAATGGAGACAAAAGAAAATAGAAATACATGAAAATACTTAGTAGGCCATAATTATCCTACTGGTAGATGATCAACAGTACATAGTAAACACAATAAGGTCCTGGATAAGTGGTTTGCCCTGTTTGGAGTAACTCACAGGATAGAGGAAGAAGATGAGCAGTTAGAGCTGCAGTGTGTCTGGTATACAGAGAATAATGAGACCAATACAGAAATATGGTATTTCAAATATGAAGAATTGCAACAAGGGTATGATAAAAGCCATCTAATATCCAAATAGTTAATATTACTCCCAAGATCCAGTATCTATCATAGGCAGGTTTTTGTGATAAGAGCTGTAAAACAAGCAGAAGGAAATTAAGGACTGAAGAAAAGAAGATGATAAGGTAAAACAGAGACAGATGGGGTACAAATTTTAACCTCCTAACAACACAAATTTCTTAATAAGGGACCGGAACTATGACTGGAGGGCCCACAGAAATGATTGTACATGCAAACCTGCCCACAAGGTTTCTGATTTTAAATCTTGGCTTCTCAGTGTGAAAAAATGAAAGAAAATACGTTTAAATCCAAAGCACCAACTACTTAGGCTCCAGGTGTGCAAACAAGCCAATTAATTCAATTCATCACGAATTTATAACCTATTATCATTTATTTCAATACATATCTCATTTTCTCTGATAAACTCCCTGCAGTTGAACTAACAGGTTGAAATTGGATATTAAAATTGATTTCATTACAGAAAATGAGCTACAATTATAAAACATTTAAAATATGTATCCGGCCACGGCAGACACACCAGACACAGGGAAATTTAGCGCAAATGTAAGTCCATACAAACATATGCACCTGACCACCAAGTCTAAAAAACACTCACCTGCTGTGTCACACTCTCAAACAGCCTTTAGCTAATGGCAGAATGTGTATTTCTTGTTGCCGTGTTAAGCTTGTATGAGCAAATACCCACGACGAAATGTTTGGCTAAGTGACCAGGCGCAAACACAGTGAGCACGAGCACAGGTGGTACGAAGCTGTGCGCTCGAGACAGGAAAGAGTTAAAACCTCAGTGGGTGTTCACGGTGGTAAAAATGAGGCAGCACCCCCTCCCTGCGGCTCGAGGGCGACACAGCAGCACCCACTATAACAGCAGGGTACCGCACAACTTCAAATTTATGGTGTGGTAAGTTTTATTGGTTTTAAGTCCAATAAATGAAAACGAAGAACTTGCACTACAACTAGCCTCCTCCTCCGCTACACGGACAGAGAAAGCTCCAAACTGCAGTGCTAGTCCATAAAACTAAACCAATTTGGATAAAATAGATAGAACACAAATAAAGACAAAAAGAATTTCCCTTTAGGAGTGGGTTAGCTGTGTCACTGATGTACTACTTTGGATGTTTGGTGTAACTGCAACACAAGAATGGGACTTATTTCAACCTGAGCAATCAGTAAGCGGTTTAGCAGGGACAACTTGAAGGTGCACGGACGGTTTCATTTTCATCACAGCCACCTTTGAGTCAGACGTCTCTCCTGCTCTGAAGGTAACCGGTAGACTACTAACATGAATGTTGGGGATAAATATTGGTGACGCAGGCTGTGCTTTAATCTGGCAGTGAGTGTAAGTACACAATATTAATAACCTATAGCCTACTAAAGCAGTCTGATATGCTCATACACATTGACCTGTACTGCAGTGTGTCACCGTAGGCTGTATGTAAATGTTCGTGAAAGCCAACGATAGAAAGTCTATTTCTGTTTACACCTGCATTTAAAAAGATATTTCAAAAATAAGAAACAATAGGGTCTTCTATGAGCTGTTGTATAGATTTTCAACAGGAAAAAAAAGTGAAGTAAGTCGTGACAAAATATTATGTGAATCAACCAACTTAAGTGAGTGAAGGACTGTCAAGTTCATTGCTCAGTATGATAAAAGCTGGTTTGGCTACATGTTTAATCCTGTCCAGCAGGTCATGCTTCCGGTAATGCCTTACTCGTGCAATTGTTGCTACATACTGTATTTGTATATGCACATATTTGTAAGCTTTTTTGAAGAAGAAGAATAAAGTATAGGTGCATATTCAAAGTCTATTTTTTATTGTCATTACTGCTTCAGGGAAGCAGCTACCCGTCTACCACGCCAATGGCTGACAACAGCATTCCAAGCTTTAAGGTAATGAAACAAGTTATTTTATTATATTATTATTTGGTTTGAATGGATGGTATGCAAAGCTTCAATAGATGTTGGTCTAAATGCCATTTTGATTTAAGAGCACCCACCCTCAGTAGCTGCTCCAGCTGCAGCATCTTGATGATTCCTTGGCTTCCTGACACTCAGAAATCCCCCCTGCTGCTCCACATAGAAGATGCTCCAGCGCTGCTTCTTGTCCTCATGCTGCTGAGAGCAGCGCTCAAAGGCCTTGAGAGCCACAGTCATTCAACAGTGCTCTTGTCCTTACAACAAAATGCATGAATAAATAATCCAGCAGAAAAAGTCCACTTGCTGTCAATCTGAACAATCCTTTTCTGAGGCTATTGATTTAGCCCTCAACTTCCCTTGAAACAGAATAATGTCCGAATCGTCGCCATTTTCAGGGGGAAGGACACAGTGTCCACTCTGTTACTCTTCCTCCTCTTCCTCCTGGTGCAGCCTGCTCAGCAGAATCCACTTTCCCAGCTCACGCTAAATCGCTGGAGCTTAGCTTGTTTTCTGACCCTGGACGCCTGAGCAGTAGACAGCAGGCTCAGGTAGAGATTAAGATGGACATGTGCAACACACACACTCACCAGGACGAGTGTTGACTTTGGTCTGAAAATGTTTGCCACCTATCGCCTCCATTGAAAGAGTTAATTACTGTAAATTTATCTTGTGGTTTATCATTACACTCTCTTACGATCTCAAAATATTGCACAAACAGACTGAACTTGCAATAGCAAGTGTGTTTGAAGCCTTGTGCTCCCTCTCACCTCCTTCACTGTTCTCTTACACACCAGAAGATGGTTGGGTTTTCAGCCAAGCTCATATTTATAGCCACTTAATCCTGACCAAACATTGGCTGGACTGTGTGTGAACTCAGGGATGCAGGTAACAGTGAAGAAGGATTATAGCTCATTCTGAGTGCCACTGTTCATAGTCTACTAGGTTTACTGTGTTATTGTGTTATCTTGTGAGACATCAAGATGGTGGGTATTCTTGGCTCTTTAGCTGACAACATGTAGGAGAGAAGGTTAACTGCTAAATAGATAAAAGAGTTGAAATCATGAGCCCTTATGTATCTGGGCATTTGATTAAAAAGATAACCAGAGACAATCTTAAAAAAATGAAATATCGTTTAAAAAAAAAAAAGGAATACTCTGACCACTTTCACACAGTGCTGTGCTGTGGTTGCCACTGTGCTCGCCACTTTCCAGTACTGTAATCTGGGATTATGGTGTGAGCAACCTTCTGCATGAGAAGGGAGGGGATAAAGGGTCAGTCTTATCCCAGCCAATTGGACAAGTAACTAACTGAATGGTGGGCCGGTGAGGAGAATCACATTACTCAGTCTTACAGAACAGCAGGACAGGACAGCACTCCCAACTGTCTCTCCTCTCACTGCTCTTGATAAATATGACACATCTCTCTGAGCCTGTTGTTGCTGCAGCGCTGTGGAGGTAGCATGGGGACACTTGACTTTGATTCAAGACCCTTCAATGCTAATGTGATGCTACTGTATCAGTGACCTCTAGACGGGGTAATTGAGAAAGACAACTTCAATGCAGTTTCACAGTCATAGAATCAAACGACAATAATATATTAATATATAATAATGATAAGTATGACGAACTTAACAATTACATATTAATTTTGATTTTGAGTAATGTCATCTGTAGAGATCCTCATGTGTTCATGCATAAATACATAAAAAAAAAATATATATATATATATATATACACATATGTGTGTGTGTATGTGCGTGTGTGTGTGTGTGTGTGTGTAGTTTTATAGCACATTCTTTCATCTTTGAGTGAACACCACTAACATATTCAGAAGCCATGAGTGAAAAAAGCCACAACAAGAAATGATGTGTGTTTGCCTTGAAAACTATGATGTGTAATAAAGTATGTGAACACAATGCTCAATAAATGAAAAGATTCACTCTAACATGAAACTATTTGCTCTGTGTTTTTTAACCAGGCAGCTGACCTGGTTATCCAGCTGTCCTCCACTCTAAAGAGCAAACCGGACGTTTTTTCCTTTGGGACTGTCTTCACTGACCACATGCTCACCATAGAGTGGAGTGCGACTGAGGGCTGGCAGGCTCCGCTCATCAAGCCCTTTGGGAACCTGTCACTCGACCCAGCCTGCTCGTCACTACACTACGGCATACAGGTGCACTGACCAGGGATGATTCTGACTTTTTATTCCTTTCCTTAACATTGATTTACACAATATGCTGTCTCATCTATATCAGCACAAGATCTACTTACACAACGTGCAAGTAAAAATATCAGATTTTAATCAAGACCTGGTAAAGATCAAATAAATAGGAAGATGACCTTTTTCTTCAATAACCTTTTCAAATTATAAGTATTTAAAGCATATACACACACAGAAACACAAAAAACAAAGAAACAGGAAAGTTATTTGTTATTTATGCTTCCAGTTTGACTCCTGGGAGGAGTTATATTCTACAGTTAAAAACTAATACGTGTTTGGTATTTTATGGGCTATTCCCAGTGTTTCTAGGCCCAGTATGTTTGAGTTTGACTACTTATATGACTCTAATGACACAACTTTAACTAAATGAATAAATTACTTAGTGTTTCCCCACCAGAATTTTATTCCTGATAGAATGGAAGGGTGGTCTTTGAAACAGCATTTAGACTTTTATTTTAGATATTAAACCTGTGATGATTTTTTTTATTTATAAATTCCTGGGACATGTAGAATGAATATGTAATTTGGCACTAATTACAAGGAAACAGTCACTGTTGTTCGAATCAGAGTTGAGTTAAATGTCGGTGATATTTGGTGGGATGTCTGTGAAAGAGTTAGAAAAATGCAGCGCTTTTTTTATTGGTGCCTTGGTTGGGGTGGGTGGGTGAGGGTTCTGGCCTTTATCTCAGCCAATACTGTCAGGAAATCCTCCTTTAGGTTGTTAATAAAACAGTGTATAATAATAACATTGTACTACAGTATTCAAGAGCCATTTCACCATGTGTTACTATTACTATATTTACTTAGCACTCTTCTCTTCTCTTCTCTTCTCTTCTCTTCTCTTCTCTTCTCTTCTCTTCTCTTCTCTTCTCTTCTCTTCTCCTCTCTTCTCTTCTCTTCTCTTCTCTTCTCTTCTCTTCTCTTCTCTTCTCTTCTCTTCTCTTCTCTTCTCTTCTCTCCTCTCCTCTTCTCTTCTCACCAGCTGTTTGAAGGCATGAAGGCGTACCGTGGGGATGACAACCGACTGCGCCTCTTCAGACCGATGCTCAACATGAACCGCATGGCCAACTCATCTAAAAGAGCTTGTCTACCTGTAAGATGAATGGAATAGATGAATGGATGGACTGATGAAAGGATAGATAACAGCAAACAATAAAGTACTGTTATCTTTTTTTCGCCTCCCTCAGGCCTTTGATCAGTCAGAGTTGCTGGAGTGCATCAGACGACTGGTAGAGATTGACGAGGAATGGGTTCCTCACTCAAACTCAGCCAGTCTGTATATTAGACCAACATTTATCAGCACTGAGGTAAGGAGGATCATCAAGTGCTGCAATCATTTGTTTTTTGAATGACAGTGAATGAAATTTAAAATACATTTCTATGTGTCCACGGCAGCCCTCTCTGGGTGTAAAGAAGCCGTCCAGTGCCTTGCTGTATGTGATCTTGAGTCAAGCAGGCTCTTACTTCAACAACGAGGCTGAGGCCCTCTCCCTGTGGGCCGATCCAAAGTACACACGGGCCTGGAAAGGAGGAACAGGAGACTGCAAGATGGGGGGGTGGGTAGGCACATACTGTGTGCATGCTTTAGTTTTTATTCGCTAATAGTCAGTCAGTGCACTCAACTCGCACATCTGGCTGCTGAAACCTTAAAGACAAGTGCAGAAGAACCCTCAGAGCTACACCTCTTCCAGTTTCAGTTGGATTTATTATTGAAAATATCCAAGTTCTAGTTTTTTTCTGATATGAATGAGTCATGGTGTTTAATTTTATATACTTCATTCTTGCACAAATGGAAGGTGTGTGTTGAGTGCTGAACAATGATCCCTAATACAAGCACCAAATAGTCTTGTGCCCTCACACAAATCTAATCTAACAGCACTATTACAGTTACATGTAGTGCTGTAAGCACTAAAGTATCTAAAGTAACTAATTGCAATTGTTGCTGTGGATTTCTTCAGGAACTACGGGTGTGCTCTGTTTGCCCAGTACGAAGCAGTGGATTATGGGTGCCAGCAGGTGCTGTGGCTATATGGAGAGGACCATCAGATCACTGAGGCAGGAACCATGAACATCTTCCTGCACTGGATCAATGAGGATGGGGGTGAGTCTTAATCAATACCAGAGCTGTGTTTGGCCAGTCAGTCAGTAATGTAGATTGCTGTAAGTGGAAGATGGGGATGTATAATTGTTTTCATACTTGCAATGCAATTATTAGTCATAGAACATGTGCTAAATGAGAAACATCTGTTCGAGCATTTTACAAATGTGACCTCTACTGGCAGAACAGCTTCATTACACCTGCAGGACATTTTGCCTCAAAATTAACTTTTATTTTTTGATTTATTTATTTTTGTATGTTTTGTGTAAGTAATGTATCATTTTTTTCAGAGGAGGAGCTTGCCACTCCTCCTCTGGATGGCATCATACTCCCAGGTATCACCCGACAGAGCATCCTGGATCTAACCAGGAAATGGGTGAGAAAGACACAGACAGATACTTGCAGTAATACAGTGATATATGAATGCTAATGACAAAACCTTAAATTTCAGCATGCATTGATCATTTTCTTTACATTCCCTCCGGTCTCTCTGCTCTTTCCTTCCCCCAGGGTGAGTTTAAGGTGACGGAGCGCTACCTGACCATGGGCCAGTTGTGCTCAGCTCTGAAGCAGCAGCAGGTCAAAGAAATGTTCGGCTCGGGCACCGCCTGCATGATCTGCCCTATAGGACACATTATTTACCAGGGAGAGGTAAGAAAGCCGAGTAGACCAGCACATTCTGAATGAATCTGTACACAAACCAAATCTAATTATATTAAAGTATACGATGATTTATATGAAAATAGAAAAGCTTGTGGTTTAACAATTTATGCTAAAGTGGGGAGCAGCAGTTGCCTGCAGTTGCAGCAGGATTTATATCTTCTGATCAAAAAACTATTTTGTCTTTCAAGAAAGACATACTTTTGTTAAATATAATATCTCCCTCTGCTCTGGCATTTTACAGTAAATTATGTTGTTAAGCCTGCTAACAAAGGTACTTCTTCATATTATTTTGGAAAAACAATAAATTGATAATTTTCAGAATTGCCTGTGTATAGTCCTGTCTGACTTTACATATTTAAAACCGTGTAATCACAGCACTCACCCGTCTCAGTTTCCTACCACTTTCTGTGTTGTAACAATTATAATTATTTGTAGACCATGTAATAGAACTGCAATTTATATGTTCTTAAACAATTATTTATCAAGATGCTCACAGCCATTGACACTAATTAAAATGAACTACAAAGTAAAGTATTCATTATACTGCATTATTTATGTTATATGTTAGTTATACGTTAAAGGACTATTTCAACATTTTGGGAAATATGCTAATTTGCTTTCATGAGAGTTAAACGTGAAAGGTGATACCACTCATTTAGTATCTATGCTGTAAATATAAGGCTACTGAGCTTAGCACAAAAAATGGAAATAGGGAAACCCTGACTCTGACCAAAAGAAAATCTATAAAATAATCTGTGTGTCAAATAAATGTGATCTTAACTGGAAGGCAGATTTTATTAACTTCAGATGTAGCCTGGCTAGCTGTTTGCCCCTGTTTCCAGGCTTTATGCTAAGCTAAGCTAACCAGCAACTGGCTGTTGCCATATATTAAATGAACACATAACGAGACTGGTATCATTAAAAAAAATAAGCATATTTCCAAAAAAAAGGCAAAATTCCCATTTAGCACTCTAATTCTTCTTAATGATGTAATAAAGGAAGTTAAACTTTGCAAATAAAGCCTCATTTTATTCCAGTTACATTGTAGAAGGGTTTTGGTATCTTTGCTTAATTTTTTTTTAATTAAGAAGTACATTATGATAGAAGTAGAAGGTTAGGGCTTTGATGAATGATGCTCATTGTCTCTTGTGACCACATGGACAGTTTTCATCTTTACAAGGTCGTCAGAAGCCTGCGGCTGCTGTTTTTTTTAATTTAGATTTTTTAATTAGATTCACAGATCCAATTAAATTATTAAAACTGTGTGTTTTTGTGTGTTTCAGAACTTGCACATCCCCTGTCAGGATAAAAACTCACAGTTGACTTCACAAATAGCAAAGGAACTCACAGATATACAGGTTGGTGGATGCACACTCATACACACACACACACACACACACACACACACACTCACACACATGCGCACACACAACCCACAGATGTTTCCCCTAGCTCAGTAACAGCTGGTTGAACATCTGTGTTCTTTACACCACTGTCACCCTCAGGTCTCTGTTTTCATGTAGTAACAGGTTACTTCAAATAAAGCCTTCAGTGATGTGATTGTAGGTGAAGAAATGGAAGAACAGGAATTGGGAATAACAGGTGGCAGTAGTTGTGGGCCTAGATGACGATACATAGAGCATGTATACTTTGTCACATGTCAGCCTGCGTAATGCTCACATTTATACTAACCAACAATGAAGAGGCTTCACTGTAAAAAGACAAATAAATAGAAATGTTCTGACTGACTTTCTAAATTAAAAATATGGTTGATGAACAGAAAAACCTAACAAAAACAAATCTTCCCCCCAAATATTATTTATCTTGCATCTTCATAATTATTTAGCTACAGGATTGTTATGTGAGTGTTTATTATGTAACTCGATGAGATCAAATTACCTTTTTTTTTTTAACAAACCCCATTGGTCCTTATTCATTTTACAGCCACTACATGCATTATTTTGCCTGCAAGTACATAATAAGTGAGATATCTTATTAGATAATGATTAATGATTTGGTAATATGGCCTACAAATACACCACTTCTACAGTCTACACAGCACTGCAGGTTTAAACAGATTCATAATGTTCTTTGCTGAAGGCTTGATTTGTGTTAATGAGTGTGTTATATATCGCTGACTTTCAGTTATTGTGCTGTGTAATGAGTCAGTTATTAGTATTCTCTCTTTTTCTCTTTTGCAACGAGTCAGGCCTTCCCTAAGATGGCTCTTGGTCCAGCACCGATCAGATCTTCATGTTGCAAAAGTGCAAGTGCATTTGTTAAGGTTTGGAGATCCATTCTCCACCAGAAAGAATTGTGCTTGTTTAACAGAAAACTTGCAAGTCCTGTGTATTGCATAAAAAGGAGTAACATTAAGGAACAATAATGTAAAATATAACACTCAACAATCAAGAACGCTCTTTGAATCAGGGCCCACAACAAATGCAAACAATTTCATGGCACCCTCAATCCTGAGTACGCCTTTATACCTGCAGTAAGCATTTTGGCAAAAGCTGTTGTCAGGGTGTGAGGATAACATCTGGCACAAAGGAAAGGTGCATGGACAGAAGCCAGGAGAAAGGTGTGGCTACAGAACCAAACATACTGTAGATTAACTGTCTCCATAGTGGATTGTGGAAATACAATAAATTCAACTGAAAATGATAATGAACTTTAGACAACATAAACCAAGACTTTTTCCATTTTACCCCTCCGCCATATCTAACCACCAGCCCCAGAGTTAAAGCTAAAAGGAGTCATCTGACCACCAAACTTCAACCAAATCTGGGACTTTTTAGACACCGTGTTGATAAGCAGAGAGGTGAATTCACAACCACCTTCCAGCTTCACTGGTGAAAGGGAGCTGAGAGTGGAGCGAGGTCACATTAATGACTTGGGTTACATCTGTAGCTTTTACAATATTTTTAGTTCATTCTATTGTGCGCTGAATAAAAGCTCTGCATTGTTGATGTGATAGGTTACAGTTTGAGTGTCAGAATTTGTTCACTACACCGAATAAATCAGTACCGCTGAATCGTCAAGCTAAACTTAGTGTACTGGATGAGTATTACCGACAGAATCAGTGGCTTTTTGTGTTTTCAACATTCACTGGAGTGTATGTAAGTGGAGTGTATGTTAGAGAAAACCTTGAAGCCTATAGAGAAAATCATAATGCTGTAAGTATCTTGCAGATACTCTGAGGTAGGTGCTTATATAGGTTTCGTTTTATTGAACAACTGACTGAAACAGAAAACTAGCTCGATAACCAGACTAAATTGCTATTTATTTTCACTTTATTCATTCATTTATCTGTCCTACATGGATTATGGTAGCTTCAGTCACTTAAAGTTTTTCACATTTATCGAAGAACTACATGGATTTATTTCTATATTTAGAAATATTCTCGACTGGGGAGGAACTAATGACTTTCAGATACTTTCAGAGTAGCATCTTAAACTTTTCCTGGATTTTCCCAGCACAGGCCTACACTACATAGTGGACTAGTTAGATAGTAGACTTTGGGTTTCAGTTTCTGTCCTCCTGAACTTCTTAACGTCCTTGAAACACTCTCCTCTTTAACTGCGACTTTTGTCCTCCGTTTTGCTTTGTCTTTCTCTTCTGCTCTTGACAATTAGCATATCTGCTCAATCAATCCGGCCTTGTATGCATGCGTGACATGTGTTATGAATGTGTTGACCACATCTTTATGTGCGATAACATCTTCCTTCGTCGACAGTGCTTCAGAGAGAGACAGAGAGAGAGAGGGGGGAAGAGAGAGACAGTTGGCAGCCTAATGGCGGAGCGTGGAGAGTTGGAGATAGGGGCAAGACAAACTCCTGGATTCTCTCATTAAGCTCGCTGTAATTGCACAAACCCAATTATTGCCACAGCCTTTTGTGATCTTCAAAGCCAAGATGCTGCAAATGAAGCCTCGAACAAGTGGGAGAGGAGGAGGAGGAAGAAGATTTAGGCAAGGGGGGGAATGGGCGGCAGCAAAGCTTAATGAACAATAAAATCGACAAAACGCTGGAAAACGCCGCGCTCCTTCCGCAGTGCTGTTAAATCTGTTGACATTTCATTTGGAGGGAAGCAGCACAGTGTTATCCCCCCACGCACACTCGTCCTCCCGCCCCTCTTGAAGACAACATTGTGCAACAAACAAACGAGTGGTCTGAGGCAGCAGATGAAAGATGGGTTTACTAAGTCGCCCTGCTGTTCCTCTTTCAAGTTAATTAGAAATCACATTCTTTTGTTTCCCCTTCGCAGGCGTTTATTTACTTTCTCACTTCGACCATTAGAACAAATTTGCAACATGAGACACAAATAATTGGATTTGTCTCCGCGGCTGTCATGGATTGGGGAACATTTTGTTTTGATTTTTATTATAGTGCCTTTTCTCTGTTGTGTTGTGTTCTGTTGGTGGCTGAGTTTGCAGATTTGCTTACGGATATTTGATCTCATATTTTGATTTGTGTTTTGCTCGCAATTAAGCGGCAGCAGGCAAAAGAAGTTTAGTGCTTGGCGTCATGAGATTTTTTTTACTGCTCAAGCCCCAGAGAAACAAAGATTGTCACATAACCTCTGCATGACCTTTGTTCTCTTACAGTATGGCCGGACACCCAGCGACTGGACTTTCCTGGTGTAGCAGGGATAAAGCAGCCTGGCGCACACGTTTAAACAGTGAACAGTGTGTGTACAGAAAGACATATTATTATGCAACAAACCAAAAACATACTGTACATGTATAATAATAAGGAAACAGCGTATGAGCAATATTTGTAGTGCAACTGCAACATGCTGAAGAAAAGTTGGTTCTGCGGTGAGTATGTCGTACAACTTTACCTCCTTTTAAACTTAAATTAATGACAAACACACAACTGTCCAAAATAATTAACAAAAGGGGGGAAATATCTCATGCAATACTGCACAATAACTTACACTGTCTCTCGCCTTCCATCCAACCAACACCCATGATACAGCTGTAGCTTTGATACAACATCAAAAAAAAAAAAAAAAAAGTGCTATATTAGTTACAGAGAATTTCATATTTCTTGTGTCAGAGTTACAAAGCAGCTTTAAAAGGACTTGAATCTGTGGGTCTGGTGTGAAAAGATTAATTGAAAAAAAGACAGTTTAGGAGGGAAATTTTCATTTTCAGTTTTAGTTGATACTGTATACTGCACCAGTGTCTTTCTGGCTTTCATTCTGCAGGATTCATGGTCATTTCTTTCTGGTGTTGTAAGCAGGTGTGTTTTAGACAAAATACTATCTAAAGTCCTGATATTATAAAGAATAACATGTTAACTTAAAATGTGAAATGGTCCGAAGTCTTGTCAATGTTCAGACCAGTGTAAACCTAACTCACTCAGTGTAGCACAAGAAATGGTCAGCTGAGGAATGGGACTTTTGTGCTACTTTAAAGAAATAGTTTCATATGTTGGGAAATTTTTTGATTACTTCATGAGCTTTAGATGAGAGGAATCATTCACAGTGATAATAAGACTCCAGGAAGTCACTGCTACTTGGCCAAGAATTAGTCAGACACATAAAACTGCGGCGTGTCATTTTTAGACTTCACCTTTGTATGAATTATACAAACAAGTTATAACGTGTTAATTAGTGAGTCATAGAGGTGCTGGGAGGTGTTTCCTTTGAATAGATACAGGCTTGCTGTTTCCACCTGTTTCCAGTCTTAATGCTAGGCTAAGTTAACTGGCTGGTGGCTGTAGCGTCATATTTAAAATACAGACACAAGAGTGGTATCAGTCTCCTCATTTAACTCTGTTGGATTAAAATGGACCTATGTACCTTGTTATGGGTACTGATATTTTCTGGTGATCAATATATGATGTCTTAAGTCCAGTAGTTGAACTACTCCCTTAAAGATGATAAATTATAATATAGTATATATATGTATATGTATATGTATATGTATATGTATAATATAATATAATATATATACCATTAAGAAATGTAACTTCTCTCTGTCAGTTTGGCTCAGCTAATAAATTCACAGAGTACATTTTAAGTGTTGACTGTTTTTTCAATGTCATGAGTGCTTTAGTAAATGCGAGGAGAGCACAGAGAGTATAAAGAAAGCATTCGCACTCACACCTAACCTCTGTATCTTTTATTATGAGAGAGTTGTTTAGTTCAAAAGGCTTTGTCTTCACAGAGAAAGATCTTTTGAATGAAACACACTGTACACTGTGTGTGCTGGAACTTTCTTTATTTTCACTGATGAAGTAGAAGGTGGAACAAAGTGTGTAGTCAGTACATCCCATGAACGTCCTCATGCTGCTGTCTTTGTCCGACAGTAAATCTGCTGTATGTGAGGTGGTGACTGTGGTGATGATGGACCTCTGGACAGAACAAGGAAGTCTGAGATCCTCTTAGGAGTCACAGCCAGGATCTGCAGGGATGCTTCCACAATCCTTAATGATGCTGTGGAGTGGCAGTGTTTTCCTGCCATCCCATACACACACACACACACACACATACACACACACACACACACACACACACTCACACTCATAGAGAACCTGGAACAGAACCAAAGCCATCAGTATAATGGAGTCATAACAGAAAACCATCAAACCGGAGAGCACTTGGCTGTTTGGCTCTGTACACACGTGCGCACGCACACACACATGCACACGCACGCAACATAATTCAGGATACGGATATAGGTAGTAGTTTAAAAATGAAAACTCAGGTGGTAAATTGTGTCCACTACCAAAATCGGGCCTCATTAACTGGGCTCTTGTTTGCATATCTGCCTCTGATTGCAAAGGATGCACATGTATGTGTGTGTGTGTGTGTTGGTGTGTGTGTGTTTATATGCGCACGTGAAGGTGTTCAAGGGGGTACCCAGTGGCATGCTGGATGATTTTTGGCTCTTTGTGAAGACAGCTCATTTTGGCGGCATCTCCTTCCTTGTGTTGTATTGGCACAGCTGCTTCAGAGCCCAGTGAGTGTGCATGTACACACACACACACACACACACACACACACACACACACACACACACACACACACACACAGAGCACATACTCCAAAATGCCAAACTCGCATCTAGCCTGCTTCATCTAGGCCACTGGTGAAATTACCGCAGCACGTATCTCAGTGTCTTATACTCTAGTGTAGATTCTTTTCCTTTCGATCAACTGCTCACAACAGTTCAACAGTAATTAGCTGTGAACTTGTTTGTTTTTTTCAGGCTCTTTACTGCATCACTCACCCACAGGGATCATTAAAATAAAAAATCTAGTCTGATCTAAATAACCTCGAGACAGGTGAGGACATGGTTGTTTAGGGGTATGTTGAATCATAGTTGGAAACCACTCCAGCAAATTGCTTCATAGACATCCGCTGTGAGTTGACAAGTGTTGATTGGACAGTCGCTTGTCCACTCACAGAGCTGATCAACCTCTGAGGCGACTATGTCGAAGTGTTGAAGTAACTCCCATGGTGTGAACTGATGAAAACACTGGCAATGTGCTGATTTAACATGGTCTGAGACTCAGATCTGATTATGTTAGACTGAATTCTTAGGTATTGTTCAAACCCATTTACAGAATGTTACCTTCATCCACAGCAGTGGTTTCCATTCTTTTTCAACTCATGGCTCACTTGAAAACTGTCAAAAATGTTGGCAGCCCCCATCCAACCCCAACAATACGGAGGCCAAATAATATGTTCTCAGAGCCCTTTTTTAAAAATGATAATCTGTGTCTTGACTCTCTTTCCTTTAAATTCTTCCTGTTTCTAAACAGCTATCCATTTTTGATTCGTTTTTGCCATGGATGTAATCTTTCAGCGCACACTGAGATAGATAAAACATTAATACATGTCCTGTATTTTTAAATTGACAGATTTATTTTATTTCTGCTGAATTTTCCATGACATGGTGATTTAAAGTGTTTATGACGTGTGCCATATGTTTCATGGTTGTTTTCTTTGTTCCATCCCTTACGCATTTGCATCTAATACACGTATCAGTCTTCACAGTTCAAATCATTCAGCTTTATTGGCTTTATTAAGAGTTCAGATATGTTGCCAAAGTATCTCTCTCTCCGTTTAAACAGCTCATAATATATTTCCCTCCAGCTCCTCCATGTCTTTTATTCTCTCTCTCCCCCTCTCTCTCTCTCCCTCCTTCTCTCCCTCCCTCACAGAGATCAGGGACCCTGGCAGGCCGCTCCCATTCAGCCTAGAGACGCCAATGATGTTTTAATTGTCACTTCTTGTTAAGGCGGCCGTGACATTCACGCAGGGACAGAGGCATAATCAGGGGAAATGGAAAGAGAGAGGGGGGAAGAGAGAGAGCGAGAGAGAGATGGCACCCATTGGTGGTGGTATTTGGCTCTGAGCTGTGTGCCTCCTTCTCTCTCTCTTCCCTCTCTCTCATCCTGCTGGGGCATGATCTGATTTGACAAGTGCAACGCTGTCATCTTGAGTTTGTCCAATTTGAAATTCTAATTAATGAACTCCGCGCCACTTTGTGTTTTTGTTGTTGTTGTTGTTGTTGTTGTTGTTGTTGTCTTCGTCTCCTTCCTCTTCTTAGGCCAGTTTGTCTTCTATTTGTCTTTTCTTTACCCTTCCTCCATCTCTCTCTCCTCCAGTCTTCCTTCGGAGGCGGTGTGACTGCAGAGGCCGCCGGTCGCTCTGGGTGAGATTGTGGTCTCACACCATAGCAGATGATATCAGTGGCTTTAGGTCACCCAATTAGAATCAAACTGTGTGTGTGTGTGTGTGTTCTGTGGGTGTTATACATGTGTGTGCGTGTCTGTTTGTCTCTGTTCTGCTTTTCACCCAGAATTCTAATGAGGAACCAGAAAGAGGAGCTGCTGATCACTGATGCTGAAGGGCAGAGGAGTGGTCCGTCTCTCCTTCCACAACTTCACACATTTACTGTACAATCCACCCCAACGCTCCTTAACACTTTGCACCTAAAACACAGACAATGTGAAGGTCACGCAGGTCAAACTTCGTTGTCATCTTCAGGTAATGATTGTGGACTTCTTTCTCATGAGATGCAAACTGATGTTTAGCTATTGTGCAATGGAGAAATACATCATAGAAAAGACTAAAGACTAATGCAATGTAACAACAGTATGGACAGATGTATGTCTGAGGATGGGAGCAGGGTACACCTTCATACTCACATTCACACGTCATAGGGTTGTGGGAGGAAGCCTACGACTCCACATAGAAAGGTATGGAAGTACCAAATAATTCACTAAATATTCACTACACATATACAATGCGATCCGATCTTTTGCTGCTGACTTTTGCACATTTACCCCGAGTTCATACAGCAGAAGCTCTAGTCCGTCAGCTTCAGTGTAACCTCAACAGACGCTACTACAAAAACAACCCTGCTCTCACTTTAAACTATAGTGAGGTGATGTGGAGCAGAGAAAAAAAAAAAAGAATGTCATGTCTTTGTGTTACCAGCAGGTGGTGCTAGCAGCCTACAAACTGACACAGCCCCCGCTTTAGAGGGGGATAAATAGAAAGAGAGAAAACGGAGAGGGAGTGTGTGGAGTGAGTTTTTGGAGGCCTGCCAATCATGATGAAAAACCACTGCATAACTAATCTATTTTCCATGCCCGTCCTAATCCACCAACACAACGATGGCATCATTTAATCACAAAATCATCATCACCATCACCACTATCACCATCATCCTCCTCTGCCTCATTCCCCTCCCCCTCTGCTGCATTAATAAAAAAATTATTTTTTGTAAATAAGAGCTTGTGATTAAGAGCAGATTAGCGCGCCTTCAGACAGACAGACAGACCGTGATGGGTTTTGTTAACACGAGAGTAACACTGGGTGTCAGTTGTGTGCGTCTGACATTACATCAACGTTATCCTCCTGCCGCTCATGTTATCGCTCTTGGCTCAGAGTTTTAAGGGGACTTTTTAACAGCAGCACTGCTTAAGAGCTTAGAGTAAATGGATGGATGGATAGATGGATGGATGAAGATCAGGCACACACACATACACACACACACACACACATACACACACACACACACACACACACACACATCCACAGAGAGATCAGTGTCACTCACGCAGCTTCAGCACCAAAGCCTGATTTGCTTTGTGGTAAAAGCTGTTTTATTTCTCATCAGTGTTGTAATGGAGATGCTCTGCTGTCACACAGCATTTGAAGTCTCATTTTGGAAAATCAGCCATTTTGCTGCTGTGGTTTTCACTTCATTCTGAATTATAACTGCATCTGATGTTAATGTACCTCCTTTCCCTGAAGGCCAGACACTGCGGATTGATTGCAATAAAACAACAGAGTTAAAGATGCATTAAAAAAACAGTTTTTTCACAGGACTGGTTTAAGACTGAACATTTATTGCCTGTATTGAACACCAGCAGTATCATAACACTTCTCCCCTTTAAACAATCTTTTTTTTTGACATTGCAAATGGAATTTTGGCTTCTTCGGTTAATGATTTTGTCCTTATAATTATAATATTCATTAAAGTGATTTTTCTTTCTTCTTTTTTTTTTTTTTTTTTTTTTTTTTAAATCTTCCAACCCTTCCAAACTCAGGAAACTGGAAGTTCAGTTCACTCACTTTAGGAACTGTATGAAAAATATTAGGGAGGAGGAGTTTAAGAAAAGGGGAAAAGTTGTGAATGCTGAAGGGAAGAGGAGTCTAAATGTTTTCAGAGAGTGGGTGGGAGTGGGTACGTGATTTAATGGTGGTGTGAAAATGTTTATCCCATTAACATATTTACGTTTAAAAAGTTTACATGTGAGAACATCAAATTCTTTGCACACTTTCAGTTTTTAATAGCAAAACAATTGAAACATCAATAGTGTTATATTGCTTTGAGATATTGTGGGCAGAGTGTCCACTTAGTGAAGGTGAGTGTCCAGAGAACATATTAATAATGTTGGGGAGGGGCCTGCTTTTTTAAAAAGTGAAACTTAATGTTTCACTTCCTCCCTCCCTCCCTAAAATCGTGCCGTCTTCCTATGTTGTGCCATAAAGCAACCAAGTGGATTTTTTTTGTAAAATTAGACAAGAAGAATCACAACATAAAATTCAGGGTGAAGGCTGCCAGTCTTCTTGCCAATGCTGCAATATGATCATTGGAACAATGTCTCAAAATTTAAATGATTATAGGTAATGAATTGTTTTTAATTTGCCACTACAAAGCGAGTTTGACATTTAAATCTCTCTATGCTGTTGCTTTTCTCTCAGTCCCTGTGGGTGAAGCATATACTTTGTTCCTAGGTGGGCACATTTTGTCTTGGAATGCAGGACACCTACTTATTATTCAGTGGCGTGCTGAATATTTGTGTATGCATGTGTGTGTGTGTGTTTGTGTGTCAAAATGAGACGTTGGTCCTGACGGTGAGTAATGTTCTCCAGGCCTGGCGGCTGGCACTGCTCTGTCTCCCTGCAGGTGGGAGTGAGTCACACACACACACACACACACACACACACACACACACACACACACACACACGCACACACAGTGCCACCCATTTCATGCTGACCACCTCGGTGTGCCAGCCCAGTGACCATGGCAGCCAACTGGCCAAGGAACAACTGTCTGTCTGTCTGTCTGTCTGTCTGTGGAGAAACAGCACATACCACCACAGCAGCTAGAGCGAGCTTGTTTCTCTTAATCTGTACACACACACACACACACACACACACACACACACACACACACAGTCATTCGCTCTCATTACTCACACAAGTCTGACACATTCCCGTCAAATGCCAACTCACATTAAGGTGGAGAGAAGGTACCTCCGTCTCTCTTCTGTTTATTTAGTCCCCCTGTCTGTCTCTCTCTCTCTCAAATTTCAAATTCAAGCTGCTTTACTGTAGTATGATTTATAAACATAAACAGCATTAAATCAAGGAATTATTGCAATTACACAACAGTAAAAACATACATTTATGTCTAATACATATCCCATTATGTCATCTGCAGTCACAGTGTAGTGATATACATATTTGAAGTCCAATTTCTTGAAGTAGTTTACTGTTATTATTCTTCTCAGTTTAAAGGGGTACTACACTATTTAGCATGCTTTATCAGTGTATTAATCATCAGTTATTTATAGACATTTTGAGACCTGGCTGCAGAATCCAGAAATACATTTTACTGGAGGGGTTAAGGTGCGGACGAAGCCACTGACTCCACTTCTCTGGTCTTTCTCTCGGTGTCTGTCATAAAATATCTCTAGTTTTTCTATGTTATATGTATATATATATAAAATATATATAACATAAAAATGATATAAAATATATATATATGTATTTATATTTTATATGATTTTTATGTCTTTGACTATGGATTGTTTGGATCTAAAATAAAGAGGATTACAACTGAAGCCTTGCAGGTAACAATGTGTTTCATCCCATAGTAACTTCCTCTTCAACTCTACGGGCATCACAGATCATCCCAGTACCACATCATAAGACTTAACTGATAGGTCTATCCATCAACTGTAAGTCCTGGTTTTACAATTTACTGTGCAAATGTGTGTGTGTGTGTGTGTGTGTGTGTGTGTGTGTGTGTGTGTGTGTGTGTGTGTGATGCTCTTTTCCATCATTTGCTAATCAGATATCGTAATTTGCTCCAGCAGAATATTGAAATATGTCTGCTGGTATTTGTATCACTCCATCATAGCTGAGCAAATGACGATGTGACAGGCATGGAAAACCCACCAGACGTGATGTAGCAGTGTGTGCGTGCCTCTGTGTGTGTGTTTAAGTGTGTTTTAATGATGTTCTGTGGAATCGGCGATGTATGGTTGTCTCTGAGCGCAGATAAAACAGTTAAACACAGTAATTGCCATTTACTCTCAGCTGTGCTGGCATTCCCAAGGGAGAGCACAGCGCTCAACGGGTACCACACACACACACACACACACACACACACACACACACACATTCACCACACACTCACACGCATACATACATACACACACACACACACACACATGCATAGATACACATCTTATTTTAGAGGATTTCATTCTCAGCACCTATGTCTTGCTTTTATGAGGTTCAGTCCTGACCGTATACATTGCTGCCACACCACACTGTGTGTGTGTGTGTGTGTGTGTGTGTGTGTCCATAGTTGAGGTCTTGCAGCCATCATCAATATTACACTATGCCCTGAAGGCAGCTTAAGGTTTTCTAGGTTACTTCAGTCCTTGCTCTCTGTCTCTGTCTCTCTTCAGATTAAGGAAGGGGGTTTGTTCTCATTTGTTTTGCCAAATCTGTTTCTTTTAATTTTTTTTGTGTATAAAACACTATTCTAACTTAAACAGTGGGTGCATGTGTGTGCATGTGTGTGAGAGGGAGAGAGGAGAGGTCGAGAAAGAGAGGTGTGTTTCCTGATGTATAAATTAAGCGCACATAACTTTTCCTCCAGGTCACTGAAACAACAGAGCCGTCACCCGCCTGCCAAGTATACATGTGGGGTGCAGAGAAAGACATAAATGACCCATTGTGAGCGTGTGTGTATGTGTGTGTGTGTGTGTGTGTGTGTGTGTGTGTGTGTGTGTGTGTGTGCGTTTGCCCATGTCTCTAAATGTGTGTGCAAAACTGTACACGTATACATGAATCCATACAAATGTGTGTGCAGGGTATGTGCTTCTGCCTGTGTTAGAAGATATGTATCTTTATGTCTGTGTGTGTGTGTGTGTGTGTGTGTGTGTGTGTGTGTGTGTGTGTGTGTGTGTGTGTGTGTGTGTGGGCTTGACTGGATTTCTCAGTGTGTGTGATTAGGTGATCGCTGCTTGATATTCCCCACAGAGGAATAAAGAGAGTATTCCCCCTGAAAAAACAACAGCGCACAAAGGGTCCTTTGACAAGGCAGTGTGTGTGTGTGTGTGTGTGTGTGTGTGTGTGTGTGTGTGCGTGTGTTTGGGAAGAGGGGGGTTGGCAGTGCCGGTCTTGGACCCTCTGAACTCCCCTCAGCTGTGACCCACTGCTAGCGAGGCTTGACAATACCTTGTATGTGTATGTAAAGACAACATTACTCAGGCTGCCCGAGCTACAGTCAAAAGCTAAAGACACAACTCTGTCTTCACACTACTTTGCATTTCAATGACATATTGATGATGCAGTTTGCAAGTTCATTGGGTCTGTGGTGTTTTGATTTGATTAACTGTTTTGGGACATTTCAGAGGTCTGCCTCTATTTCAGTTAGAGAGTTCCTACATTTCCCAGAATTCTTTAAAAAAAAAAAAAAAACCCTAAAGAGTTTAATTTCCAGAAATTGCTGACTTTCAGTTGTGTATTCTCCATGTGGGTTGAGAAGCCAATAACAATAATGATGAATGGGGTGAAAGTCAGACAAAACGTGACTCACATGCCTCAACTCAACAACAAAGTAAACCCTTTAAAACGGTTGGAGAAAAGAAAAGTCCATAAAAAGCAAATTATTGTTGAAAGTGGCGTAGAGTTGAAACCTGTTCAAAGCTCATCATTGTGTCAGGCCCAAATGAGAGGTAACACTAACAGCCTGAATATCAGGACTTAAAGCTGCAATGATCAATATTTTTATATAAACAATGGATCAAATGACTGAGTGTAATGTGAAAGGTGGAGAGCCGCAGAAAATTATCACCCAACTCCCCAGTTCCCCTTCAGCTCAGAGCACTTTAGTGTCTTTCAGCTTATTTTAGTTCAGTGGCCTGCAATTTGATTCAGTTCACTCTCACAGCTGTCATCAGCTGTTTAGCAAAATAAATTCTTTTAAATCCACTCTACACTACAGCAAACAGCACACTGACAAACTTAGCGACTAGCCTGCGAACATATAGAGCGATGATCACATTTAAAGAGTCAACTTCCTTTGATCCACGTAATTCGTCGAGTGGACAGAACCTCGACTCTGAATGAATGTTAATGCTGCTCTGCATCTGCTGGCTGTATAAATGGGAAACAGTTGCCTAACACTTGCTTGAACCCTAATTTCGTCTTGTTAGTAGGTGAACAAGTTCATCCCAGGTGACTCCAACTCTCTCTAGATGCACAAGGAGGCTGTGTTCTGTACTGTAACTACATCTCATTTGTCAGGAATTGTATGTTCTTTGTTGTATCTCTTTGGCAATTACATTTATCAGTATATTTTTCCATAAGAATCGTGGCTATCGCAGGTTTAAATGTGTGAATATCGGACATTTCTTTTCCTCTTCTTCGTTCATCTCATTCTCTTTTATCAATTCTGTCTCTCTGTTTCTCTTTCTGTCCCTCTCCCACTCTGCTTTCAGGGTATAATGCCATGTTGTACCAGTGTTAATACCTCAGCTGTCATCACAAAATCTCATGTCTCCTGCCCCTGCCCTTCTCCACCCCTATATTCATCTATACCTCCTTTCTGCTGCTCACATCAAAGGTTACCGCACCTCCATCCCCCTCGATAAAGATAACGATTAGTAAAAGGCAGCCAGACAGACTGACAAACAGACAGATATATAGATAGATGCTTTCCATTTTCCCTGGAGATCAACGCTGTACCACACACAGGGGGATTATTTGGGAAAATTCCAGGGCATTTGTTCCAGAGTGGCACCACGGGCCTCTGAACACCGGCGATTCAGCTAATGTCACTGTGTGAAAGCATCAATCTGTCAACAAAACCCTACTTTGTAGGTCAAAAGGCTTTCAGCATTGCAGCAAAAGACAGAAAAAAAAAAACAACGGCTCCACATTTCACCAATGAGTGAGAGAAAGAGGCCTCGAGTGAGACTGAAAAGAGAAAATTGTTACCATTACCTTGGAAAGGCAAAGAAAGTACAGAGTAGAAAAAAAATTCTCCATGAGAAGGAATAATCAAGATGGTTATTTTTCCGCCAGATACCGCTGCTCCCTTGCATTATCAAAATTGATGGTGCCTATAATTTTACAGGGGGGAGATACTGAGAAAGAAAGAGGTACAGAAGGCCCTATTGTCAGGCGGGCACATATCAAACACTGTGATATTGTGGCAGTTAAGTGGCAATTTTGTTAGGCGCAAGCAAGTTTTTTTCCCCTGTAGAGTGATGTCCTTCTTTGCTTTCTTAGTGACTTTAACTGGTGAAGGGGACCTGATCACAATCACATAAAACCTCTCTTATGTATGTGTGTTGTATTTGTCTGTTACACTTTGATCCTAAAGCTTACATGCATACATACTGGCCTCATTAGGTTACATCAAATGTCCTTTTTCAGACAAATTAATCTCAGTTTGCGCTAATTTGTCAATATATTCTGACCTGCAAATCACAAAATCAATGCCACTGGGTACTGTCATCATATATCTCCTTTTTCCTTTAGATGTGACTGGTGTTTCAGGTCGACCTCATCTAAATTACCGTATGCAAAGCAAGAGAGAAATGTCGCAAACTTTAATATATTTTAATTATCAAAGAGAAATGGAGGAGAACCATTTTTGTAGAAAAGCGACTCA
The DNA here is from genome assembly GCF_002814215.2 of Seriola lalandi dorsalis. NCBI lineage: Eukaryota > Metazoa > Chordata > Actinopteri > Carangiformes > Carangidae > Seriola > Seriola lalandi. The sequence continues at coordinate 1,277,852 of NW_019525241.1, read as the reverse complement.
GATATATGTCAGAGACAAAACAAGAGAGATGACATCATCTAAAGAAACAATGTTGTAATCATCATTGTCACACACACACATGAACCCACGTACAAACACACACCTCTCTGCCCTCCAGAGGTGCACTATCTGCTGCAGGAAGTCCCACGCAGGCACTTCCTGTTGGTCCCAGGAACAATGGCTATTGTCGCAGACTGCGCCACTCTGATATGCCGTGACCTCACCTCCACGTCTCGACTGACAATAAATCCTTCACCTTTAAATGGAACAAGTGATGATAGATTAACAAGGTAATGTGGCCAAAAGCATAAAAAAACAAGCATTTGAGTTAAAAACAGTAAATTACGTAAGACTGAGGCAAAAAAAGGTTGTTTTTGCATCGTGTTTTGTAATGTATTTTTTGAAAAAGATTTTCTTATTGTTCATATTGTTTCCAATTTAGCAGCAATCCCATGGCACCAAAAGTCCGACGCAGAAACACAACGCTGTCACTCTAACTCGCTCGACTGAGCTGAAACTTTCCAAATAACTCAAATATAAAACAAGAGCTTCAGAAGTATCTTCTCCAGCTGCTTCATATTCCCACCTTCTAGAGTGAAACACTTTAGTCTTTACAGGTGAGACATTTATATCACTTTGCATGTGCTAACTCAACTGCTAAACCGGCTGCTATTTTAACCATAATCCATCTTCTCAGTATCCAACATGTATGCAAAAGTGCCTGACAGCAAGGATGAAGTGTAAATGGTCAAATTATATTTTTATAGGCTCAGAGCTTCTGCTGTTGGCCACTGTACAGCTCAACAGGTCGGGTCTGCATAAAAAAAAAAAAGTCTGAACCCACAGTGGCTGAAACCAGCTGGTAGTTCACTGCTGCACCAGTCACAAGTTCTTAGGAATATGATCGTGATGAAATGAGTTCATATGGAGCTTACGTACATGTAGCCAAACAGAAGGAATGAACCAGACATAACATTCGCTTCCCTAGACAAGCCAGGGATTCAAACTTCTGTGCAGCAGCATGAACTAGATAGAAAAACTCTAAATAACAGCGACAGAGAGACTGAAAGAGCGTTATGTTCATCAATCAGATGATGATACAACTTCAGTGGCCTTAGTAGAGTGGGAAATAATGGAGCACAACCGAGCTCCCTTACCTTATGTTTAGCATGATCCTCAAGGGTGTTAGAAAATGGTTCCAACGTTTGACAGTCCTGAGTGTGTGTGTGTGTGCGTGCGTCAGCACACGTGCATGTGTGTGTGTTTCGTCCCCATCTGTACAGAGCAGCTGCCGTCAGGATGCTTCTGGGGATTAAACGCCCCTCTCAAATACAATCTGCCTTCCACCCACCACCCATCTACATCTTCGTCACCTTTCCACCTCCTTCCATTTGTCCCTCTCATTCTCTTCCTCTTTTATTATTTCATCTTATTGTCTGAGCTTACTCATCTGTCTCCTTCCTAATATTTTAAACTGAACCTGCATTTATTGTGCATCATCTTATCCGCCCAGATGCCAGAATCCATGTAGCATGCATCCCATGTAAAGTGTACAAGGTTTGTATCTTAATATAGACTCTACTACATCCCAGCTGCATTTACTGTGGACCACGTGGACTGTGATGCTGCCTGAAAAGGCCCTTTATACTAATCAATGATTGAGGCTTTAAAGCTTTATACAAACAATGGTTCAAATGACTATGTATAATGTCTGCTGAATGTGCAAATAGACATCTGTTTACTAATGTCCGTCATATCAACTTGTGTGTGATGTTCAGTGACCCCAGGTGGACAAAAAATATTAAAGCCACTTTAAAGGGGCTATTTGTAAGTTTGTCCTGCCGCTGAACGTGGTTTCTTGCCAGGAGCAGCTGGTGGTGATTGTTGCTTGACAAGAGATTCAACCATCATTGTGTTTGCATGACAAGAGGTTATGATACGCCCTCTGAGCAGCGCTACGTCCTCAGGGTAGATTGAAAGCTACAGAGTTGCTATCGGCTAGCTGGTTAGCGTGCTAACTTCAGTAGAAGAAAATAGGTGATAGAGTATTTAAACACAAAGAGGCTGTAAAGTTGGACTGGTGAGTAGGTCAGTATTCATGTTCAGTGTGATGTCGTTTAACGTCCCCGGCAACCTCTGTAGTCTCATTTAGCCTCCTGTTAGCAACCGTCATTTTTTAAGACACGTAACTTAAAGAAATCTTGACTGGAGTATTTACTGACGTTTTTTATGTTGTAGAATAAAACGTGAAAATATTATGAGCTTGTGTTAGCCACAGACCTTATTGCAGTCACCTAATTAAAAATCAATTTAAAAAAACCCCACAGACTTCAGGACGAGGGAACAGGAAGTGCTAAAATGCAACTCATTTTTGGGTTTCAGGATTCATTCCTGCCACTCAATGCTAATTCTGGCAATGTCGCAATAGCAAAACTTACAAATAGCTCCTGTAATGTGTTTACTACTCTTTCATTTCCTTAAAAATAGTCATTGCTTAAACTCAAATATTGACATTGATCTACTCAATGCATTCTCATCCAATACTTAATTTATCCAGATATATACTGTGTTTTTTTTTTTTTTTTTTTAGTCAAATGTTTGTTATCATACTTGCTAATAAAAAGAGGCGGAAGACGTAAGATTTGTTAAGAGATTTGTTGAAAATGGAAGTGACTATGTGAATCCAACCCAATGACTGAAATAGAATCGTGGATATAACAAGTGTTACATTTCTATGGACTCAGAAACAGTGTGTATGGAGCCAAACTGCTCTCAGTGTTGACCCCATCAAAAAATCCCTCACAGTTACTGGGTCCAATGGCAATGATACAAACATAAGTTATATCTACACCTCAATGTGAGATTCATTTTTTTTTAAATCATTCATGGTGTGAAGATTTTAGGTTTTGTATGCAGACAGGACTGTTTTTATGTGTGAAAACATAATGTGCATGTTTGTGAGGAAAAACTCTGTGTGACAGAAAAATAAGTAAATTGTGTGCATGTGTGTAGTGTGTGTGCAGTGTGTGTGTGTGAGCATGGCTCGAGGGGTGTGTGAGTTTTATCCTACTGTCAGGGAGAATGTGTCAGATTTCGACTCCTTTGTTCCTTGTCGCCGAGCCTTGTCGTTATGTCTATCCGTGTGTGTGTGTGTGTGTGTGTGTGTGTGTGTGTGTGTGTGTTTGCCTGCCATCCCTGTCGGCTTTAGTTATTAGTCACTGGCTCTGTCGAGAGGGGCGCCTTTTTTTCCAAATAGTTTTGAAGTCATAAATCCATAAGCAGACAGATGTAAGCTGGCGACCAAATACAGAAATATATTAGGCATTCCCCTGGATCCAGCAAGCTGCTTGATGGGACATAAATGCAATCATATCCTTTCTCCCAAATCCCTCAGAGCTTTCACATTCTCCCTTCACCACTGCTGATAGACTATTAAGATACAGATGCTATTGCTGTATACAGTACACTAAGTCGTTTGAGATAATTCTCATGTACGCTATATGTCTTCCCTTAAATTTTGATACACTGCATCCTCTCTGAAGCGCTGATAAGACATTGGAGTGGAATATAGCAAGCATTGTGGTCCAAAGCCTGGTGTGGGCTGCAGCGTTGGACTGACTGCAAAGAAAAAACAAAATGAAAGAGACATACTGAGTGAGCACATTTTTTTTTTTTTAAAAGGGTTATTTAGAGTAGCATGGTGCAATCAAAATGGAGTGAGGTGAATTTCTGAGCTTTGGAGGTAATCTGTCAGTGTGTGAAAATGAGAAGGAGATAGTTTACATCCTGTCTGCCACCCAAAATGTAAACCCTTTGAAATCATTATACTCCTATTACTGTAATTGAGTTTGAGAATAATACCAAATGCTTCAATAATACCAGATTATGAATTCATTATGATATGCTATAATAATGATGCCAGATGCTGCCGTTTTGTCTGGCCTGCAAATGAATCTAATCCAAACTGGACATCTGACAATGAAGGTTTTCATAACCCCTAAATTACTTTTCTCTAAATGGTTTTAGGTTGTATTCATTTGCAAAAAAAACACTAATTAAACACAGAAAAGACACAGGAAATCAAAGCTGGCTGCAGCATGATGATTTCAGGTGGATGAAAATCCCAAATTGCAAAAGTCTGGTTATTTCCGTGTTTTTGTAACAGTTCCTAACTTGTAACTGTTATTTTCCTATAATTTGTACCATTTTCACCATGAACGTAAGGTATACAACTTTGTCAGGAGGTTAAAATATGAAGCAGCTATATAAGTTTTTAAAAACAATTTATCCTGTAATATTCACTTGCTTTTTTGTTTAAAATCATCATCATCCTCATTATTATTTAACATAAAACTAAGCACTGGTAACTTGTGATGGGTATTTGTCACTATGTTAAAGACTACATTTAATCAAAAACAATGATTAATAGAGAAACTGATAGAGAAGATAAAAAACAGGAAATAGACCAACAAAAAGTTTAATCATTTATTCAGAAACAGAAGTCTGACAAAAAGATCTTTATTCAAAACTCTACAAAATGTAGGTTCTTGGGTTCTACAAAAAAACAACAACAACTGTGAACTGTATGTTATTTGCATGAAGGAAATGTGTTTAAAAGAAGGAGCTCCACTGTGTCACTGCTGCTTCTGGTCTGCTTGCAGTCACACAGACGTGGTTTTGGAACAGGAAGCGCCGCCTTGACCCTTTCTTCCTCCATTGCGCCTTGTTTATGTTCCAACGACTTCCTGCATTTCTCTGTCATTTCTCAGGCTTGGAATAGCACGGCTGGCGGATGGATATATCATGATATATTTGTCTAGCAGAGCGCATACGCGTAGAAATAGCAATGGAAGCAGAAGGGAGAGCTGCTTCCCAATAACTGGAGATTGCTGTGGTGTGATTGTAATGTTGGTTTCCAGTCACTAGAGGGTGGTTAAGCCTGAGCTATGTGAGCAAGATTCATCTGTGGAGATACAGCACATGACAGGAGGTAAGATTATTGACATGCCCCATAAAATGATCTCTCCTCCGTGTGTAATATACTTTGCATTCAAGCTAAATGTTTCCTGACATCTGGAAATGCAGAGCTTGATATAAATTTCAAAACTTGTTACTTAAATCTGAATCTTCACCAGCTAATTTTAAATGCTCTACTTGCTTATTGCATCATCGAAAATTGCACAGTATTAACTAAACAACCTGCGACATGAATATAATTTGTGTTTATGTGCCACCTCTCTCTCTGACATCCTGCCTTCCTGCAACAGCAGCAGGTATGAAGCTCAGACTATAAAAAAGATCTTTACCATCTTAACAAGTTAACAGACATCCGGTAATGATATAACCCCTTGAAGTTTCTCCAGCTACTTGAAGTGACTCAAATCCACTTGATCCCTGAGAAGTTCAAGCATTTTCTTTTTTGAGATCAGTGAAGGCATTTGTTGGTGTTTTGCTTCTCTTTTAAGATTCTGACACTTGTCTTAAAAAAAAAAAAAAAAAATTGCAAAACAAGTGCAACTTCATCAAAGACTTCAAGGAGAAATTATTCATTAGTCCTTATGAGACTAATGTTTTCATGGTGAACTGACTGACTTCAGTCGCTGCAGCCCTCAGCCAACAGACGAGTCATTTGTGCTTATAAAGGCCCTGATCATGGTCGCCCTCGTCTTCCAAAATAAAATGCTGGTTTTTGGGGTGGAGGGCGCTGTTCCAGGAGAGCAGGGGTAGGACCCTTCCTTGTCGCCCCAGCAGGGTGTCATTTGGCTTGGCTCTTAAGCTTTGGGCCCCAGGGGTCTGGCACAGGCTGCCAAACCTTGGGAAGGTAGCTGTGTTACAAGCTTCTCAAAGCAGTTACAGGCAAAGAGTAATACATGGTGTTCAGTGTGTGTGTGTGTGTGTGTCTGCTCCTTTTGTTCTTGTTAGAATATCAAAGACAGGCTGCCAAGATATTTTAGTCCATATATTTGCAACAGAAAATCATGAATTGGCCCATAACATTAAATTCTAGATCATTTTTGCTGTATAATGGGTATATGATTATAGTGATTAAATGTAGACTAATGTAATTTTTCTTTGGGGGATAAATGACATCAAACATGTTATTGCGTATTGTAAATTTTAACGGATAAGAGTTATATGGCATCATAAAATCTCTTCTAAGTTCTAAGGAATCCGTGGAATTGGCTGAGAGGTCAGAGACAGCTTTGTGCTCCGAGAAAAGAGAGGAAATTGACAATTAGACCTTTCTCAGATCGAGCATTACAATTTATGTTCATATCATAACCCTGGCTTCCTGATTCCCATCCCTCCCACACACAAACACACAACAACATCCATTAAACTATACAGAGAGAGGGGAGAGACAGAGAGAGGGCTGGACATGATCTTGATTTGGAGCAGCTTTAAACAAATTAGGGCATTTCTGGTGCCCAGTTTTGAAGTAAAAAGGCCAACACTGATTTTGGAAACCTTCCTAAAAAAACCCAAACATAGATACTCCTACAACTCAACTGATTTGTATAAAAACAGATTAGTATGTCATATTAGGATGAAAACATGTAGGTCTTTGTTGTACCATTATGGAGAGAGGCAGGGCCGTAGTCAGGATTTTTGATATGCTAAGGTCATGAGTAAGTGTCCCCCAGAGACACCCCACCCTCCAGGGCAACTGCAAAAACCAAGTCTGTAAATTTCTTTGATGTCATTTCATTTGACATATCTTATCTATTCATTTAGCTGTTTGATTATTCTTTATGCCTTTTTAATGGAGTGAAATTATTTCTAAACTGAACACAGCAAACTAAAGTCTAACTCAGATCACTGTCTCTGAACTTTGTCTCTATTTTCCCTATGATTACTGGCCAATTACATAGGCCTTTATTAGGATGACACTTAAAATGTTATTTCAAAGCCCTCAACATGCTGTCAGGGATAAACTGGTAGATAAATACAGCATCCTTTATTTATTCATTTGTTTTTTCACTTGTTGTCCTGTAAATAGTCAAATGAAAATATACTGAGCCTAACAATTATTAGGCTTATTAAAGATATTATGGAGTCAAACAACAGAATGAGTACAAAACCTGACCTGAACCAACATTATTGTAATCTGATGGCCACCAAAGACTCACAGATAAATATGTCTACATTGAGATGATGAAAGTGTGAAATAAATAGATGATGGATGTGTGAAGAGATAAAAATATGTCCATTTCCCAATACAGTAGACAATATAGACAAAATGATAAACATTCACACTGTGACTGCAGTGTCAAAAGTCCTAAAATTACCACTAAGTAAAATGTGTGAGAGCCCTTTCATAACCAGACCTGGGCACACGGAGAGAAATGGAGTAATGGTGTAAAGTTAAGAGAACATATTTGAGCTCTAGATAGATCCACCAGGGCATTTTACAATTTTACCATTTTAGCACACTCCTCCTCCTCCTCCCAGAGCACCTGTGGTCATGTTTCAGATCTGCAGATACTCCAGTTTCTAGTGGCTAAATTAATATGAAATGATTTGAATTGAATTGAGTTGAATAGAATTTTGGGGTGGAACATTGTTAAGCTGAGGGCAAGAATCAAACAGGTAGACTGTCAGAAGTTAGGACACACATGCAGGCTCCCTTACACACATGCAGAAAGACAGAGAGAGGGGGAGAGAGAGAGAGAGACTGTTCCCTGAGCTACCTAGTTGCTAAACACTGAAGAGAGGAGGGTGAATTTGGATTGACATCCCAGTTATTGCTCTTGACATTTGTGCATCGTCCAGGCACATATGCGCAGTAAAAGCCGCACTTAGGGGAGGTTGTGTATGTGTGTGTGTGTGTGTGTGTGTGTGTGTGTACTGATGAGCTGAGCGCAGCTGAGGACAGACAGTGAATGAATAATAAAGTGTGTCAAACCTGACCTATGCGGTCACTCTATTTAGATGTTCCCTCGTTTGACCGCCGCTCCGACCTCCTCTCCATCACACTCACACATGCACACACACACACAAAGACAAGGCCTCGTGTGAGCTAACTTCAGAATGAGGATACGCCAATGAGTGCCTTTGTTTTCTCCAGCTTCAACATACAGTAACTGTTGAACTGTGAAAGTGAATTGGACAGGGATCAACCATATAATATAGTTTTGACAGCCTTTGAAGCGCATCCGCTCTGCCCCCGCATTGTGCTGATTGCCCCTGAGCCCTTTTTCTTCTCTGCACAGGCATACTGTGGCATTTACAAGGTACAGTGGGCAGCAAAACGCACATTAGAAACAAGTAAGCATACATGGATAGAGAGAGAGTGGTACAGTGAGTGAGGCATGGGGTGACTCATTTTCTATGGTTGAGTGAAACAGTGATGTAGTAGTAAATAAAAAGCTTGGTAAACAATGATATGCAGCTGGTGAGCATCATAAGACAAACAAAGTAACGAACTGAGGACCCCATCTATAGATACTGCATCACTTTTACACTGCCATAAAGATTGAAGAACAAAACACACTGACATGACCTTACTGTGACTTTTGTTAAGAGTGATTTCAGTGTGTGGTGGTTAATGTTGGCTGCCATAAAGAGGTATTTTTCAGTACACTGGATTCTATTGACTCCCTATTTCTATTCTTGGTCAGGTCTTTTAGGGCTTTTCACACAAAAAGTAAAAACCAACAGAAAGTGTCTTACTAAGGTGTTGGCCCTCCATTACATCCACAACAGTACCAGTGCTTCTTTTCCATGTCTTCCAAAAATCACAAATAATTGGGGTGAGCACTCAAAAATTTTCTTTTTGGATTTTTCTTTTCATAAAATCAATAGCAACAGTCTACTGACACAAATGTTTGTCTCGTGCGTGTGAACACTCACTAAAGAAGCAGACTAAAAACATCCCTGCGTGTCAGTGGACTGGTATTGATTTAACAAAAATGCAAGAAGAAGATTTGTGAGCAGATCTTTGCTGCTTGGCTGTTAGTACGCTTAAAAATAAACTTAATATAAGGGCAATGAGCACTAGAGCCTGTCCTTTCCTTTGTTATGATTCTGGATGAATGAACACCATTTTTCCTAAAGATATCTCATTTAATGTTTTTGATGATGGCTTTAGTGTTCATACATGGTGATGATTATGGTGAAGTAGTCAGCTTATAATTCACCTTCATCATTTTCAAACTCATCAAACCCATTGCCCTGTTTGGACCAATAATCACCTAGCACAAGCATGTAAGACTTCTGTACAACTGAGTACCAGAAATTGATTGCTCAATGATTACTCAGTACTGCCACTTCCTGATAAATGTAGATACTTGTGTTGTAGTGATTGTAAGTGTTTCCTGCTACAATATAAAACAAAATGTGCAGCTGTTGAGGTACAGTAGGTGGTCTTCAGCCGCACTGCAGCAGGATGTCCATAAATAGTCTATACAGAAACTGCATGTATCAGGGGTAAAGTTTTTTGATAATTTTTCAAACATCTCTATTCAACATGTTCAAGACAAGATTTCAGGTAGCAATCCAATCACAACTCTGCTATATACAGTAGAGTTCATTCCTTTTGGTGCTGATCGGTCTCCAGGCATGTCACTCAAAAATTTACTTAATTTATGAACCAAACATCTGACTAAAGACAGCTATTTGAACTACTACCCGAATACATTTGTAGTTTTCATCCTTTTTTTACATTTAAATTTAAAAAAAAAAATCTTATCAGAGGGAGGTAAACTCATATCACATTTGCACACATGGGCACTGCGTTTAAGGTGTAGCGTTAGATCAACCAATGAGCGAGCTAGGAGGGAGAGCAGCCAACCAATGGAGAAGCAGTAGGCGGGCTCTTTAATGCGGCCAAAGACATGCAATTACAATCGAAAAGGAGAAGCTAATGGAGAAACGTCACTAACTTTAAACAGCAATGTCCAGACAAGGGTGAGTGTTTCATCCGCAGTAGGTAAAGTTAACCTTTAAATATGCTGGTAGAAAACAGTCCACGGCAAATTCACTTCGAGGGACCTCTTAGTTTTCACTGTAAATTGACAACAAGTGGTCAACATCTTGACAACAGATTCAAAGCACAACCGAACCACCAAACGCCATACCTTAATGAGTATTAATGGGCTACACGTGTTAGCATACAGTTGCCTCTTGACACTAGCATTAGCATGAATTTGAAGTCACGCTTCTGGTCCACCTGGTGCATACAAGTCCAGTATTCACGCTACATGTAGCCACCAACATCTGAGAAACATCTTTGGGCTATTTACACTGTATGTTCAGGACTTCATTTTCTTATTTATTATTTATTTTTCATAAAGGCCCTGAATATTTAATGGCTGCTATACACAGAAACATCCATACCTCATCTTTTTTCTATACATTGTTGTGAACAGTAGGAAGATAAACACTGTTGTTACTGCTGCTTGGAAATTCATCGACTCATTATGGTCAAGTGTCCATTTTAGTAAAAACTAAAATTAGTTTTATTTTAAAGTTTTTAACACATCCATCCATTTTCTGCTGTTTATCTGTGCCCATGTCACTTTCATTGATTAATGATATTACAAGGGATTATTTTTATATACAGCTGGGAAGTAGTGACAAAAATGTGATATACTGTTAATGTTTTATTTAGTTGATAGATAAATACTCAGCTATTTATCTATTCTGTCTGTTGTTGTATTTGCTGGGCAGGTAGGGTACAGTAGATTTATCAGAACTTTTTTTTTACAGAAAACAGCTGCTTGAAAAACTGATGAGAAAGATGAGAGTGAACCAAAACAGTAAAAACAATGAGCTGAAAGATGCTAAAAATGCTCCATTATAGCTGAGGGTCTGGTGATAATTATGTGGGTATGTTACTATGAGCAGCAACTTTCACATCACCCATAGCTGTTTGATCTATTGTTAATATAAGTATGGTCATTAATGCGGCTGTAAGGTAACTATAAAGTAATGGTGAGCAGTAGCTGGCTAGTTTCCTAACCTGCTAGTCAGTCAATGTCTGTCATTGTGGGCAGCAGAAACTTGGCTTGCTCTAGCAGCTATGTTACATGGATAATAAAGCTTTATGTGGAGTTGACATGCATAAAAACTCCTGACACTGACAGATTAAAAGTTATTCCTCTCGACGGTCTACAGCTGCATCGTGCTTCAGGGCTCAGTTCGCCCACTATGTTTTCAATCCTGTTTGCAAAATAAGCTCTGACCAATAAGGCTACCCAGCTGTATTCTTAATACTCACACAGCCTCAGGGGCCACTTAGGACTGTAATTGTTAATTCTTGGGATGCTAATGAATTCTCATAATTATGATGCATTGTAAAGAATGAGTTAGATTTATGTTGGAAAGTCTTTTGCCACTGTGTGTGGTAGAAGTTGACAAATGTTTTGTGGAGACCGTAGCTGGCCTGCGCTGGAGAGGAAACAAACTGGCGTCTCCTCCCCTTCGTACCTCAGCCTTGTGTAATTTGCCCAAACCTTGGTGTGTGTGTGTGTGTGTGTGTGTGTGTGTGTGTGTGTGTGTGTGTGTGTGTGTGTGTGTGTGCGTGCGTGCATGTGTGTGTAATGTGAAGTGAAGTGAAGAGAGGGAGCGGGAAAGAGGTGGAGTGGCGAGAGAGAGACAGAGAAGTGACACAAATCAATGTGAGCACCCAAACCACCATCACCAGCAGCAGCAGCAGCCTCCCCGACCTCCATCACCTCTCTGCCTTCCCTGGGAGAGACGGATAGAGACAGAGTCACAGGAAAGACAGTCTCCTCAGCAACGCAGCATCTGGTAAGTCGTTACAGAGATAGAAATACCTCCCACTGTACACAAGTTGTGGAAGCGATGACAACAAGAGTGCGTTGGCAATGTGACTCCGCTCTCTAAGGCACAGAGCGCACTGAGCGGGGCAGACAGTCGTGGCTGAGCGTCTTTTTCTGCTATTCCCCTACACCACCTCCTCTCCACTGCTTCTGTCACCACTGCCGCTGCTGTAGCAGAGACGAAATAACCCTCAGAACAGGACAGCGAGACAGCCGCTGCCGGTTCTCCTCCATTCATATGTTGTAAAGCCTGCTGGGGATTAGGGATTGGATTGAGGGAGGATTTTTTGCGCCAATCACCACCCTGCCTCTCGGAAAGCGTAGAAGAGAGAGAGTGAGAGATAGAGAGGTGGTAGGGAATTAGTTCTCTGTGAGGCATGACAGAAATGTTGCTTTAATATTCACTTTGTCTGTGTTTTTCATTAATGCTGTTACAGGATCCATATGTGGATTTAACTGTGTCTCTCTAGTATCCAATAGTGAGTTTATAAGAAACTTTTTTTTTTTTTTTTAAAGGACTATAATTGTGGTTTTGCAGATTTTGAGTAGCTTTAAAGTTACTGTTTGGCTGTGTCACACATACTGTACATCTGTATCTACCTGTTACAACAGTTGGGTTTTTTTAGTGTTGAAGATGTTCAGCATGACTGTGCACTTAACATTACTGCTAGTGATGTTCCACAGCTTGCCAAAACTTTTTAGATTTATTTCCTGCCTTTGTTGAAGCCACTGGTTTCCATTCCTTTACGCTATGAAAATCTCAGTTGTTGTTTGTTTAGACAGTGTCAAAATAGTATACATACGGTACTCTCAGTAGGGAAGCACTTATCGATTGGCTGCCATTGGGAAAGGCTGGTTTTCAGTTGACTAGCCGGTCGGTCTCAGATATCCGATTCTGTGCCGATCAAATTTACACTCATGCACCACAGGATGGTTCATGTTACACACACACACACACACACACACACACACACACACACACACACACACACACAAAACATGCCGTCAGTGTGGAAGACAAAAAGCTTGCTATTTGTAATACCTCTTAGGCCAAATAAAGCCGTGGACAAACAACCACGAAAACAACAAACTTAATCAGACACTTAAAACACCATCAGCCCACTGAACACACCAATTTCAAGAAGCTAGCCAAGGAATATCAGTTAAAAGTAGTGCCACACTGCTTACCTCACTGTGTGTGACGGCTACCACGGCGAATTCCTGCTGCAGCTCGCAGGCATGGGTAGCATCGTTGCTGCTGCTAGCATGACACCCAGGTGACGTTTTCCTCCCTAAATTTGAGTTGCTCTTCATAACTGGAGCTGACTTGAAAGTCGTTGCTATTTGATTTGAACAATGGTCACTTTTTTGAAGTTCAGTGACATGAATCTCCTCTGCCCAGCACATGGTGATGTCATTCTGGTAAAACCCTAAGTAAATAGCTTAGTCTCCAAATAAGGTATTGAAATTGGCTGCATTACAGTATGAGGATTGGCTCGAGTTTTTGGACCCAAAGCAGAATATGATTTGTTACTGTGACAAGGCTATGTGAATGTAATCTACATGTAGTCTTAGTAATTCCAATCCATTTCCCCACTTTAGGGCGTGTCTATGTGTCAAACTCCTGGTGTTTCCTTTCCAACAAGCTAACATGCCCCAGGGTTCTGCTAAAGTTAAAGCCAGCCTTTATAGCTTAAGCTCTGTGTGCGTGTGTGCTTGTGTGGTTTTGACCACAGGAACTTCCTTGAGCTGTGCGCCTTTTTCATGAAGAGTTTATGGACTCACTTTGCTCTCCTCATTCATCAATGATTTGAGAAATTGGAAGAACCTGCTGCTGTAAAAGTCAAACTGTTCAAGCCTGAATAGACCTCACTGTAACATTGTGTCCTGTCAGTTCAGGAACTCTGACTGTGAGCTAATTTTCCACTGCTACGAGTGGCGTGAACCTTTTCTCTTATTGAGCAGTATTGTCTCATACTGTTTGTAAGGGCTGAACTGACCCATGGAATACCACTGAGGTGAAATTATTTTTTCCATTAGAGAGATTTAACTTTAATTTATGCTGGACAAATGGGAAAGATGAAGGAACTTTACTGTGAGTTCTGACATATTGCACTCCTGGCCTTGGATTTTATTATTAGACCTATTCTTTCCTGTGTTATTCCGTATTCAGACTTACCTACACCCGCCGTGCTCATTTTATTTGAAGAGCCAACTCATTGCTGAGTCACACTGTATCTGCACTGAATTGTGTGTACTATTTACAGTCATACAGTATCAGTTGCTGCTGCCTCCCATTTGTTATTGTGGCTGGGCGCGCTTGGCAGCAGTGGATATGGTTATCAGGCCGTAGCATCAGGGATTGGTTTCCGCTCCGTTTTCGACAATGATGAAAACACAAGCATGTACTGTACACAGAAATACACGCATAAACACACAAGGGCTTGTTTGCTACTTCAATGTGTGTATGTGAGTGTGTGTTGGAGTGAGTGTACGCATGTCCCGGGGCCCACAGAGCGAGACACATTGTTAGATGCAGGTAGGAGTCAGACAGAGAGAGACATCTGTCAGTCTTTGAATAGTATTTTCTATATGCAAGTGATGAGGTTCTGTCTCTCTCGCAAACACACACATGCGCGCACACAGACACACACACACACACACACACACACTCTCACAAGTATATTAAGGAAGGCTCAGGTGAGAAAGCTGGGCATGTTTGAGTGTCAGTGCTTTAATGGGGTGTTGATCTTATACAAGACAGGAAGCAGTAAACAAATCCCCCAACATGTGGCGGCCTGCTGGAGCATACCCCTCTCCTCTTCTCCCTCTATCAGAGTGTGTTTGTGTGACATGGTGTAATGAAATATAACAGCTGAGGGAAAATTGGAGCAGTTCTCTACTCTGACATGTTGGTGCACTTGAAGTAGAGTTTGTGTTTTGGTGAAAGAAATTAAACAGCCATCAAAACTGAATTTGTTGAATGATGTTATCGGCTTACAAAATCAGGCTGTAAGACAACTGAGAAACGACTTTGGATTTTTTTTTTTTTTTACCTGTTAAAACGTACTTAATCCAACACAACCCCTCTGAAATGTATTGTAAATACATAATTTATGAGTTGCTGTCCATATATCTAGATCCTCAAGAGCTGTTGAGATTATTGTTGATTGACTTTGAGCAAAATTGTATCGTGATGATGTAATCATATTGTGTTATTTTAACAATTTAAAGTTTAACAGAATTTTGTTTTTTGCATTACTCACTCAAAACAATTTTTTTATTAAAAACAAACAAAGCAAAACAAAATTAGTTGTTTAAAGCGGTTTCACTGAGTTGTTGTTCGGTTTACTTAATCATGTCTTCTGTGGCTCCGGAGAAAGCCTTTCAGAGTTTGAAACAAATTTTTTTTTATTGAATTAGGATATTGAATTGGGAGTTGCATTGTGGGAAATTTAGAATCTAGTGTTTTTGGATCTTGACACATATATAGGGAGTCAAAGTCAGGGGCCGGTTGCACAAAACACCTTAGGTTTTCTACTAAAGTATGACACTTAAGATTTAATTTCTCCTTAACTGAGGGAGTTACTTAAGGGTGTTGCACAGAATCTCTTCCAAGATTTCCTTAGTAGAAAAACTTGGGCATTTACAGCAATGAAAGAGATTTGTTTGCTGGCAGTGTAATACCAGTTACCACTTATGGGAAGCCAGCACCATTAAAGAAGTGCGCCGCTATCTCATCCTACTGTTGTCTGGACGAGAAGTTTTCGCCGTTTGAAACTTAATGACACAGCACACAGCTGATCAGTGGACATGAAATACGTCGACTATAACTGAGTGGAAAGATCCCATAAACCCATAGAGCCATATATCAATCATTAATTGGAGAGGAGCTGGAAGAGCCCAGCTGCGGAAAGTAGAGTGATCCAACTCTATAGACAGTCAGACAAATCATAAACTGACAGCCGGTCACATACATAATGTAAAATTTGTTCCTCAACGCTGAGGGTGTGTCCTGGTTGCGGAAAAATCTTCATGGGATGCTTTCATTTTTTTCATTTATTGCCATAAATTCTGCTTTGTTCTGGTTAAGATAGTCAGAGGCACCTTTAGTTTTTTCCCTTACTTTGGTTGCTAAGGTCTTTTTTTGGGTATGCAATAGTTTAACTGACTTTAAGCGATTCCTTAACTATAAGACCAAGATTAGGAGAAAACCTTTAATACTTCAGTTAACATTGTCTGTGCAGTCTTGCTATTGTCACTCCTAAGGGGGCACTATGCTTGAATCAAAGTACTTAGTGTTTTTACCTCTTATGAATGGCCACACTCAAAGGCGAGGCATAAAGTCTGCCCTCAAAGCCTCATTCTGGCTGCTAGGCACCGCCTCAGTCTCTCTGCAAGAGCTCTGTGCCTTCTGTGTGTCCTGGTTCAAATTGTACAAATGGGGATAGAGACACACCTTGATACAGTCTCTTCCTGAAGGCACGACACTGTCTAGTGATCCAACAAGCAGTTTCTCACAAGAACGCCGTGTATGTTTGACATCTAACAAGGATGTTTAGTGCATTTCCTTCACAATAAAAGATTTGTGAAGACTATTTGAAACCTGCATCGTCCAAACATCCATGTTTGGTAGCTAGCAGTTGTCTTCTTCCCTGTCTTTGCTGGTGCATCACCTCGGAATGAAATAACATGAAACTGATGGTGGCAATATTTATTGCATCGCCTATGTATATGTACGTCGCCGTGTGTGTGCACGTGATACAAACAAAACCCACTCATCAAAACATCGCTGTGTAGCTCTATAAGAGGTCAAAACCTCCACAGGTTACCTTTTTCAGGGCACTCTCTGCTGTAAATGGAGACGGTACCCTGTATTTCAGTGTGCTGACTCTCTGAATTGATAGTCTAGATACTGAGTCGCAGCTCATTTCGCTTAATCCACCTCTCAGCTGTTAAGTGATTGGTGTAAATTCAGAGGAAAACCAATGACACTAAGTTTGACCTGGGTTCACCTCATCACTGCACTTCATTAAAGCATAAGTACCTACTTAAGTGCACACTTTGTACATTAAGTCTCCTCTTCTTCTCTTCTGTATCCTTATCTCCTCTCTCTATCCATCTATCTTATGATCTATCTATCTTTCTCTCTTTCTCTTACTCTTCATCTCTCTGCAGACTTTGGACGAGGCTAACGGGTGCGTTGCCAGGATGTATGAATTATAACACTAATGAGATTAAGTGGCTTGTCCTAACATTGTCTTTCCTCAGCACATAGTCACACACAGAAGCTTATGAGAATCCACGAAGCAAGATAAAAAAATAAGAATGAAACCACAATACCAACGCCCTCTCCTCTCCTCCATTGTTTTTTGAGGTCATGATTAAAACTCATCAGAAGTGACTGTTAACTTTCCCTCCTTTTTTTTTTGGAAGAACAAAGTGATCCATTTTTTATTAAATTGAGACGTATGCCTTTATTCTCCGTGGCAACTTTTAGTAAGTAAGTGAGCTTCAACAATATTAAAAAAATGGCAAACCTGAAGTGGAGTGGATGTTGCAGGGTGAGAAAACACTGGTTGAGATTGTAGAAGGAGAAAAAAGGAGGGAGACTTGTGTGTGGAGGGTGACATGAACACTGAGGCTTTGGACTTTGCTAGATGGCACTTGTAACTTGCATGCGTGCGTGCAAGTTACAAGTGTTTTTGAAGGTAAATATTAGCACTCTGTGATGCAAGGCAATCACAGAGACCTGAAAACCAATCATCTCAGTTGTGACCTCAATTGTAGGTGAATTTAATCTTACGAATTATCTTGATTTAGATATAACCAAGATTGTCAAATAAATTAATGAAAAGGCATTGATGAGCACGATGATTACATGGTTTGCATTTAGCTGCTGTTGAGAGGGCGAATTAATGGTGACTGTCCTATAAATAGAGCAATTGTTGAATGAATGAATGTGAATGAATGAGTTGTTTACTTAATACAGTAAACTATTAATAGGCTCATCCTGTCTGCAGTGTGAAAGGCTGCGGGGTTGAACAGGACACTGCACCCATTACAGATTGCAAACTACCAGCTATGATCTTCTCATAAACTTTGGTCCAGTACAAAGAGATTTTATTAATATAATTTTGTGCTCTGTCGTAATCCATTCGAGCTCATGGAGTTTTGGAAAAATTTACAATGGACTGTTATTGCACTTTTAGTAAGTAAAGTTACATCAGTAAATTTATTGACTAGAAGTAAAAACATACCAAAATATACCACAACACTGTTGTTTTTGGTCTGAACGTTTGCTTACAGCAAATTCTGTGACCTGATTTGCATTAGCTGTGTTGCTTGGCAATTGTTTCTATCATGATGGTGTCTCCGTAGGATTTAGAGAGGGACGCAAAACTTTGATAGCTGTGAGAGCATAGACGGGTGCCAGTAGTGTTTAGGTGTGTTCGAAGATTACTAACGTGTCACCTGATTAATTTATAATTATAGTTCTTCCTCTAACCTCTAGCTCTGGTGTAACACTGGTATAGGTATTTTGGCCAAGTGAACTGCTGTCTCATGAGTCCATAGATCTCATTACTCCAATTTTTAGATGAGATGTTCCATAGACATCTGAGACTGTCTGCATGAACTTGAGGATGTTAAAGGGTCAGTAGAGTGACTTAACATTCCAGTGGAAATCTTGGGTCCTGTTGTGCAGCTTTTGACAATCTACGGATATAACTGAACATTTGTATGTGCAAATACACACACCATGGAAACGTGTTGTCAATGAGTAGGTCAAGCAGCTCCCACCCCTTAAAAAACAAAACAAAAAAACAAACAAACAAAAAAAATCCCAGAAACAAAAAAATAACGAAACAAGAACCGACAAAAAGGAGTACACCCCTTGAGGCCTTTCTAATGAACCAAAGTCCAAGTCGGACAGAGGCTGCCTATTTTCAAACTTTTTTTTTTCCCTCATGTTCCTTTGTGCATCAAACTCTTCAAAAAAACATAACAAGCTGCTTTCATGGATCAAACGAGAGCGGCAGTGCTCATTGTGCCAAAGCAGGATATAAAAAGGAGACAGAGAGAGAGAGAGAGAGAGAGGGAGAGAGAGAGAGAAATACCTTATTATTGTTATCAAAGTAAAGCCAGCTCCTCTCCTGCTGCTCTTATGGGACCTCTCTCACTCTCTCTGCTCATAGACCCAGGGGAATCTAAACATGACCCGCATACACACACCCCCTCACACTCCTCCTGGAACACACACACACGTGGGCCTGTCTTGGTGCACGTCGTTTCATTTGTGAAATTAGTCCATTCTCTCTGACCCTGTCTTTTCATCAGGCGCGGTGGTGCATATTTTAGTCCCTTTCCTGCGCTTGTTTTACTAATTGGTGGCTATACTTTGCCCAACACTGATATCCTTTGATCATCTCAGATCATTACGTTTACCTCATTAATTTGCTCAATGTGATTTTTCTCCCCCCAAAAAATTTAAGGGTCCATGCAAAATTGGATTAATAATAGATCATATGAGCCAAGAGAAAGTGTAATTCCTTTGTGATTTCTCCTTTACTTCTTTTGCTCTTTCTTTCTCTTTCTGATTATTGTGTATCATTGTCCTGTGATGGGCAGATCAGCTTTAAAGGGAAAGGTCAATATTTTGGAAAAGATGTTGACACGAGATCAACATGAGTCTGTTTTAGGTAGGGAGCTGGAGTTGGGAAGTCTTTAGCCAGTACCTTAGCATTTGAGGCAGGGGGATACAGCTAGCTCTTTTTCAGATACACCTACCAACACCTCTAAAGCTGCTTTGTTTTACACCAGTATAATACATACAGTATTATACATACCTACACACAGTATAGTACATAATATCAGCTTGATAAAGGGCTGACCTGACAGATGATGGGTGTTGGGAACTGAAATAAGCATTGGGCATGCTATAATTGCTTGATTTGTCCTGTGCAGAGTCGTAATGACGCCTCATTATTTTCCCACAAAATATTATCCGACAAATTTATTTCACTCGTCTCACCTGGTTTGACAACTTCCATGTGCTACCACTAATGTGAAGTAATTCTTCTGCACACAACAACATGAAATGAACAAGGAATCATTTCAGTGACCCGTTCATCACCCTTGGGTCAGGAGCATTATACTGAATAATCATACCTGTGTCTGTGATGTCACCCTCTACATGATACTCACCCACAATATTGGACTCTTACCAACTGTCAGGGAAAAGACCACAGACCACTGTTGAAAATGATTCCAGGTTCATGTAAACATTTGCTTTTGGAGAGTATATGTTTCCCCCTTCCTCCAGTCTTTTATGTTAAGCTAAGCTAAACATGTCCTGTCCATCTCTGTGCTCAACACAGACATGACCTTATCTCACTTTTGGAAATGCTGTGAATAAGCACATTTCCTAAAACTGTTCTGCTCTTTTAAAGTGCAACAAACAGGCTTGACATATATACACATCCATGGCTGCACACACAAACATAACAAAACTCACACACAGCAGGTGCAAACATCCACTTTTTCACTATTTTCCTACATTTTACGTCACGTAGACTGCGTCCCATTTGTTCAGACATACATTAAACATTAGAGAGAAACACTGTAATTCATCCAAACTGCGCCAAGTCAACAATCATATTCCACTTACACTCACCAAGTGCGATTGTAAAGGCTGTCAGTACTTTCTGTATCACACTGTTTCCTGTATTTCATACGCTGTTCAGCATCAATATCTCCTCCAAAGATATCTTCGCTAACAGCAGACTTTTGTCAGCGCTTTGTTGTTGACAGCTTCATTGTCAATCCATCCAACTCCAAATTGTGTTGCATATAAAGACGTGTATCTCCCGTCTTCCTTTCTCTTTCCTCTCTCTCTTGCTCTCTTCGGAGCAGATTACATCTCGGATCACTCTGTCTGCAGGCACCGCTCGGCATTGTGCTGGGTCTCTCTCTTGTTGTCACATTGAGCTCTGTGCCCTCCTATTATCATATAGATAAGTGAATGTTTGTGTTGTGGCAAAACGGGGAAGCGCGACTCTAATGTAGTGTTTTGTGCACGGTGTTAAAATTGGCCCCTGTCGCCTTTGCCATTCAAGCAGCCTGCTCCTCAGCAATGGTTGTAAACACAATCGCAGGAGCCTTGTGAGTGAGCAAAAGAAGACGTGTGTTTGTGACTTGTCTCAGTACCTTGGTCTTGTGATGTGAAGCGGGTCTTTTGCATGTGTCTGTTTACTGTGTGTGTGTGTGTGTGTGTGTGTGTGTGTGTGTGTGTGTGTGTGTGTGTGTGTGTCTGCGCCTGACTACCGTAAGTAGTAGACAAGGTGCAAACAAAGGCAAAGCTTTCGATGGTGGTACACATTGTATTCCACATTCAACTTTTTCTGCATTCATTTGTACATGTGCATATTCCATACGTGTGTGTGTGTGCATGCCTAGTGTACAAAGTGTGTGTTTGTATTTATCAGAGAATTTGTTTGGCACTGATCGAGTTTGTTTAGGCAAGAGAAAAATGCCCAACAGCTCTCATGGCTCAAATAGCCTTTGGGTGCCACTTGTGTTGTGTGTGTCTGTGTGTGTGTGTGTGTGTGTATGTATGTGTGTGTTTGCATGCATTTGTGTGTGGGGGTGTGTGAGAGAGAGAGACAGACAGGAATCCAGGAATAGACCAATTCACTCTCCTTCCTTCTCAGCACTTGCGCACACACACAGTCCCTGTAGTCCAATGTTGACTGTGGCATCACTGAATTACACAGCTCTCACAAGATAAATGCACTGGTTCAACTGGATGGTATCTCTCTGCTGGATAAGTTAACCCCAGTCCAGTCCAGCACAGTACAGTTCAGACCCGTCTGCCCAGTCTAATCCAGCTCGGCTCAGCTGACTTTAGTCAGTTCTAGCAGGACAGTGTGAAGTGAGCCGGAGGAGCTGCAGGCCGTGATGTGATAACTCAGAGATGGAAGGAGACAATCTGTTCCCTGCTCAGCCCCAGGTGTGTGTGTGTGTGTGTGTGTGTGTGTGTGTGTGTGTGTGTGTGTGTGTGTGTGTGTGTGTGTGTATTAATGCAAATGCTCCTCGAGTGTCTGATGCACTGTGATATTGACAAAAAAAAAGTTCAGATTTATTTATATATTTTATGCTCTTGAATTTGTTGAATCTACCCATTGTGATTCAAAAGGTCTGAGCTTTGTCTGCTGAATTTCTTTATCAGCATCTGTGATATCTTCAAACATTTGGTTGGGTAGAAATGAAATGCTAATGCTTAGATGTTGCCTAGATTTAAGTATAACAATCAATTTTCTCCAGCTCAGTTCTGAGGCTGTGGGGCTTCTGCACAACACCAGAACAGCTTGTTAAGGAAACTTTTTAAAACACACTTTTGAAAGAAATTCTGGTCAGGAGATGTTTCTTTTCCTGAGTTAAGTGTGCAGCTGTACGTCCGTCTGGGCATCAGGGAGGTCTAACTGAATATAATTAATGTAGGTGATGTAGAGTGAATTTCTACAAGAGCACAACTTTTCAAAGTTATAAGTCTCAAAACCTTTTCTAAAATCAAACCCAATTTTTGACGCTTTTTATGGTCAGAAAAATGTTAATGCACTAAATAGGTATTGCTGAAAACAATGCTAATTATGTCTCAATATAGTAGTTTTTTTGCTAGTGGTGGACTCCCACCTACCTGACACACACAAGGGATTCATATGAAATGCATGCATGCAATCCAGTGCTACCTACTGTAACTTTTTCTCAAGACTGATTATTGACTTTATGTGGGTGCAAGAGTTTTAAAAATCAAACTTGACAACTTAAAATAAAAATTGAAAAATGTGATTATAAGGGGTCTATTCTCCTCCTGTGGTCAACCCTAAACAGAGCAACAATATCCAAGTGTGCTCCACCACTTCTATAAATATCATTACACCCCTGTTGAGACAAGGTATTTCCTTTTAAAACTGAGGGTTCTTGTCAGTGTAATAAGGGCGGAGGATTTGCACACTTCATTTAAAAGAAAACATAATTGTAGCTGGGTGGTTTGAAAGCATGCTAAAATGAAAAGTGGTCCTTAGTCGTGGTTGGCAAGGTGATTTCATGCAAACAATGAAACATGAAAAAATGTCTTAGCACACGTGCAGGGTTACATGTGGCACAGGGTTCAGTCCATGAGATCTTTCTCTGTTGTCTCCAATTTATGGCTTATTCTCTCTTCTTCTCTCCAGGATAAAAGAAAGGAAAACTATTAAAGGCCAGATTTCTGCTTTTGAACAAAAAAGACTCGAAGACTTAACATTGACATGATGATGTCTCCTGTAGAAAGAGAGAATAATGGCACAGTTAGGGGCCGTTTAACACCATATGTTCAACATAACAGTTTCTTTGAATTTTTATGCCTGTGTGAATTTGTGCGTGTGTATTTTGTTGTTTGTCATCTCCACCTGTTATCTTCTTCTCGCATACTCACTCTGGCTTTTCACTGTATGTTCAGATTGTTAATGGGTATCCCTAATAGTGGGTCACAGTAATATAATGTGTGTGTGTGCTTAATGTTTGCATTTGTGTGTCTGAAGCGGTGCGTGCGCCAGCCTGAGCACAGCTTCCCTCTGATCCAACACTACCACCACCTCACACACACACACACACACACACACACACACACACACACACATACACACACACTTCCTCCCTCCCTCCTCCATGCGTTCTTCCACTTTCAACATCCTTCCCTTTCTTATGGAAAAGAGCCAATTAAACTTGTGTCTGTTTGTTTTAAACAAAATGGCTTTTAATTAGCACGATCAAAAAGGCTTCTTTCTGCAGGCCCCAGGATCCACTTTGTAGTTCCCCCTCCAGATCGCACATGGGTTTGATGCCACCTGATAGGACGCCAAGACAATCAGAACACTTTTATAATGAATACACACACACACTTTATCACTTTGTCTCCATCTATCGCTTGTACTCTCTTAAAGTCTTTTGGTCTTTTGTTGTATTGTTATCACGACCCTTCCTTTCTGTTGCCCACATCCTCTTAATTCTTCCTATGTTGCTCCTTTCTTCTCTTTTGTCTTATCTGTCTCTGATCTGTGTTTTAATGACGTGGCACAGCATGGCTCACTGCTGGGCATGAACTCGTGTCCTCTCTTTTCCTCTTTGGCTACATTCACTTTTTAAATTGCTGCTCAGTTTGTTTAGTCACATTTCATATCTATACTAAGATGCAACTCCTATGCCATTTAACTAAGATTTGCTGGTGATGCTAAAAGTATGTTAACACAATTTTGTACATTGTATCAAATTCTAAAATATTGTGGTCTTTTCACCGTACAAACTTGACAAAAGAGATTTCGGACTCTGTGTGTGTGTGTGTGTGTGTGTGTGTGTGAGAGAGAGAGTGTGTGTGTGTGTGTGTGTGTGTTGATCGGCTCTGCACCTGTGATTATATATGCTTTTGTTTATTTTGCCAGATCCTCTCACATTCCTGCCCGCATGCTGCATACTTTGTATGTTTGTGTGTGTGTTAGTGTGTGTGTCTTTTTCTTTGTCTGCGTGTCAGGTGATATCTGCTGTACTGTTGGTCTGTCGCTGACAGTGGCTGCAGGGAGTAAACCTGTGACCCAATCAGCTCACTACTGCTCAGCTCACCATGGCTCCTAATTGACGTGTGTGTTTCTGTGTCTGTGTGTATTTTATGTGTGTCCCAGCTGAAATGGGTTCAACTGACAGCTGTCATGTTGCTTGACTCAATCCTGATCTTCTCTGTCTTGCTTTCTTTCATATATTCTGACATGAACACTCACTCATGCAGAGCAGACACTGAAATGACTCTGATACAGTGATGAAGAGATCTTGTAGTTAAAACTACGTACGTTAAAATGTATCAGCTATTAAAGCTCAGATTCACTGTGATGCAGACTGTGCTGCAGGTTATAATCACAACTGGCAAATATGATGGTAGACTTTAAATATTTATCATGGGTACAGTATATGTTATCTATGAGGGGTGACCTAAATTGCTCTTGATCTCAAAGAGCAACTTAACATAGCATCTACCTGTAACCACAACCCACAGTGACATCACAGTGTACTGACACACCCTGGGCTACAACTTTACATCACTGCAGCAAGTTGCTTTAAATCCGGACTTGATTCATCAAAGTACATAAATGATAGATGATTGATTTGATATAAAAACTTGATTTGTTAAACATTCTTATCATCATCAAAGCAGCAGTCTGCTAAATTCCTGAAGACCAACAGAATTAATTTGAGAGCTGTTGGGTTCATGAGTACTTTAATGTGTATTACATACACATTAAAGTTAAGATAAAAACTGATGCCTTTTATCTATCAGTTCTAAAATTTTAAACTTTGGCAAATGGTTGGAGTAGCACCAAAACAAAGCTTGTGGCGGACGGCAGTGAAGGACGATGAAAATAAATGCACTGAAAGCAACACGAACTACACCAGATTTCCTCAAGATAGTCAGTTAGAATAACAATTTTACAACTGAAAAAACAAACAAAAACAAAAGTTTAACTTGAAAATGATACAAATAGGGACTTTACTTTACTTTAAATTTAAATGAAAGAAATGCAGCTCTATGAGTCGACCATATGCTAAATTCAAAAATGGACCCCACAAGCTTGAGAAGAATATAAAGCATGTTCGACAGAATTTCCATTTTCGCCAATAAGGAAGCAACAACCAAATTTTTCCTGGCACTGTGACATGACTTCTCTCCAACATTACAGTATGTATCCTCACATGGAGACTCCCAAAGCCAACAGTGAGAACAGGGAGCTGTGACTGCACAGTATGAGTCGGCATTCACGGATGATTCCCTAGACAGATTCCTACGTAGTATCCTAGCTTTAATGGCTGCACAAGCCTGATTTATTACATGAGTTAACTCTCACTCTGTCGTAGCATCTTCTTCATTACTACACACACACACACACACACACACACACACACACACACTCACGTATACTCATGCACAGAAATTACAACTCCGTGCACATGCATGATAGATGGACAGAAACACAGCCTGATAGGGACCAATAACAAAACAATACAGATGTAGACTTATGTTTGAGATACAGCTGTGTGTGTGTGCGTGTGTGTGTGGTACTGTAGCTGCACAGTTACCTACCACAGTTACGGCCTTATTGTTGATACGAGTAGCACTTAGCGTAGGCCCCATTTACTCTCAACCTTCCCTCTCTTTACTTTCCTACAGCTCTCTGTCTCTCTCCGTCACAGAGAGCACTCACCTTTGTACAAGTATACGTGTGTGTGCGCGCGTGTGTGTCAGCGCACTTAGCATAGAGCCCCCTGGTTTCCCTTCATTTCCATATAATTAGATTGTGTGTGAAAGGCTACTTCCAGTGCATTGATTAAGTGTCAGAGGAGAGGAGAGGAGACAAGCATCTCTGGGCAGAAGAGGGACAGGAGGGGGCACGGCACTACAACAACCTCACACACACACACACACACAGACACGCGCACAAAGCCCCTCCTCTCCTGTCACCGTTACAGAGTTAAGTCTTGGCTACTGAAAAAGGCACCAACAAAAGGATCTGAAAGCATGTTTGTAATAATGACCCATGTTGTGTACAGTATGACTTTGCCCCTTGTTTGTACTCTTTTTGTTTTGTGTGACAGAATCGGAGCAGACAGCCTTAGCCTTGTGTTTTCTTGGACCGGCCCCCGTTATCTCTGTCTTAATTTATGTTTTGCTGTGGCTGAGTCTGACTCTGGTGTTATATGACTGTCCGCTATCGTGCCCTATATAAGGACAAAACTACTGGACTGGGCTGAGCTGTGCTGGGCTAATGGATTGCAGTCTTTCCACAACTGCATGTCTACAGTACCCCAAGCGAACCACATTCCAGAGAAATAGTGAGAACATCCCTCCTACATCTTTCCCATGTTCTTACCTTTATTTTTTCCCCTTGCATTTGTTCCTTATGTGATTATGTTAGGTCAACAGCTGCTGATTCAGTAATGTCTACTGGCTTTTACAAAGATTTAGGAAGTCATTTTTCCAGAGTGATAGATTTGTGCAAAGTCAGGAAGTTGAGGATTCAGCATGTAGCTACTTTTGAATGAAACATGAAGAAGTGAGCTCATTCTGTAAATCTCAAGAGTTCAAGGATTTCCACACATGTCTAATGTTGCCATATTTCACACTTGGACTATAAGCATATGCACTGGAGCAATACAGGGAATTGACCTTGCCAGAAAGCATCTCTGTGGTAGTTGTGCAGTGAACAGAGGGAGTTTCTCATTCTTATTCCACCTCCTAACCTTGTGTTGTTTTTGTCAAAATATTGGGCGGCTGCTGCCAACAACTGTTATGCTTTGAAATAATTTGATCATGCATACAAACCTGCAGGAATTTTGTTACATGAAAGGTTAGATGCCACCAAAGTCATTAGTATTGTAGCCTTTGGGCCACATGTGGAGTGTAGCGTTGGCTCAGGCACGTCACTGAAGTCGAGCTTGCATCAGCTGATGCACATCACTTGCTTCAGTCATGCTTCACCATCACTTGGCTCATTAACCATCTGTTTGGCAGCTGACTAGTTAAGTCCAATCATATCCATAGAGGTGTACAGCATGGCTCCTCCTTATGTACTAGGCTTTTATTCTTTTTGAATTAAAATTAAGACTTAGTGTGCATGTATGTGCTTATTAAGGATGGATTATTTTTCCAGCAGAATCCTCATTGCTGCTTGGCGAAGAATCCTTTATTGACATGCAATAAAGATTTATATGGCGGACAAAAAAAATAAATTGAAACGTTTAATTTTTGAGTTTGTCATTGACTATTATGATTTTGGTTACTGAGAGATTTTCATCTGATGATGGAACTAGATGAAAGGTCAGGGGTGGTCTGCAGACTCACTAGCAATCATTCTCTGGAGAAAATAAGGATCCATATCAAAATGACAATCTTGCCAGATATTATCAGGATATATTACTCTGGACCAAAGTGAAGGACAGAAACAACGTAAACAACATTATCATCTTTAGCTTTCACCATTAGCAGTTTGAGAGCACATTGATGGTAAAATACTTTTATGGAGTTACAACTGACTTTGGTTTATAACGGTGTTGTCCTGATCCTGAACGCTGGATCCCTGCACCAGGTTTGGTGGAGAGTGAAGAGGGTTGGGCAAGCCAAGTGGAGCTGCTTAAAGCCCCAGCTGAGTTTGGATAACAATCCTCTCCACACACACAACTGTACTGTAGCTGCTCTCTGTGCTAAGTGCTAATTAGCAGAACAAAGCATCTGTTGTTCTTTTAAACACACGACAGTTAAATATTTCATCTATCCGTCTGTCTCCACCGATCCTCAGCTCCGCTGGAGGAGCAAGAGGAGGCAAGCTGACAGCACAGACACACACACACACACACACACACACACACACACACACACACACACACACACACACACACACTTTGCTGCTGCACTTGCATGCACACAAATAAGTGTACAAGCCAGCATACACAGAAATAGACATGCTGGGACACACATACACACACATACACACACCGCCTGCGCTCTTATGTGAGCTGACAGCAGCATCAGCGTAATGTGCCATATTAAAGTGAACAGGACCTTTACTATAAACACCATCCTCCTTAGAGAGAGTGCTTGAGGCAGAGAGCTGGAGGTTTGGTCTGAGAGAGACAGGGCCAATGGCTAAATGCTTATTACCCTGCCTCCCCTGACATTTACAAATATGTGTTCTTTGTTCTTCCACTGTCTGAGGTAAGGAAGAGGGGGCGATAAAGAGAAAGAGAGAAAGATCACAACCTGGAGAGAAAGGAAAGGTTAAGTGAGTCGAATGATTTGAGATAGGAAAAAGACATATCTAATGCTCCGTCTGTCTCTTTCCCGCTCTTGTCTTTTTCCTCTTCGTCTCCCCTCCTCTTCCTCCCTCCATCTCTGTCTCTCATGGCTTGAAGGAGAAGTGTGGGAGCAGAGCGCTCTCGTCTTGTTAAACGGCTGGCAGATGACAGAAAAATTAGAGGCAATTCGCTCTTGACAGGTTGTTGTGTGTGCGCGTTTTTTTTTCCTCCTTTTTTCTGCTTCAAATGTTTTTTGGCGGTTTGTTTTCAGTCAAGCTGTCTCGGCAGCATAATAAGTGCAACTGGTGCACGCGCGCGCGCACATACACATACTAAGAATTGCACACATGCAAAAGCACATGTGCAGTTTTTCTTTTGTGTGTGTGTTCTTGTAGGAGAGGGATCTGATTTTGTGTTCTCAGATTGGTGGCAATGGGAGGAGGGAGAGGAGCCGTTCCCTCACAAAGACGTCTTCCCCTTTGCTAATTATCGAGACAGGCTTTGATTGCCTGTTTGGAAACAGTTTTTCAAACAGCTGTAATGACGATGATTAGGTGGCGCTGCAAATTCTGTGAAGGCAGGGGGAGGAGTGCACAGTCGGTCCGTCCAAACATCTCGTCACCGCGTGTTTACGTGAATGTGTGTGTTTTTCACAGTCGTATGTCATTTTGTAAAATTATTTTTACATTACAGTGCAGGCTTCTTCCTTGTGCCTCTCTCCTTGTCTGTTTGTGAGACGTTGCTATTTGAGCTGACAAAGGTGCCTTCAGGTACTAACCACCACCCTTTGAAACAGTGGTAAAATTGTTTTTTGTGCTTTTTAAGGTAAATAGTGTTACACCTTCGTTCCTCCTTCACTGGTGATCTGTAACTACTGGATACATTTAACTGCTTTTGGAGGAGGAGAAAATTGTACAGACTCTTGTGATATTTTGGTGGAAAGAACTTGAGCGAAAACTTTTGTTTGCTACATATTAAACCACCAACCATTAACATGATGGTGCAAAATGACTTTTATTAGATTATTGTGGGAAAAAGGTTGAAGCTATTCACATAGATGGCTGAAGGGTGGTGATGTTTCTCCTCTTCAGTACAGCCAAAGGAAAAACAAAGGGGGTGCCAAGGAGTCCTTTGTATTCTGGGTCGGGCCACATGTTGAAGTGTCCTTGGGCAAAATACTGAACCCCACATTGCTATGTTTGCTGTTCCATCAGTGTATGAGTGTGATGTATGAATGGGTGAATGTGGCAAGTATTGTAAAGCACTTTGAGTGGTCAGTAAGACTAGAAAAGCGCTATACAAGTGCAAGTCCATTTACCATTCTTTTCCATCAGTTGTTTAAATGAACAAATCACGCAATAGGAAGGAGTGAAAGGAATGAAGATTTATTGCTGTAGTCTATATGGACAACATTCACCTGGAGGAACCAAAGCTGCCTCACCCTCATTAGAGTGGGGAAACATTTGAAATGAGCACCCAACAACCACACAGAATGGCAGCCAGCTTCTCTTTAGAGAGAGAGAGTGATAGAGACAGAAACAAAGAGATAAAGAGAGAGAGAGAGAGAAACTGAATGAAAAGAGAGAGATGCTTGATTTGATTACTTCTGCCTGGGCAGACAATGCAGCTCAAGTGATGAGAAGTCTTATTTGTTTCTTGTTTGTGTGTGGAACTACACACACGTGTTTATTTGTTTGTGTGTGTGTGTGTGTGTGTGTGTGCGTGTGTGTGTGTGTTTTAGTCTCAGGGATGAGCTGATGAAGAGAGAGGCCATTCATGTTAAGTGGGCTCTAGAGAATTTGTGTGTGTGAGAGAGAGCGAGAGAGAGAGACAGACAGAGACTCTACAGTGCGAGTGTGTGTCTTGTTCGTACACAACATGAGTCAGCATGTTTTAGTTTATGTCTGTATCTGAACACTGCATGATCCTGGGGTTAAGGTCTGGGATCGTCATTGATGTAGGTGAATTGATTGATGTAAGTTCAAGTACCCAATCACTAACACACACACACACACACGCACACGCACACGCACACGCACACGCACACGCACACGCACACGCACACCCAGCCTGAAGGTGTGACTCTGTATATGTGTCAGACTCAGCAGTGTGCGTTTTCTTGTCCTGTTCAGTTTTCCAGTGCCTCTTAAATCTTTTAACTTTTACAGATTAGTATTTTGAAAGAATTACAGTTGCGGTTGGCAGCTGATAACTGAATAACCATTATTTCCATTTTTCAAGCAATAATATGAAACAATCTCTTTTTTCAGCTTCTCAGTTGGGAAGATTTGCTGATTTTCGTATGTGATAGTGAATTGAACATCTGGGTTTTACACACTGGGTCACAGACCAATGAAAAATTCAATTTTACAATTTCAAAAGTTCTATAATCAACAGGAATCAGTAAAAATCTGTCTGCCAGAGTTAATATAATTTTCCATAAAAATTGTAATAAAAAAGTATATGCATGCCAAGCAGCCAGATAGTCCCCAAAATGTCACTTTCTACCATAGATTCAAAAAAAGGAAAAGGACACACTGTTTAGACAGAGAGTGTAAACATCCGGTCACTGTCATACAGTGACTTTAAAGTACGGGTCCTTCAGAGTGAGAATATGTTCGTATGCTTTGTGCTGTTAGCATCTCACCGGCAGTGGGCTTTCTTTAGAGCTTCGTCTGTGCCAGTTGATATGAAGCCCATGTACTTTGCACTGAGATTATTTCCGTGTCAATTGAATAACCCATAGAAGAAATGTATAGCGATATGTGGGAATATGACGTTTTATTGGATGACTTTAGGCTAACAAGTTGGGATGAAAATGTTTATTCAATAGTCAAATACAGGAACAGAATGAATCTCTGCGTGCTGTGTTTTCTCAAGTAAATATTTGAATGAGAAATGTGTTCCTGTGTTGTTGACGTTGCTGTCAGAAACGATTTCTTTAGATAAACCTGTCATGAAAATAATATCATTATATTGGTCTTAATTTAATAAGTCACCAGTCAATCAAACAGTATGGGCGGGGTTGCCACATCCTCTTTCAGAGGTTTTCTGATGAACTTTCTGTAGCTGACGCTCTTTTCATCCTCTCTGCTTCTCTTCATGTTAACTACCCACCTCTGGTTCTTTTGACTGTGAACAAATCACTGGGCTTCTGTCAGAAAAGTAAATCACATCACTTCCTGCGCACCAGAGGACTTTCCTGCATGACATTGCATGTTCCGAACGGCGAATGTAAGCTCTTTCATGAACTGGATATGTCAGTCAACAACAAACGGTAGCAGAACTGACATCAGTGCTATCACTGTGAGGAAGAAGCCAGGGGGCACAGCTGCTGTTTTGGCCCACAGGAATGTATCAGCATCCACACACCCACAGCAAACACACACTTTAAGTAGAGCAGGAAAACACACAAACATAACGCGCACAATACAAAGATGTAAATTCATAGGTGAATCATGCATGGTTGTCTTTTGAACATGAACATGTGTTGCACCTGGGATTAGCTAGATGTTTGTGAGATCAAATGTTGTCCACCATCCCCCCACCCTACTTCCTATTATCTCTAATGTGGAGAATAATCCTCTTGTGGAATTAATCTCCTTTAAATGGTGTTTGTTACCATGCTGCGATAGAATTAAAGCTCTTGTTCCACTTCTGGATGTGATGAACATGTCTGTTTATATGTTGTTTGTATGTGTGTGTGTGTGTGTGTGTGTGTGTGTGTGTGTGTGTGTGTGTGTGTGAGAGAGAGCGAGAGAGAGAGTCAAAGAAATATATGTGCACTTATTTCGTATTTCTCGCCTTTTAAAATTCAGTACATTTTTAGGAAATATTTGCCCATTAAGTGATTAAAATTGACGATCAAATTGTTCCTGTCCCTTTAACAATGACAGTCATGTTCAAGAGTTGACATCTGTTTACATTTCAATCAATTTGATGCATTTAATCTTGGTTGATTTAGTTTGGCTGAGTTTGTCCCAGAGCTTTTGTTCTCAGCCTGAGCCTGATGGGGCACAACAGGTCCAGTTAGCACAGGCTTTTATTTCTCTTAATTATTTTTGGCTTTAGTCCGATCTGGTTTGACTTTCTTCACTTCATTTGTTGTTTTTCCTACATCAAGAGTGCATGAAATAATTGTGGCATATTGTTTTATTCAATTATAAACTGTAGCTATGGTGAGCTGTTATTAATTATAGCTTAGGAAAGCCCCATTTGAATATATCTTATTGTCTGCATTGGCTGTGCACTGAAAGCAGCACTGCACACCAACTACTTGATTGGTCTAGCCACTTTTCTGCCATGAGTTCCGCTGCTATTACTATGCACTCAAAATAAACTGGAACAGTGACCCTTTGGCTCACACTTACACATGTAACATGACCGGTGTAGACAGCAGTACCGATTAAAATTAAAGCATGTCTGTATATTTTCAGATTGATGAATTACAAACACAGCTGTTATCAGATGGTTGTCAGATATTCTCTGTTATACTCTGATTGTTTAAATTAAGCAGTTTTCGGTTGAATGGTAGATCACTGTTATTTCATAGATTAGGCTAGGTAAACTGAAAGCATCCTCTAGATACACTGCGAGTGCTCCTCTATGGATGGAAGTGTCTAATTGTCTGCTTGTTCTTTGTCTGCCACTTTGGTCCGGACTGAAGTATCTCAACTACTATTGGATGGATTGATGTGAAATTTGTTACAGATATTCATGTTTCCCAGAGGATGACTCCTACTGACTTAAGTGATTCCCTGACTTTTCCTCCATCCATCCAATAAAGATATCTTGTGGATGGATTAGTTAGAATGCTAACACAACAGATCAATGGATAGAAGATGAGGAAATGGTAAACATTGAACCTGCTAAACATCTGCATGTTAGCATTGTCATTGTGAGCATCTTAGCATGCTGAGGTTAGCATTTAGCTCAAAGCAGCACTGTGCCTAATTGCAGCTTCACAGAGCTGCTAACATGGTTGTAGACTTTTGTCTGTTACCACAAGTTTGCACTAATAATTTCTCTCTGTTTCCAATATGTCTCCCACCACATTATACAATTAAATTATTTCATCATATTTGGCAGAGAAAGCAAAGTTGTTGCGGCTGTTTTGGCTAATTTGCTTGGCTGACAGTCAGGTGGGTTCTGGTCTGATTGTCAGTATAGTGATAAGTTCAACAGTTGAACCAGCTGAGCTGTTGTGGTGTGAGCCAGCAGAACCATAGTAGAGTCCTTGTCTGTCTTCAGAGGGCAGACCATGGCATGGATCCACGCAGCCCCTTGTGCAAATGATATTTCTCTGTTTCTCTCTCTAATGTCGTTGGTTCACTTGGAACATTTAATCACATTAAAACATTAAGAAGCACATCTGATACGTATGCATGGGCCTTGGTTTTGTCTTTGTACAAAAGCAATTGCAATTGAAAATTGCTCTGAGTTGATCCACTATGGACATGTATGCCCTTTTCCATTTATTCATCACTGCTTGTGGTGGGACTGAACTGAATAAATGGATTCCATGGTTGTGACCAAATCACAAACTTTCCTTGATGGCCTAAAAACTATTTATCTGTAGATTGCACCAAAATGCCTCATGTTCATGTTGGAAATATTGATTATTTGACACTGTTGTATTAATTTATAATATATGAATCAATTCCAATTGATGAAGTTCAAATGTCCCATAATCACAAATCACCTGCTGCCGATGTTTTGACTGTCTTTGGACAGCTGTTGTGCAGCTAATGCTGGATTAGTTTGTCTGCTGTGATCTTAGCTGGCTAGCAAGCTTTTATGGGCGGTTAACATGATCTTACCGTTAGTTAGCAAACAACACTTTTAAAAGTTAACTCGAAACATTACCTAGTGGCTTACAACTTATTTAGTTTTGAGACGTTTTTAGAAATTAAAATGTCTTAATCCAGAACCTCCTCCTTTTCCCTTCTGGCTCCTCCATGGTTATCAGCCTGCCCGCAAAATTAAAGTCCTTTGCTTCTTTCATGTTTTTGTTGTGGAGGACAAATGCACATGTTCTAT
>NW_019525241.1:1224833-1243132 GCF_002814215.2 Seriola lalandi dorsalis | reverse complement strand
TGTTGTTTTTCCTACATCAAGAGTGCATGAAATAATTGTGGCATATTGTTTTATTCAATTATAAACTGTAGCTATGGTGAGCTGTTATTAATTATAGCTTAGGAAAGCCCCATTTGAATATATCTTATTGTCTGCATTGGCTGTGCACTGAAAGCAGCACTGCACACCAACTACTTGATTGGTCTAGCCACTTTTCTGCCATGAGTTCCGCTGCTATTACTATGCACTCAAAATAAACTGGAACAGTGACCCTTTGGCTCACACTTACACATGTAACATGACCGGTGTAGACAGCAGTACCGATTAAAATTAAAGCATGTCTGTATATTTTCAGATTGATGAATTACAAACACAGCTGTTATCAGATGGTTGTCAGATATTCTCTGTTATACTCTGATTGTTTAAATTAAGCAGTTTTCGGTTGAATGGTAGATCACTGTTATTTCATAGATTAGGCTAGGTAAACTGAAAGCATCCTCTAGATACACTGCGAGTGCTCCTCTATGGATGGAAGTGTCTAATTGTCTGCTTGTTCTTTGTCTGCCACTTTGGTCCGGACTGAAGTATCTCAACTACTATTGGATGGATTGATGTGAAATTTGTTACAGATATTCATGTTTCCCAGAGGATGACTCCTACTGACTTAAGTGATTCCCTGACTTTTCCTCCATCCATCCAATAAAGATATCTTGTGGATGGATTAGTTAGAATGCTAACACAACAGATCAATGGATAGAAGATGAGGAAATGGTAAACATTGAACCTGCTAAACATCTGCATGTTAGCATTGTCATTGTGAGCATCTTAGCATGCTGAGGTTAGCATTTAGCTCAAAGCAGCACTGTGCCTAATTGCAGCTTCACAGAGCTGCTAACATGGTTGTAGACTTTTGTCTGTTACCACAAGTTTGCACTAATAATTTCTCTCTGTTTCCAATATGTCTCCCACCACATTATACAATTAAATTATTTCATCATATTTGGCAGAGAAAGCAAAGTTGTTGCGGCTGTTTTGGCTAATTTGCTTGGCTGACAGTCAGGTGGGTTCTGGTCTGATTGTCAGTATAGTGATAAGTTCAACAGTTGAACCAGCTGAGCTGTTGTGGTGTGAGCCAGCAGAACCATAGTAGAGTCCTTGTCTGTCTTCAGAGGGCAGACCATGGCATGGATCCACGCAGCCCCTTGTGCAAATGATATTTCTCTGTTTCTCTCTCTAATGTCGTTGGTTCACTTGGAACATTTAATCACATTAAAACATTAAGAAGCACATCTGATACGTATGCATGGGCCTTGGTTTTGTCTTTGTACAAAAGCAATTGCAATTGAAAATTGCTCTGAGTTGATCCACTATGGACATGTATGCCCTTTTCCATTTATACCATCCTCAGGCCTGGAAAACACTTTATAAAATGTCAAGCTGCATCAATAGCCACGGGAATCCTGACTCTAATATATGAATTCTTACCTGTTTGTCCTGTCTCTCTCTTCGTCTCTCTCTGCCTCTGTGACTCTTACTTTCTGCACGAAGTTCACATTTTAGCAAGATTTAAACTGCCATAATTCATATGATCATTTTATCCGGGGAGAGAGATATTCTGTTAATTGCTTAACTCACTTCAACTGCACTGATCCTGCCTCCTTTGGTATCCTGAAGGAAGGAATTATGAATTACCGACAAATAACTACAAGTGTGTGACTGGATTCATCACTGCTTGTGGTGGGACTGAACTGAATAAATGGATTCCATGGTTGTGACCAAATCACAAACTTTCCTTGATGGCCTAAAAACTATTTATCTGTAGATTGCACCAAAATGCCTCATGTTCATGTTGGAAATATTGATTATTTGACACTGTTGTATTAATTTATAATATATGAATCAATTCCAATTGATGAAGTTCAAATGTCCCATAATCACAAATCACCTGCTGCCGATGTTTTGACTGTCTTTGGACAGCTGTTGTGCAGCTAATGCTGGATTAGTTTGTCTGCTGTGATCTTAGCTGGCTAGCAAGCTTTTATGGGCGGTTAACATGATCTTACCGTTAGTTAGCAAACAACACTTTTAAAAGTTAACTCGAAACATTACCTAGTGGCTTACAACTTATTTAGTTTTGAGACGTTTTTAGAAATTAAAATGTCTTAATCCAGAACCTCCGCACCAAAATGCCTCATGTTCATGTTGGAAATATTGATTATTTGACACTGTTGTATTAATTTATAATATATGAATCAATTCCAATTGATGAAGTTCAAATGTCCCATAATCACAAATCACCTGCTGCCGATGTTTTGACTGTCTTTGGACAGCTGTTGTGCAGCTAATGCTGGATTAGTTTGTCTGCTGTGATCTTAGCTGGCTAGCAAGCTTTTATGGGCGGTTAACATGATCTTACCGTTAGTTAGCAAACAACACTTTTAAAAGTTAACTCGAAACATTACCTAGTGGCTTACAACTTATTTAGTTTTGAGACGTTTTTAGAAATTAAAATGTCTTAATCCAGAACCTCCTCCTTTTCCCTTCTGGCTCCTCCATGGTTATCAGCCTGCCCGCAAAATTAAAGTCCTTTGCTTCTTTCATGTTTTTGTTGTGGAGGACAAATGCACATGTTCTATTGAGTATCCTCCTCCCAAAATCTATGCCTATGCCCGTATGTCCGCTCAGACTTCTTCTGACAGATTTTTGTGTTCGAGGCGGATATGTAACGAGAGAGAGACAACATGCCAAAAATGTGTCTTTGTTGTTTTCTGTCTCTCACAGAGGTGAGAGAGACAGAGAGAAAGGAAAAGAGAGATAGACAGGAAGAAGGAGAGCTGTAATTTAGCCAGCTGACATAGGAAGTGAGATCTCTTTGGGGTGTGTTGAGTGTGACAGTCTAAATGAATAGAGACATCAGTGAGTGTGTGTTTGTGTGGACATGAGGAGGGATCTGTGCTTGGTGTGTTTTACTCACCCTGTCAAATTCAAGACAGCCTTAAGTGTTTTTATCAACTTTCCTCCTCCTCTCTTTCTCCCCGTCACAGCGCTGTGTGAAGAAAATGTGTGTGTCCATGTGTGTGTTGTCATTGCTAAATGGGAATGTGCAACAGGTAGGTGGTAGGAGCAGAGTATGCACAACAAAGCACGTTTTTTCCCTCTCCTTGTCTTGTCGATGTTTACCGTCGCATTTCACCTCCCTTCTTCTGGGTTGCCAGATCTATTGATTCGCTTCTTGCAAAAAGGCAAAAAAATTTAAAATGATATTGATTATATTAGTTTTTTGTTCTGTATCTATTAGCTACAGGAGTCTGGAACAGAGGAGAGGAGTGAGAACATGGTACAACAGGTAACTGAGACCCTTGTTTTTTGTACGTGCAGAAAATAGCAGTAGCTAGGAATAGAAATTACAGATTAATTTGCTTACTGTAATCGTATTGTTCAGTTGAAAGATCTGTTACCACTGATTATGTAGATTTTCCCCTTTTTCTTAACTAAGTGATTGCATCTCAGCTCAAATCTACTTCAGTGACCTACAGGAAGTAGCTGTATCTTTACCTTTGCCAAGGAGGTTATTTTCACCCGTTCGTTAGTTAATTTGTTTGTCAGCCGGATTACGCAAAAAAGTACTGAACTGAATTGTAAAAAACTTGGTAGAGGGGTGGGACATGGGCCAGGGAAGACCTATTACATTTTGGTGCAGATCCAGTCAAAGGCGTGCAGCCAGGAATTTTTTTATCAGTTTCCTAAACATTGAGAGAGAGAGGGCATTGTTCAACATTTTCATCAGTTTCTCAGGAAATAATATTTGGATCTTGATGTAAAGAAGCAGAAATATTTATGGTGTTGGGATCTATGACTTTTTACAATATGGGGCAGATGCAGATAGTAATGATGACATGTAGGATTGTTTGACCTTGGCAGAGGTATGAGTTCTACTGAGTGCAATTGTAGTTTACTTAAGTAAAAGTTGCAGTGGCACAGTATTACATTTAAGATTTTACTTCTAAGTGTTATCAGTAAATTGTACTTTAAGTATTATAGTAAATATTATTGATGCATTAACAGATGCCAAGCATTTTAAAGTTTATAAATCATTTAATCTGTAACACTGAATCATATTTAGTAAATTGATCACGTTTTGTTTGTAAAATTTTAGACTAGTACTGGTAGCTATAGCTGAATTATCAAGCATTATAGAATTGAAATACTTCAAGTAAAGTACCTCAAAATTGTACTTGAATACAATGTACTCCAGTTCAGTGGTACGTTCATTTTGTTGAGCACCAACCTGCTCAGTTCAGTACAAACCTCTACATGCTTTGATGGTGAGGTTAATGACTCAGAAGCCAACTATTTGCAAAGAGTGATCAGTTCAGGGTCATTTCTGTGGTTTTTGTGGTCTGTTAATAAGCTTTTAACAATGTACAAAGTAATGTACCGTCTGTCACGGCTGAGTTGACAATGGTGCTTTCAGTCACCAGTAAGTGCTGCTCAAAGTGATTCAGTGTAGTCAGTTGGGTTTGAATATTTTACGTTAAAGACGTGTGTCTATGTCGTGAACACTAGTAATAACTACTGGAGTAATTTTGGTCTGGTGGCACTAGATACAAAGTCAAAGGGTCATTAAAAAACGTACGGCTTTGTCCTGTGGGAGCCCTGAGTATCCACAGGAAATTGAGTGTTCAGTTTTAAATACCCAGTGAACAGTTTGAACTAAGTTTCATGCTACAAGAATAAGGAGTGTCTGAGAGGAAGGGGTTCATCCTTCATAGAATGTGGATTTCATGGCGATGTGCTGAAATCTCTTGAGTTTTTGTGGAAATTTTGAGCCTGATGTTGGTGCTACAGGAAATGTCAACAAAAATGTTTGATGGAAATCTGGTCATTGGTGTTTGAGGTACGTTGTCCTGAACCAATGAGTTGTACAAGGGGAAATTTTGAAAAGTGCTCATGGTAATTCTAGACTCTACCTCTTCTCTTTTCTCCCTTCCTGTCCTCTTCTACTTTACCTTAAGCAGAAACTGTAGAAGTTTCTTGTTGTAAAAAATAATATATAACTCTGAGTGACTGGGTCAAAAGGGCAGCTCTGCAATGGATCCCAGCCTCCACAAATCCATAGTTCATGCTCTCTTAGTGTACACAGCTCCCACTGAACCCTGCAGTGTGTGTGTGTGTGTGTGTGTGTGTGTGTGTGTGTGTGTGTGTGTGTGTGTGTGTGTGTGTGTGTGAGTGAGCTCACAGCTGTCAAAAGCAAACTCAAATACAACAGTAAAGTCTAGCGAGTACAAACAAGTGCTTCCCACAATTGACCTCCTCTACGGTGAATGTCCAGTTTATATGAAAGACAGACTGCAGCTGGAGCATTGACTCCAGTGGCAAATTGATTGCTCCACACTGTAACTGTTAAAAGGACATGTCAAGCTTTTATTTCACTGTTACCATACATATTGCTTTGAAATAATATTTGCTTGTGTATTTGTGTGTGAGTATCATCTCAACTTTATGCAGACAAGTTAACAAAGTCACTCTGTTGCGCATAATGTAATTTGTTAGGTTTTAATATAATTCTTAAATAAATGAAAACATTACACAGACATTCCCTACATTCCTACATCACAGGACTTTAGATTGTGCTCTGTGTGTCACTGGTTGCCGTTTCGAAGAAAATTTAAATTGTTTGACAGTTGGGATATGATGTTAAGAAACGCAGAATCCTAAATCAATTGGTTTGCAAACGGGGCCCAATATTTCACACATTGCTTCATTGAAAATGAATAAATTTACCTTTACCTCTTAACCTAACCTTTACCTCTTAACTATTACAGATTTGGTCGCATGAGAAGGTTTTCACTCCTGTTTCTGTGTAGAATTATTAGACTTAAATGCTGAAAAGGTGTTTCCCTTTCAAATGCCACGTTCCATCTCCTGGTTTACTGCACAAAAAGAAATGCCTTTTAAAGATTTTATTTCAGCAGTGGTGTCAAGCTTTGGGCTCTGTGTGTAGAAGAAAGCATCACAAGACCACTGGTGTGAATGTGACTTTGTCTTTGTTTCTGTGACATTCTGTGTCATTTCTCAGAAGAGTAACTGTAGCAAAAATTACATTTTCGTGTCTTGTCTTTAATTCCTTCCTCTTCTTTTGAAGGTTTGCTTTGTGACATGTCCCTTTTTGCTTCCCTTTTCTTCTGAAAGAAGGTTCTCATTCTTAACATCTTTTATTTTGGGACAGCGGAGCACAGAGTGGTGATAGGGTGATAGGGGGTGGTAGTGTGATTTTTTTTGTGTTTATAACTACTGCTTTTAAATTGGTCTCATAAATGGCAATTTTTTAACAGTAGATCAAACCACTGAATCCACTCAATAACACATATTTACATTAAATTACACTTGCTTAAATTTGCGGGCGTAGAGAACTTTTTGCTATGCTGCATTTTTGTATTTGGACGTCTAGTATTGATTCTGTTAAAAAGAACTCTAAGCAGAACCATGTGCAGACAAAACAAAGTAAAGATTAAATATGGACGAAGTGTACCAAACACTTTAAGTGAAGTGGTTCCCACGCTTGTGTCACATGACTCTGGAGTTTCCTTTAATCAATTACTTCTAAATTATCTCCTGATTGTATTAGCTGTTTGAGTCAATATATGTGACATTTATACAGGAGCTATTTTTGTACAATAGCTTTCATACATCTCTGACTCATGATAAACCCGGCTGTGTAATCTAGAGATTTTCTGCTCCTCATATCTGAGAAAAAAGTGCATTCATCTTTTATCCAGTGAGTCTGTTGACCATGTGATCTGTTCTTTTCCTCTCCTGAGGCCAGGACCTCAGTTAGATGTGAGTAAGCTGTCCAGTGTGTAGTTGTATTGAAGTGGTCGCAAGCTTTTTGCCTCTACAAAGGCTTTTGTTTGGTCTGGACATCAAGAGGTTTTCAGGAGGGTTTCATCAGACTGACAGTTAAATACACCATGGCTGTGGCAGCTGGTGGTTGTACTCTTGTATTATGGGAAGAATAGTGCCAGTCCACAGTTCTGTGCTGTGTCACATCTGAAGCTAATTTAAAGCACCAAAAGAGCTATTAATTGAGATATTAATGAAAATCAATTAAAATTAAGATTCTTAAGTTGCAATTCAGAGAAATATCTATTATCCCTGCATTTATTTATTGGTCTTTTAACATTAAAGCAAGACTACGTAACTTCTGTTGAACTGAGCAAGAGTGCATTTAATGTCTTATCAATTCAACTATTTATTTAAGTGGAAGAATATGTTATTGCATCTTTCAAACGTTACCTAGCCTTGCTTTACAGTAGTTACTGCACTGGAACATCATACCCACAGCCACAGTAACACTTTGAGAGAATAGTAGTAGTTGTTTATGGTCTGAAAAGATTTTCTACAAAGAGGCAAATTGAGTGGGTTACTTCATAACGTTTTGGTTACCACTCAAGTTTGCAGTATAACTAGTAAAGCATGGATGTCTATTAAGGGAATGAACTGCATGGTATAAGGTCATCTTACAACCAACACAGAAGAATGTCAATATTGTGTGATTCAGCAAAACCACGGACTTCGTTCAATGCCAACGTTTTTTTTATTTTTTATTTTCAGTTTCTACAGGGCCTTTGCAGGGAAGCTATGATATAATTTAAAGACAGACCATTGTTATGTCAAATAAATCATGGTTTCTGTATGGTTAAAGTTATGCAACAAAAAGACTTGTTGTGTAAAGACTGTGGTCACAGTTAATAAAAAGAGGAACAATGCAACAATTGCAGGTCCGTGACGTGACACAAGCGGCGGACTACCGCGAGAAAGCCCGGGCAGTTGTCACATGACACCCCTCTCTATGACAGCAGGCTTTTCCCTATGCCTACGAGTGTCACTATGTGAAACGTTTATAAACGCAAAACAGACTGAATTTGTAGGTGAAAGGTGAAATCGATAAAAGATTTCAACTTTTACCTGGAGTCACCTCCTCAGCGGGCTTTGTGGAAAGTTCTAATGGGATGTAGAACCAGTGACTACCGTTATAGTACTGTTATATTAATGAATGGCTATGTGGCCATGTAATAGAGGAAACAGCAGCCATGTCCTACAAACTTCAGCTTTTTTTTGACCATAGAAAAGAATATGCAGAATGAAAACTAAAAGCAAAGTAGCATGTTCCATAGAAAGTTGTGATCTACTGACAAATTAAAACGTTAAGAAAACATTTTTGTGGTGTGTATGCTTTCAGTAAGAGGTTTTTTCACACTGTCTGTTGCGTATTTGGCAATGGTTAGGGTACATTTTAGTAGTTGTAATAACGCACACACAAAAACCAAGGTTGGATCGACCCTGAGCAAGAATCACAAGCTAAAAGCTAAAAACTGTATTGCCATAAACCAAGTGCGTGATGTTTCTTTCTGTACACGACTG
This sequence comes from Seriola lalandi dorsalis, assembly GCF_002814215.2. Classification (NCBI taxonomy): domain Eukaryota; kingdom Metazoa; phylum Chordata; class Actinopteri; order Carangiformes; family Carangidae; genus Seriola; species Seriola lalandi. The sequence continues at coordinate 1,234,729 of NW_019525241.1, read as the reverse complement.
AAATGATGCAGCAGTTTGCTGCAGGACACCAGTTCATTCATCCAGCGTGTTCCTATTAGCCAGATGACGCAGACAGTTGGGATGAATCAGCCGTTTGGCAGAGAGATCTGATCTCAGACTACTTATCAACCCTCCTACGTGCGGTACACATGAATCCATCTGACAAAGTCTGATCCCAGATCTGAGCCAGGAGGGGTAGGAGCGCTGCTAAACAGAAGTGGATGAGATCAAATGAACGAATCAGATTGCGGTGTGGGGAGACTAAACATCATCACCACACAGGAAGGAAGTAGCTGTGTCTAAATTACATGGACTACTATGACGTGTGTGTGTGTGTGTGTGTGTGTGTGTGTGTGTGTGTGTGTGTGTGTGTGTGTGTGTGTGTGTGTGAGACCAGCGTTTACATCCCACAACCAAATATTTACCTCTGTGCAACTGCCACCCTCTGACACAAGGCTATGGTTAGGCAGAGGGCGGTGTATAATATGTGTTTGTCTGGCGGCTTACAAACTGTGTATGTTTGAATGTGTTAATGTACTGTATATGCATGTATATGTCTGTGTCTGTGTGTGTGTGTGTGGGGAGGGGTAGGATTGGAGGTCCTGATGGGACCACCTTGGTGAACAATGACTCCTTTATTCCTCCAGTGTTTGGCTGGACTCTGTGTCTCAACAACCACACGCACACTGCCAGACAGGAAACACTCATATCCATACATGCACACACAGTGGCTTCACTCAAACGTGCACACATTAATTCACAAACTCTGTGGGGGTATCCACTGGGGTCAGTTTTCGCTGAAACTAGACGTATGTGTTTGTGTTTTTCTGTGTGTGTAGTACGTCAGGTAATTCGGCCCACTGGTCTGCAGCTTCAGGCGGTGAGGAATGTGGAAGCAGTGGTTGGTTATTTTGGTTTGAGGGGGCAGGGCAAAGGAAACAAAACCAGGGCGGAATTTTAGTAGTAGCTGAATCTTTTTAGGGAAACCTTATCTGGATCACTTTGATTATTTTCTGATTCTTTGTTATTTGACAGTATAATATAGAAACCAAGCAAAAGGGCATGGGAGATGACACAACAATGTGAGTCATTAGTAATCAAACTAGTGATGTTATGAGGACAGTGTGAGCCAAAGCAGACCTCACTGAACCAAGAAAACGGTATCAGCAAAGAGAAATAATGACTAAAACATAATGACATAGTGGGTAATTATAGCACAGCTTTTCACACTGTATATAAAATGACTAAAGAACTGAAATTGAAGACCTTTTTAAATAATACGAGATGTTTGATCTGGTATGAGAAGTTAAAAGCAAAAGACAAATTATGTCCATCCTCTCATATCTTCAGGGCAGTGTTAATGCTGACAGCTTTTCATAAAAAAATGGCAAATTATGAAAGTGTACACAGAACAAAGCTGTCAAATGCAACTGTAACTAATTTCTATATGTCGATCATCACCTGCAGTCCATCTGTAAACATGATGATGTTGGTGTTCGTACTGCGTTGTGCGCATTAATAATAATTTCATCAAGAAGCCGACAGTCTCGCTCATAGACAGTTGGAGTGTGGTGTGTAAAACTCTGCTGCTTAGCTTTAGGGATTAAGAGTTCACTTTGACTTATGAAAGATAACTAATTATTGATGCTCATTTTAGCATAAGCAGGTAGAGGTCATTGTGTCTCCATCTGCTCTCTGATCAGGCTGGTGGCTGTTTTTAATTCTAATAGATTACAGGTTAGTGAGAGGGTCAGTCACAGCAGTGGACTGCTACAGTGTTAGAAATAATCATGTATTGTTTGTTGCTTCTTTTTGACTTTTATAAACCATACATTTGCTTTTGTTCATGTCAGTATGAAATTAACTTGTAAATACTTGTAAAATGGACTGCACATATCCAGTGCTTTAGTCTTATCGACCACTCAAAGCGCTTTACACTACAAGCCACACACTTTCATACACCACTTTCTTCTGCCATACACACAGACACTCGCACACTGATGGAACAGCCATCAGAGGCAATTTGGGGTTCAACATGTTACCCAAGGACAGTTCGACAAGTAAACTGAAGGAGCCGGGGATCAAACAACCACATAGACTTGTAATGCTTTGACTGGTAATTATTTTCAGTGTCCAATCTGTTAATTATCAGTCATCTTTTTATACTACATATGTCACCAGTTTACAGTACTTTCAAGTTTACACAGTTTGCAATGATGTAAAAAATAATTTAATAAGGGCAAAAGCAGCAAATTGCACCTTTTTTCAGACTAAAACCATGTTTAGCATTCTTCTCTGATGAAGAATAATAGAATAAAGGATACTAATCTATCACATTGAACTTTAACTCCACTCTGTCGTCATTGAAAAATTAAGGTGTCATGTCATCCTGTAGGAACAAAAAAGACCACACCCATGAACTACTGTAGCTACAGTATATGGTCAGATCATGACGTACAGGACTCGGACATTATGCAATCGAAGCTGTTGTGTGTGTCCATTCGTGTCTTTATCTCTCAAATGAAAAGTTCAGAAAGATGCTTCAAATGTCGGAGATCAAATCTGTTCTCTCTTCAACATGTTTCTCACAGCGGGAGCTGGTTGTCACTGAAGCAGTGTGGCCTGTGAACCTGCATGTTGTGCATATCCCTCTGTCCGCCTCTCTGAAACAGATAATGACTATAGGTTTGCCATCTGCAACTGTCCCAATCCCTCCTCTTGATTGCATTGAGCCCCAAATGACCAGATGTTTCATCACTATTATGGCATTAGAGCTGAGCTCAATAGGCAGATGTGTGTCTCTCTCAACTGATTGTTGTCATGATAGAGAATAGTCTGATTACCTCCTCTGATTAGGCCAATGGGCCGCTAATCCTCCCACAGCCGCTACAGATCCAGTGTGTCAGCTCTGCCCTGCACCTCTGAGAAAGGGAGCAGGTTATACAACTAATACAAACACACACACAAACACACACACACACACACACACATACACACACACATACACACACACACACACACACACACACACACACTTCAGTAAGACTCTTTTCACATGAGCGACAAAAAGGGAAAAACACAAAAAAGTACAAACACAGAACATTGAAATAGTGGTAACATTGAAAATTACATACACAGGATACATGCAGGTAAATGTGCACTGCTTTTCCAAGTTGATTGTAAGAGGAGGACACACACACACACACACACACACAGAGTAGTAGATATGGGTCTGATGTCAGGGTTTAGTATAACGTGAGCTTGGCCATCCCAAATGTCTTGTTTATCTGATCCGTATTAAAGACCCAGTGACAATGGAACAGATGGGACTGCCTTTTGTCTTGCAAGTGCACATAGGGGACACACGCACGCACGCACGCACGCACGCACTCACACACACACACACACACACACACACACAGACACAGACACAGACACAGACACACACACACACACACACACTCATACATATATATATATATCCATGCAGGCTCTCTCTCTGTCTCTCTCTCTGTCTCTCTCTCTCTCCCTCTCCCTCCATCTCTCAGTGGGCCGTGTGAGTCGGGTTGAGGTTGTGTGATTGTGTTTAGCCAAGCAGAGTGATTGTGCTCTACAGGGGAGCCAGCCTGCTCTCACCACGGCAGACGGACAACGTCACACACACACACACACACACACACACACACACACACACACACACACACACAAAAACACAGCCGCTGCAACTCCTGCACAATATTTTTTAAACATCCCTCAATATTTTTGCTGTCGTAAAAGCTCAGCTGAGGTCAGTTGTGTTCGTCAGGTTTACACTTGTCAGTGATTGTTGCGCTGCAATTAGCTACCAGCTATAGAAGCCCAGTTCCTTTTGACTTGGACTGACTTGCTGTGTGGCTGACAGATGTGTCATGTTTGGTGTGTGTTATGAGCGTCAAATGATAAGTGGCTGCTGTCTTTGCCCAAAGTGATTAATCATTGGCCTTTAATCGTATCTTGAAACTTGTAAAGCATAAACCAAGCTACATTCAAATTCCTTCCCACAAATATTCATGTTTTTATTGTGTTCTAAAGCTCAGCCCTCTTGGCCTGACATTTGAAAAAATAATTTTCTTAAATCATTCAACCACATCCTTTAGTAATTATCCTCAGCTCATCTGAGTCAATAGTGAACCTTAACACAGCTCAGGAACTCCTCCTCTCTCTTTCCCTCATCATATCAGAAACAATTAATACATATTTTGGAAAAAGACTACCATATGCCAACACTCAAAATGTGGCTGGATGAATGAATTATTACCCCACATAAAGAGATGATAGACTTTATAAAACCAACTTTCAACTTGAAAGAAGTTTGATAAGTGGCATCCTTTCTATTGAATGTATATTTTTCACTTACTGATTAAGTGTCAGTGCCTACATTTATAGCACATCCTTTGCTTCAGCATACTGTGCAGCAACTGAGTCATGTAAAATAAAATGTTCAGTGTTCAAACTTGCACAGGGATTCAACAGTTAATCAGTGACTGCTTGTGCTTGACCCCCTGCTAATTTCTGTTTATGTCTGACTGGAAATAGGTTCAATGTGACTGCCTGAGACAGCTGAAGCCTGTGTTTGGTCCTCTGCTCTCAGTGGTGTGTGAATGTAATGGATGCATTGTTCTCCAGGTGGGAGAGAGTGAGAGGACGTTAAGCCCACTCTGCCATCACTCCCACAGGCCTGCCCCTGTGCACAAATGCTGCCCTGTCTCAGCCTGTATTTCTGTCCATATGTGCACATGTGTATTCACATGCAAATGTGTTCAAGTTAATATTTAAACTGTACAAACATTAGGTGTAGTACTCTGTATGTGTGTATTGTGTATATGTTCATTTTGTAATTGTATGCTTGTGTGTGTCTTTTCTAAACTGTGTAAACATTATCTGGGTGTACTGTATGCATGTGTATGTGTGCTTGTCTCAGGTTTTGTGTGTGTGTGTGTGTGTGTGTGTGTTTTCTGCTGGTGTGTGCCTAAGTGGCCATTGTGCAGAGTGGAGGAGAGGGAGACCAGCTAGCAGCATAAAGCCACCAGTCCAGCTCAGCGGCTCCACCAGCAGCCAGCCAGCCCCACTCGGCATGCACCTGGCGTCCCCTCACACACACCACCATTATTAATTGCTAATACATATTTATGTGGCACAAATTTGCCATTTGTTTATGCATAAAATTATCAATAGCGCGGGGCGCTTAGCCAGAGAAAACAGTGACCTTTTTAAAGAGTAATAAATGGAACTCTGTGTGTGTGTGTGTGTGTGTGTGTGTATGTGTGTGTGTGTGTGTATGTGTGTGTATGTGTGTGTTTATCTAATGGCTGATGTTTAAGAGGGAGGTATTGGGTTGGAACAAGGGGAGGAGGGTGGCGGTTTTGTGGCTGGACGTGGCAGAAAGGCAGCTGAGGCCTGCCAAGAGGAGATCCACTGATCTGGATGTTTACCCACAGTTTGTTGTTCATGCAGGCAGTGAGCTGTCTTTGTCCTCAGCTTCATTAGCGAGTGTCCGTGTTCACAGTGTCTGGACTGAGTGTGCCTTTGAGTGTGTGTGAGGATGGATTTGTGCATATAGGAATATCAGCGAGCATATTTTTCCATCGACAAATGTGCAGAAGTGTGTGCAAGTCTAAAGGAGTCCTAAGCATCTGACTCCCTCTGCAGGTGAACCACTGAGGCCACACCCATTAACACTAATAATACATTTGAGACTCCACCCAGTTTATATTAACTTGGATATTTAAAATAACAGCTAATAGCTTGGGTTTTTTCATTGGATCTAAAGCAAGACTGGCTCAGTTGGAAGAGAACTGGATAAAAGTTGATTGGGATAGACTGAGGCTGAATGGACCAGACTGGGATAGACTACATTGATCAGGACTGGACTATAGTGGCTAAGTTAAGCTATGCTAACAGCTGGTGGCTGTAATTTCACATTTATCACACAGAAATGAGAGTGATATTCATCTTCTCCACTAACTTTCTGCAAGAAAGTGAATAGATGTATTTCCCAAAATGCTACTACTTCTTCAACTGACTGAAAACCCAGCTGGAGACAAGGTTCCTGCGAACAGAAACAAACCATCAGGATGAAAACAAAAAAACCAAACAAAAAAACCCCCAAAACAAAGCAAGGTGCAGCACTTACTCTGCATAGTCATGTTTTAATGGGTAAATAGAGCTTCCATTTTCTACAGAGCAAGTGTTGTAGCTCCTTTTGTTCTCCGTCACAATGAATTGAACAATGGAAAGAAACACAACAACAACACAAACAACAACATTCATCAGTATAATTTTCAAATCTGGTGAATGAGGAGAAGTGCTTTAAACAGTTTCCTTAAAAAAAGAGGTGTTGAACAGAAACGCGTGAGGAAACATTCATTCTGCTCTGCACATATCACACAAAAGATGTTACAGGAAAGAACAACTATTTATACATTTTATTCAGTTATTCAAAGTGTTGAGCGATTGACCCACACATCTTCCTCTTTACACTTTGCTTCTCTTCTTGTAGTTCTGCCTTTGTCACTTTCTCAGTTCTTTTAATTCCTTGTTCCCTTTCTCATCTTGAAGACTTCCCGTCTCTCTGTCTTTGTCTCCTCTTGTAGTTACTGATTTTCCTCTTGTGTGTTCTCTGCTCTCTGCGTTGCTCTCCTCTCTCTCTGTGTCTCTCTGATGATCCTGCCTGCTCTACACGTCTTTTTTCTTCTTTTCTCTCCTCTGTAATATCTCTCTAGTGGTGCTTCATCTGTTTGTGTGTGTGTGTGTGTGTGTGTGTGTGTGTGTGTGTGTGTGTGTGTGTGTTTATGCATCAACATCACAATGTTATTGTCAACCTGGCTGTTTCTCAGTATGAAATCCAGCTAAATCTCTCTCTGTTTCTGTTTACCAGGGTTGGCCGTCACTCTGATGGGTATTCACTTTGCAGCAGAGCCACCTCTCCAGGGATACTTGTAGGTCAGCTGCTATTTTCATACCACACACATGTTTTAAACTAAGGCAAACAAACACACGTTGAACTGGGTTGAGGGACACTGTCAGTCTCTCTCTCTCTCTCTCTCTCTCTCTCTCTCTCTCTCTCTCTCTGTCTCTCTCTCTGTCTCTCTCTCACACACACACACACACACACACACACACACACACACACACACACACACACACACACACACACACACACACATGGACACTTTCCCTGTCTCTATAACCCAGCTTTCATGTGGCCTTCATGAGGTCACACACAGGGCTCAAGTCAGTTTCCATGACTACACAGTCAGCATCCAGCCAATCGGCGTTCTCAGCTGGCCTCTGTGGGGCCAGTGGGCAGCCAGAAAGCATCATATCTGTACATCTGAGCGTATAGGGGGAGCAGGCTGTGAATGTTTGTGACTGTGTTTGTGAAGGACGGGGATTAGTGCCGGGGCCTTTGATGTGTCTTGTGAGGTACATTAACAACAGTTTTTATTTTTAAAATGGAAGAAAACATCTCACAAGAGTATGCATCCCTAAAGTGGTGACGTTAGTTGAAAACCGCATTTGAACTTCTGCATTTTATTTATAAGAAGCATAAAGAGAGATGAGAGAGTAATATGGGGAAGAAGAAGAGAAGGGAAATCTAAAACGAAATTGACTTCCACCAATGTTCCAGGCTGACACTCTTCTCTCCATAAATACTATACAAAATACACCAGGGCACTATGCAAAACATGCCAGGAAACTCTCCTCTTGAGAAACACGATTCACAAAAACAGTGTACGGAACTCCACGGGAACGAAGACTGACTACTTAAATATAGAAGTAGATAAATAAAGAACAAAATACCCACATTGGTCATGACATTGGACAGTGTATGAATTCAGGACAGCAGTGTTCAAGCCAGGGTTGTCCCGGAGGGGGTCAAATGGACCCAGTAGTACTTTTCTAAGGTGCACCTTTCAAAGGGGACACGTAACAATATTGTAAAAACTATACACCTGGGGAGTGCGACAACTTGATAATAAAATGATATAAAAATAATTGATAATTGTTTTACACTTTTGATTATTCTAAACAAAAAAAACATGCCTGACAGCACAACTGGTATTCATTTCACCTTGTGAGTCTATATGTGTGTGTATTAGTTGTATAACTTGCTCCCTTTCTCTGAAGCACCCACTATAGCGAGAACCACCGCAGAGGCAGTTTTGAGTTCTTTAGTAGCTGATTCTACCTGCATGTCTGTCTGTCTGTCAACAGATTTTGCCAGCGTGTTAGCGTCACAACTGTTCAAGATACAGGCATGAAACTTTACAGCTGTGTAGCTGAGATCAAAATGAAGGCAGAGTGTGAAGATGGGTGTGGGCCGACCCCTGAATACTTAGTACCCATGTAATAATTTAATGACCCATGAGAACTACTGAGTACTAATGGGTCAGAATGTCAACATGTTGATGGGTGTCACAGCTGGTGTTTGATCCCATTACAAGATGGTCTCTAGTTAAATCAGTATTTTATTTTGAGTCAAATTCATAATTCCCCTGGTGATTGCATTCAAACATGGAGTTATATTTAGTGGTGGGTGCTATGTAGTGCTCTACTGATCCTGATTAAATGAATTAGGGCTGAAAAAAATGATATGATCATTTTGACAGATATTGTTGCATGTTCCCTTATGTCTGGAGAATATCATTTTGTAGGCCAGGGCGTCTCTGTAGCGCCAAAGTGCGGTTTGAGTATTGCCCTTGGTCATATTGCGATTTCAATAATATTTTAAATAACTGTTCAGCTCTTAACAGTGTAACTGAGAGGCTCTAGTATTTACTATCTGCTAGCTTTAGCTGTCAGTAAGTACCAGGCTGAATTATAACATGTGTAGTTAGCTTATGCATGATTGTTTATTGACCAACAGACTCATCACTCTGTGTTTTTGAACATCAAAAATATGTAATCCTCACTTTAGAAACTGAAATGTAGAGTGAGGTTTTCCCACATCCTTGGCTGAGTGCACAGACACGGTCGGTTTCCAATACAGTCACTAGGTGCTAACCATAGTTCATTTTGTAATTTAGTCGTGAAATAAATGTTGATACATCTTATAAAAGCTAGAAATGCTAAAAATGAAATAATGCCCTCGGTTTAATGTGGGACCCGTGGATGCAGGACGTGATGGGACAGTCTTTGTTAACAAGCTACATCGAAACCAACCAGCGGTGTAAATGGAAGTGAACTCTAAGGTGTGGCAAAAAGTATGGCATTATTGTTCACAGGCTTGATGAGTGGTGACTGATGAGACATAGTTTGTTCAGTCTGGTGGACTGTGTGGTAGGTGATGTGTGTTACAAAACAATAACATAGGAGAAAAAAATCAGCCTTGAATGCTCCCTTTTGCTACAATTCAGTTACACTCAAGTGCAACACCATGCAGAGCTCTACCATGGCCTGTGTGTCTGCTGCCTTTTCTCTTAGTAGGAATCATGTGTCTTCTGCTGCTACATTGCTCAGATGTTCTGTGTCTGTTGCTGTATTCCCTGTTGCTTCCCGCACTGGGGGTTGAGCTAGTGTATTACCTGGGACACTGGGAGCCGGGGAGGACTGAGAGGGGCAAAAAGGTAAATGGTCAGACAGACGAGCAGCATATGGAGGGTAGGGAGAGTGGGATTGTTTGTTTGGGAAACGTAAGCCGAGGGAGACGGGGACAGCAAAGGACAGCTGAGACAAAAGAGACATATGGAGTGTAAACTCTTAAAACACCAAACCTATTTCGTGTGTTTGCACTGAAATGGCTCTGTGGTTAAAAGTTTATGTACAGACACGCAAAATCGTGCAAGAAATATAGTGTTCTTTAAGGTAGTGATAATAGAGAAAGAGAGCTGAAGGAAAGGCAGGAGGAAAAGATG
>NW_019525241.1:1174833-1219833 GCF_002814215.2 Seriola lalandi dorsalis | reverse complement strand
CAGAAATGGAATCAAGACACTGGCCTTGTAGTCTCAGACCAAAGTAATCAGACCCAACCTGACCAACCAGGTCCCCTAAATCCCCTCAAGCTTGATCAGAGCCTGGTCATTTGTTATATTTTGAGGTATTCTCAGCTGGGCCAAGGTTACTCGTACAGTATCAGTACAGCAAAATGTAAAAAGGAGTCCACATGAGAAATATTTAATGTTTAAGTATGAAATATGGAATAAGTTGTACAGCAGCTCTATAGTTGTATAGTGCCAGCAGTGACCAGATACTGTATCCCTGTTGTTATCTCAACCATATAATTGTCGTATACAATGGTGAAACTGATTTTGGCTCATTCAGTGCTCACAATACATCACCATTGCTGCAGTTCATGCAGTTTTGTGCACAAAGAGTCAAGAAGCTGTGTAACATAATTGAATGTCAGTTACGGCTAAAGATAATCACTGGAGATTAAAACCATAGAATAAAGTGTGAATCAAATTTTCTACTGAAGTATCCGGCTGAATTCGGCTCATGCATATGTGGCAGCCAGGTGTGGTATGACTTTGCCTTTTCCACCTATGAGGCAGCAGGGAGATATAATGATTAGGACGACATGGGATGGCTGGAAGGATTAAATCCCAAAGATTTATATTCTACATCTCCTTTCCTTCATTTCCTCCTCTCTCTCTTTCTCTCTCTCTCTCTCTCTCTCTCTCTCTCTCTGTCAGTCTCTTAAGACCCCCTTACTCCACGCTCAGATTAAATGCTCCATGCTCTGTATAAAATCCATTAACTCAACATGCCGATACACAACCATCACCCAGATGGGAGCTGAGTGTGTATTGTGTGAACCTCATGTTGAGGCGGGGTGGAGATGCAATCAAATAGAGATGTGCAGAACAAAAACGGGCGGTGGGTGGAGGGAGAGAGGGAGGGATGGAGAGAGTAGGCAGGGAGGTAAACTAAATGTGACATATCATATTTGACTTTTCACTTCCCATTTAGCTGACACGTCCAAGATAAGTGGAGGAAAGATTACTGGTCTCATTCTGTTAGACAAAGGCCTGTGTGTGTGAGTGCATTTGTTGTTTCAGGCATGTAAATTTTATGTTCTAGGCCCTTCAGCTCAGACTCTCATAAGACTGATAAACTGATAAATAAGCAGGTCAGAGTTCTGCGTGTTTACATGTGTGGGTGTACAATATACACATCCATGAAATTCAGTTAGATGTACAGTGAACCATTTTGTATCCTACTTCATGTTACGCATGACTCCTTTTTGCAGGTTTTAAAGGGACGTAAGTGTCATACTTATGATGATAACACCGATCTCACCAAGTGAGTTGCTGAGATCTGGAAATGTGGCAACATCGCTAGCCATGGCTAAAACCAGGTCGATGTGGCCAGAAACAAAAGGCACTCAGTCAGTCAATAAAGTAACAGTTTAGCCAAACTTACTTGAAAAAGAAACAAAGGCACGTGACAAAATTAAAAACTGTCTGTTCGACACATCAGTCACAATCACAGACGACTCCTTGCTTAAGTTTGAGTTTCCGTACTTACTGTAGTTGTACGCTCAGTCTTCTTTTGCAATACGGACATTTCAGATTTGCTCAGATTTGGTTTTAGCTCCAAATAAAGTGGTTTAGATAATGTGACTAAGCTGTTTCCCTGTTTATAAGCTGTCTGATTGTCTGAACGTGGCTTCTCCGACTTCTTTTTGGTGAGGTTGCAGCTCTCCCAGACGTCAGCGGTTACTTTGCTGAGTATAAACTTTATATCATAGTATCATAAATAGCAGAAATGATGGCCAGAACTACAAATGTAAACCCAAGTTTAAATAAACGAGATTCAAGTTAATTTTTCACTCTAATAACAAAAATAACAATAATAAAGATAATAATGATAAACTTTAGAAAGAAGAAATGTAGCACAAAGTGCTTTACGAGAAAAGAAAAGACATAAAAACATGTTAAAAGTATTGATCTAAAATGAACATTAAAAACAATGTAAAATGAGATAAAAATGTGAATAGAATAATAAATCATTATATATAAATAAATAGCATTTAATCCTCATCTGGTATTCATCATGATATTAGACGTTGTTGCTACAGTGTGTACAAAATATTCCTGTATCTGTACAAGGACAAAATACACTGGATAAACCAACACTGTTTACCTATAGAATAGCTTTGTCGCTCATGTGAAAAGAGTCATGTTGAGGTGTGTGTGTGTGTGTGTGTGTGTGTGTGTGTGTGTGTGTGTGTGTGTGTGTGCGTGTGCGTGTGTGGCTGCTACAAACGCGGATGCCCACTGAAGCAAACAAGAGAGGCAGCAGTAATCTTCATCTCCAATTACACACTGGGAACACCTCTGCTGTGTGTGTTTGTGTGTGTACACGGTCACACATTTTTGTAACCTTCGTGCTTGACTGTTTGACTGTGTTTGCGTGTGTATGTGTACATACTGTATGTGTGTGTGTCTGTATCCCCCGCAAGGCCCTGGGGTTACAGGCAGCTTGGTGACGGTGCAGATGGGATAACATATGACATGTGAGTGACTGAGTTAGTGTGTGTATGTGAGTGTTTGTGTGTGTGCATCTCAGTCCATCTGGGCTCCCCCCTGATCAGCCGGGGCTCCCTCTGCTCCCGTGGCCCACTGGGGAGCCGGCGGGATGAGGGAGCGAGAGAGAGCAGCAAGGCCTGTCTACCTTCAGCCTCTCTCACCTCCACTTACTCTGACTGCGCTCCAGCTTCATATGAATGTTGTGAATAGCAAACTCACAACTGATTGCAGTGTTTTGATTTTAACTCCTGTCCTCAAATTATACAACACAATATATACAATATCTTCACTGACTGAATGATGTAATTCTGTAAATGAAATGCGCAGCTGTGACTAACATGATAATAGATAAAAGTATTTTTCTTATACAAACAACAATTTGTTTGTTTGTTTGATTGTTAGCAGGGTTATGCAAAAAGTACTGAACCACTCTGCACCGGACTTGGTGGAGGGATGGTTCATGGATGAGGGAAGAGCCTGTAAAATCCAGCCCTTTTGATGCCTCATGTTTGGCATATTGGACGTTGCCATTTTGTTTTTTTGGAGCCAGAAGAAATATTTGGATGAGAGGGTGAAGTGGGGGAGGAGTGAGGGGTGGATCTGACCTGTAAACCCAAGGACACCGCACCCACCTACACTGGCAACCTGACCGCAACATGTTGGTTGATTTGTCGCCGTATCCTGATTGGTTGGTTGGTCTGTAGCCATATTTTGATTTGTTAGTTTGTCAGCAGTATTTTGAAGTAATGCCATTTGAGGCATATCTTCACGTCCACTGTCAGTAGTCAACTTGAACTGTGGGTAACGTAGGCGCCACAGTTACACAAGGCTGCATCAATTTTGAGCGCTTTTTTTTTTTTTTTTAAACTGTAAATTTTGAGTTTAAGACCAAGGTGTTTTAATATTCTGAACCACTGGCAGGATGTACACCGTGAACCCTGGAACATGGTGTCAAAGTTTCGCACAGTAGGCCCACTACTGACACTATCCCCCTTCCTATGAGTTCTCTGCGTCTCTGCTTTCTAAAGCATTTTTGATGAATCCATGTAGTTGTATATTTATATAATTTAGTGGAAACAAGGTTGAGTCAAAATATACCAATATATCTGAGGAGTGCGGTAGGTAAATTTGTACAAGCGTTGGTGGAAGTGGCACCAAATTACACACAATGCATACAGTGTTTAGACATTCATGGTGCCACCTTCTGCCAGCACGCGAAGAAGTAGTGAGGGCACTGTCAGCATACAGTACCTACAATGTAAGTCACTGTATATCCTTTCTTCAATGAATAATTAGGTTGTTTTTACAACCTAACTACAACACAAGTTCATATGTGATTACATGCTGTGTATACTCTATCTGTTTTTGAAGTTTAATTGGGGCATTTTTTTGTGCTGAATCCAAGTTTTTCTTAAGCTGGCATAGGCTTCATGTTGCCAAGCCAATGGCATCGGGATTTTACCACCACAAAGGCAAGGCGTTGAATGTACAGGACAGTCTGTGTATTTGACATTGTGCATTGTGTCCCCATGAGACTTGTCACGCTCTCTTGTTCATGGGATCCAGGTCCATGGCTATTTAATGCGGCTGGCCAGGGCCGCGTGGTGTTGAGGGGAAAGGCTGCGGGATTTGGACTGGTGGAGGCATTGGAGGGATGGTGTGTGTAGTCGGGATGAGAGGGAGACAGCAGGGAGCTGGGCAGTCAGTTTGTTCCTGTTCCATCCACGGGCTGGAGGCCAGAGCCTGGACAGAGAGGATGAGAGATGATGGAGAGAAAGGGAATGATGGAGAGCAAGGGAGCAGGAGTCAGAAGAGAGGGTGGATGCAAGTAGAAAGAGACTGAGAAAGAGGTGGGGGAGTAAGGAGGGGGACATGAGGTCTTTATGACCAGGGCAGGAAGGGTGAGGAAAAAAGGAGAAGTTGAAGAAAAAGCGAAAGAGAGGAAGAAGAAAATGTCACTAGAACAATGCTAGCAGCGGGATGGGAAGGTGGCGTTTGTGTCTGGGCAGACCAACACTGAGAGACTAAAGAGAACTTAATGACGCCTGACAAGTGCAATTAATAATTAAAACAGGAGCCGATGGTCATGGAGCCAGCAGGTGACAATAACTGAGGTTACACTCCTTTGACAAGCCCACTCTCCTGCCCCTCCATCTCCTATCCTCTTTAATCACAATTTTGTCTTCTTTTCACTTTCCTTTCCTCTTATCACTCTCTTCTGCCTTTGTCGCTCCCTCCCCCACTCGCTCTGTCTGTGTAATTTTGGCACTTATGTTCGTCCCACACCCCTGCCCCCAACCCTGCCCTCTGTCGCTTTATCCATCACCCCACCGCTCTTTCCATCTCCCTTCCATCTCTCTTACTCTCTCACCCCTCCCGTCACCCTTGAGCGGCTCACGCAAAACTGCAGCCGTCACTATCAGGTGCTGACGAGTTGCCCTACTTGATATTCATGGGTGAAATTATTTGGAAGTGTGTGTGTCAGGGGGGGTTACAGGAGAGGGAGGTGATGGAGCGGGTGTGTGCGTGTCTGTGTGTGTGTGTGTGTGTGTGTGTGCTGGTTAGGGATGGGGGTTGGAGGGTGTACAGGGTGTACATGAAGCATCATTACCATATCAAAGACATGCTAGGCTTTTCTGTCCTAATGGTAATTACACTGCCCACAATTGGCGCTCACTGCTCGGATCACAACAACAAGAAAAAAATTTAAAAAAATGGATGGAGGGATGAGGAGGAGGGGTACTAAAGGGAAGTGGGGGGGTGGGTGGGGGGTACAATTGGCTGAGGCTTTCAGGTTATGTTAATACCGCTCATCTATTTAATTAGTGGCTGGCGTTGGGCTTTGTTTACATCTGACGTGCCCCTTCTAGGAAAGACTGAGGAGAGAGAGAGAGAAACAGAGAGAGAGAATGGTGAGAATGAACGAGAATCAGAAAACAGAACAAGAGAGATAGAGAAGGAGGTTAGCAGAATGGTTTCTGGTGCTGGGTGGTGGGATAGCTGGAGCGAGGTGTGACTGTGCCTCTTGAAGCCGTAATGAGGTCTGTTGTGCATGGACCCTTGATAGGCCTCCCGGCTCCACCTCTGGAGCCTGGTGGGTCGGGCATGGTGAATCGACTCAGGCTGCTGCCTGGAATAAGGCCGGCCTGTTTGACTGCTTGTTTCTCTGGCCATGTTCAGACCTGGCATTAACATGCGTCTTGGGTGATCGGATCACAAGTGGACAGCTCTAAGTACGTCAGTTCACACCTGGCGTTAAAATGCGTCTCCACATGCATCTCAAAACTTGTGATCAAATCTCGCTTCCTGCTCTCTATGCAAATAAACACATACATCATTTCCGACCAAAGCCGTTGTTGTTTTTAGCGTTGTTGGTTTTAGCCAGTCTGACTATGACGGACAGGTCTGTTGTCAATGTGTTTGTGTGTGAGAGAGAGACAGAGAGCGGGGCAAGGAGGGGCTGAGCTACTCAATGTGGTGCACACAGCTCTACAATGAAGTAAGGTTTTACTAATTTGAGATAGAAAAAAAAAATAGAAAATCAATATGTGGTGCTCAATGTTGATATTATGCCAGGTTGCCACAAATAAATCAATGTATAGGAATATAATATTTTTGGTTCATTGTGAAACTGCTGTGAATCAGACTAGGGCAGAGGACATCAGTTGAGTAGGCGGTTCTCTAATGTGGCCCAGGGCACGGTTGCGTTCACACTCCTAAAAGAATGTGGCTATATACAGCCGAGACCTCCAAATACATTCACACCTGTACTTAGAGATGTCCACTGGCAATCGGATCACCTGAGATGCATGATAATGCCAGGTCTGAACAGGGCCTCTGACTGACTTAATGACTGGCTGATAGGCTGACTGACTTCCTGTCAAAATGAAGGACGAGGTAGATCAGAGTGAACCTCACCCATTGACTTGATGCCTGACGAGCTGCTACGACAGGTACATAAGGTCGTAAGATGTGTTTCCAAACATGTATACAGGTGTTTATACCTGTTCTGAATGGCCACAATCAAAGGTGGGGCAATAAGCCTGACTTAGAGAGAGGTGAAATTTAGTGGATCACAACTTTTCATCACTCTCTCCTCAAAGACATTTATGGTGTTGCACTGAGTTATACACAAAAAGTGATGGGGGTAGGTTTCTGAAACCTACTTTCAAACCTCAGCACATCTGGTTAATTGTTGCCTAATGTGGGTAAAACTGTAGGGTTGCTACTTTTGGAAAGTTTTAAGAATTGTGAGAATGAATTCTTGCTGACAGAAAGGGAGTTTCAGACTCTATTAGATTATTTGATAAGCACTTTATATGAAACATAAGGCCTTTACCCGCTTATCTGATGGACTGATGACTTCCTGATTAGTTTGCTGGCTACCTGACTCACTATCCAACACAATCACCAGACAAGAACATTGATGTTGGTCAGTGGTATAAAACCCTGCATTGCATTCCATGAAAACACCTTTTACGTCTGATGCCAAAATTTATTAATTTCTCTCTTTCTGCAATATCTGTGCATGGCAACTACAGTGGTGAGAAAAAGTAAGTGAACCATTTGGAATTATCATCATTTATGTATAAATTTATCTTCAAATATGACCAGATATTTTTCTGAGTTACAATTATGAACATGGAGTCAGGAGTTATCCAACCTGGAGTCTAGTCAATGAAACAACATTGGAGGTGTGGGTTAAAGCTGCAAACACTCAATTATTTGGAGTTTGCTGTTCACAAGAACCATCTGCTGTTGTGAACCAGGCCTCACAAAAGAGAGATGTCAGAATTCATATGTTCAGGAATTGTTGAGTTGTATAAAAGTATTCATCAGTCCACAGTCAGACACTATAAATGGAGACGATATAGTGGCTGTGGCTTCTCTCCCTAGAAGTGAGCACCCAGCTGAGATGACTCCAAAGGCATGACGCAGAATGCTCAGTAATGTAACAAAGAACCTCAGAGTTACAGTTAAAGACTCAAAGCAATCAGTGGAGCTGGTTAACATTATGATTTAGGCCTAATTTACTGATGCAGCAGGACAATGACTGTAAACACAGAAGTAAATGTAATACAGATTGACTACAAACAAAGAAAATCCACCTTTTGTAGTGGGCCAGTCTGAGCCTATAACCAGAAATTGTGGCCTCCTGCAAACAAAATAGATGCCAATCCACCACACCAACCTCCACACTCTTACTCTTTTCTTTGCTAGGTATAAAGCACACTAATTCTATATAGGCACAGAACTTTGGCATCCTATGTAAATTGTGAGGTACAAAATCATTCAATATGGATATAATTCCTGGCTGGATTATCTAACTTTCAACCTGACTAACCTGCTACCTGATTGAGATGACTAATATAACTTCTTTTCTGTGTTTTTTGATGATAACTTTATTCCATTAAAGGAGATATTTGTCAGTCTCCCTATTGCTACATAGCCAGCGTTAGCATTAACAGCTGTTTACTTACCAGTCTAATAGAAACGTTGCAAGTTCAGTGTCAAACTTTGTTCCTTTACTTGCCAAGAGCTGTGTCCAGCAGTGGAAAGCAACACCAATTTAAACTCGTGTCTTTATCACATCTTTTCTTCTACTTTAGTTAGAATGCTAACATTCTAACCAGCTAGCCTCGACCTGTCCCGCCACTTTCCCATAGCGACTCAGTCTAGCTTCCAATCTTCCCTTTATAACATCTTGTCTTGGAAACACAATGATGGCCTAAGCTCTTGTCAAGCAGTGATCACCACCACCTTCACCCGGCAAGTAACCATGTACGGCAGCAAAGAAAACTTACAAATAGCCCCTTTAAGAGGATATTATGTCTTAAAAATGTATGTTTGACTGAAGCACGCCTTTCCTCATCTTCTGTTGCCTCTTGTAACTAAAATGATAATAACTTCCTAACCAGAAACTTCCTTTTAGAAATCTGTTGTTCACATTACAGACAGTTCAGTCGTGATTTTCTGCTGCGACTAACTGAATGGATAACTGATGAATAAGGCCTGATTGGCTGAATGTTGTACTGACTAAACTATAAGCTCGGTTGTTCCACTCTAGTGTATATGTGTTTGTGACTTTGTTTCTTCCCATGTTTGGTTTGAAGACATGATCTTTGGGACTGACTTTTTGCATGTAATTTGCCTATGCTTATTGAGCCCTTCCACCTGAACGCACATGTTTCTGTCAAGTCTTTGTAATGTGAATGTTTTGGCTCCTGAATACCTGTGTTTGCATCTGTATCCACTTTTTAAAAAGGGACTTGTGATGAGTATTGTAATAGAACCCATTTTACAGCCCTCTCAGGGGAAAGTGAACAGGGAAATGAGACGGAAATGAGAGGGAAATGAGGATTTTTGCCTCTGTAGAGTAAGCCATCATGTCTCTACTGCAGATAGCTGATGGCTGGTGCAGTTGCTTCACAGGTATGAGTCAGTCAAGATCTCGGTCAGCACTTGATTGTAGTACATATCAGCGACTCATCAAACACAGAGATATTCTAGCTTGAAATCATTACAATACTTATTATTGTGTGTGTGTGTGTGTGTGTGTGTGTGTGTTGACAAGTACATTCTCAATGGTGGATGAAGAGTATAACCTGCATAAAAAATTCACTGTGACATTTTCAAAAGGTCCAAAACAGCAACGATTCTTTTAACACCTTTTACTTCAAAGAGCAGACAGACAGACAGATCTAGAGAAAAAGCTTTGGATTCCAAATGCTTGCCATTTCACTTAGTAGCACTGAATGACAGGATGTATCTTTTTTTTTTTTTTGCCCACGGTTTACTTGAAAACCCTGAGAATTGTCACCATCTTCTACAAGGATTCTCCAAGAGAGCATCTTTGAAAAACACTTGTTTCCCAATTGGGGGAAGCTGAAGAAGAAGACTCACAACATGGCTGTGGGATTTTTTTTCTTTTTTTTTCCCGAGCTAAGATCTTTGAGCACTGAGAGAGTAGAGAAGAGTTTAAGAGTGAAAAATGGCAAGAAAAGCGAAAGATGATAGAAGAACTATGAGATAAACAGTGAGAGAAATGTATGGCCTTAACAGAGAGGGCCGCTCAGACTGCTCTGGGAAAATACAGTCAGCAGGTCTGCTGTGTGAAAGCTGCCTCTCTGGTAAACACAGTTAAAAAAAAAAGAAAAAAAAAAGAAAGAAACTGCAGTAGTTCTATTACTGAAAAGAGGGCAAGAGAGGAGCGATAGATTGTGCTCAAGGAGAGAAAAGAGAGAGAAGAAACAGGGAGAAGAGAGGGAACAGCCCACATGCTATCACACTGTTTTTAATAACAGTGTAGCGGCGACCCGAGGCCTCCACGTCCACGCAACGGCTGTGCAATGTCTGCTCGGCGTCTGTGCCACACACAAAAGGGCTGCAATCCAAAAGTCAAGCCATTCTGCTCTGTCTATCAGCTACAGGCTGCAGAGAGGCAGAAGCAGTCAAGGACCTCTGCTTCTTAACTTGTGTATGTTTACCCGGAGTCTGTGCTAAGGACGCTCTTCATGTCTCTTCATCCCTAAAACACTGCTCCGCACTCTTAGGTCATGTCCGCACTAATCGGGGTAGATTTGAAATGCTGTATGTATGTCGAAAATCTGCACTAGCATTTTTAGATCATCTTAGAAAAACTCATCATCAGCATTGATACTCCAGTACAAGAGGAAAATGTTCAAGTCTCTCCTCTTGGGCCTGTGCAATATGCTTTAGTCAAAAGCTTTAGTTCAGATCACTATGCGTCAGCCCTTGTCCTTGTTCACAATGCAAGGCCAGTGTTTTCAAATATAAGAGTGCTTTAAAAAATGATCAAAAGTGACCAACATGGCCAGTTGAATGCTGATGGAATTCTGCATTGGCGCTTTAATAGCTGTTCCAGAGAGGGGTGAGAGGTGGCACTTGTTCAAAACAGCACATACTTTTGGACAATCGTGAGTGAGAGAGAGGGACAGGAAAGTCAGGGAGAGACAGGGGGGATGACATGCAGCAAAGGGCTGCGGGTCGGATCCGAACCCGGGCTGCTGTGGTTGGGACTAAGCCTTTGTGCTGTGCGTTGTACCAGGTGAGCCACCAGGGCGCCCCTGGACAATCTTTTCACAAAGGAATTCTTAGTAATTGTAGTAATTGTATGAAAATGTTTGGAAAATTGTCTAAAAAATGAAAAATCCTTAATTTCTCACCTCTGCACATATGGTGAGTCGCTGCATGAAATGGATGCGACTGTCAGATTGTTTGTTTCGGAAAGGTAGAAAACTTGCCAGGCCCTACCCCCCTTCCCTCTGACATCACGAAAGTGTTGGTGTGAGGGGGTTTCAGATGAAGCATTTGGCAAGCACCTCAGTTCAATCATAGTAACTTTTTTAATACTTCCACATATTCACACGTGGGGGCTGCCCAGTCCGGCCACTGCTGCTGGACGATGGTTTCTAGTCTTGCTCAAGGGCACCTCGCAGAGTGTCCCCTCGACTGGGGAGTTGTGCTACAAGTCAACTTATTTCTCTCTGTGCCATTTGTTGTTAGTCAGAACATGAAAATATAACAAAAGCAGAAACTACATGATAATAATATTTAAGAAAAAACAGACTTCATGCGTATTCGATTATTTAGAAATATAGAAACATCTTGCACGAAAGATGCAGAAATGTGAAGTGATTTACAATATTAGGCACCACTCAAAGTTACAGCGTTGAATCTCCTTCACAGATTAGATGTAACTAGTTATTGATTTTTATTTTACCATAAGTAATTTATTATCAAGGTATTAGGTAATTAATTAACTATTTACTGTAAAAGAAAATGTTAACCAGTCATTTTATGAGTTTCCAAATAGGTGGACCTTTTCACCAGAAATGAGTGTAGTTTTACCTTTTTAAAAACACAGATGTAACGGCAAATTGGCATTATGATGACACTGGTAACAGGAAAATGTATCATTTCATCCAGTACGATTTAATTTTGTAGGCTACTTGTTGTTTTAAGGAGAAGTAAAGGCTCATAGTTAATAACTTATTGAATTGGGTTTTTTTTTTTCAGTGTGAACCACATTGCTCTCTGATGACTAAAGTAAGGTCCAGTAGGAGGCGTACTCAGCGCAAGCAGCTCAGTCCTGCCTCCACCTCCCTCCCTCCCTCTGGAAGTCTCTCCCTCCACTTCTTTCCCTCACTTCTTCCTCCTCTCCTCACAGTGTATCAAGTGCATCATCCTCTCACACCTCGCTTTGCCCTCGAGAACAGCGCCTCTCTCTCTCTCTCTCTCTCTCTCTCTCTCTCTCTCTCTCTCTCTCTCTCTCTCTCTCACACACACATACACACACACACACACACACACACACAGAGTGCACATGCATGGTGTCACCTCGTAAGCGAGATAAGGAACTTGCGACACCAAAGGGTCCGGCTTCTGTCACCCTGCTACCTCGCCTGGACCACATGGCCTCGGGTGCAGAGAGGAGCGAGAGAACGGAGAGGGGAGGGGTGGGAACAAGAGTAGGAGGGGAGAAAAGGAGAGCTCAGGAGCAAAAAGAAGAAAAAAAAAAGAAAAAGGAAATGTGATGAAGATGCAGAAGACGAAGAGATGAAAGAGGAAGAGAGACAGATGGGGCCAGAGAGAGGGAGAGAAAAAGGCAGAGAGACACAAAAAAAGCGGCGAGCGAGTGGCAGCAGTGCCAGCAGAGAGGGACTGTTGTTTTCGGTGCATGTTGTCGGTTGGCTTGCCACCAGTTAGCATGAGGCAGATGCAACCGGGAGCACTTGGTAATTATCGTGGTGAACCTCCCTCAGAGCACATGTGCTTTCCACTCACTAATCTTCACAAAGATTCAACGTGGCCAGTCTGGTTTTCAACATTTCACCCCTGTTAAAACAAAAGATAAATCAAGGAATAGAACAGCAGCACATATAATTTATCAAAATTGTGGCTACATTGATGCTCCCGTGTGTGTGTTTCCTCAGAGCAAAGAAACACATTTCAGATGACAACTTCTGCCACATTTCTCTGCTTGTTTGTTTGCGATCAACATCTCTCCGAACATCCGAGTCTTCGGTGCGACTGGTGCGTTTACCGCCGTCTCTTATCGTGTCCAGTTCAGCAGCTCTCACGCTCCTTTTCAACAGGTGTTTTTGGATCCCACTGTTGGAGAGCCGACTCCTGCAAAATCCTGATAAGCCTGCGTACTCACGACTTACCCAGTCACCGATAGAATCTGCATATACCTGCAATCATATGCTCTAGCCAAGTGACAGAAGTGTTCCCTCGCCAACTGGCAGAGATAAGTTATCTCCATCAGCTGTGCCTCCCTACACTTTGAACATAGTATTCAGATGAACACTTGGACTTAGTTTACATGAACTGCAGTCACAGTCACATTGGTCGAAATGCCCTTAATGTGCTTAAGCACCCTAACGGTGTATTTAAGATTGAACTGAACTTTGTAAAACGCTTGTTGGTGCATTATCAGATTAACGCATACAAATGTCAGAACTAATGTTGCCTAGCTCAACAGATTAACACTGAATTACATGCTATGAGGTCTTTACAATTTATGTATTCAAGTGATATAGGGAAGCACATGACAGGACATAAGTACAACATAATCAGAAAAGCCGAGGGGCATTTCAGATGGTAGGAATGCAATTTTTCTTGGTCAAGGCTGCTGTAGGACACATGATGTGGCGTGCCTCTCTACATCACATGTCCTTGTAACTGTGCTGCACACAATCCCTATTGACAAAATAACCAAAAATAAGAAAAAAAACACAGAAAACAGTGCAGCTGGGTGACTAGACATTTCATTACAATAATGTGTGATCTGCCATGTAACATTCAACCAGCTGGATCAGTATTCTCATTAAATGAAAAGGCTTGTTTTAGGTATTTTGTTAAAGGCTCGATAATGAAGGAACACCTGCTGATCCCTACCTGCTGGGTTTTATTTCCTGTCCGCTCTTACCCCTTTTCTTTTAAGCTTTGCAGTAGCTCTGAAGTAATTGTCTCTTGCCTCGTGCAGAAGGTTGCTGACCAACTGCTGTGCTGTATTAGCTTGTATCATGACCACTTGGCAATACCTGTGCCTGACCGTTTAATGCATTTATTCAAGGGTGTTTCTTGATTGGACAATTGGGACAAGGTGGGATCATTAATCAATAATCATTCAGAAAGTCTTTTCTGAAAATTAAATAAATCAAAAACATACATTCAGGATAAACATAGCTGTTGACTCAAATGAAAACATGCTTTACATGAGTTATTCTGTGCTAAAACAATGTCACACAGAAGGGCTGAAATTCATTTCCTCATTCAGTCATGGACATACTGTGAAAAAGGCTCAGTCAAAACAGAAACACCAGTGTTAAACATTAAGGAGAACTGTTCTAACCGTACATAATAGTACATATCAGAAACTCCAAATATTGAGCAACAATTTATCAAAGAGATAAGTTTTTAGGAGAGAAATGTCCAGACTTTAGACGAACAATAACTTGCATATAAATGGCCTCTGTTGAGATAAAGTAGGATATTGTATTGTTGGGCTGCTACAGTAAATGTGAGTGTCACTGCTGCTGTAGTCCATATCATCCTATTTTTGTCCTGAGAAACAGATATGCTCTTTTACTGTACACACAGCAGCAACCAAAAACAAATCAAGCACGGGTGAAACACAGTGGTGTTCATCATACTGTAAATGAGGAAGCTCTGTCTGTTCGATTTTCTTGACCACCACTCTTTTGATCGACTTCAAACTTGGCGGGTGTATTTCTGTGGACTCAAGGAAGTGTAGTATCGACTGTGAAGTTTTTTGGATAAGCAGTTCTCGAGAAAGCTTCGATTGTGTTGCTTGACATGAAAAAAAGAGACGCCGGACTACATTAACAGGGCAGTGCAGCACCTGGACAATTGGAAGTGCACACCATCCAGGGCTTTAAGAACCACTTTCCACACTTCGACCCGGACATTATCAGACCGACTGACCACACACACACACACTGCAGAGTGTATTACTCAGGACTCAGGGAAGTGTATCGTCGAGTGTGAAGTTGTTGGATAACGCTCTCAAGAAAGCTGCAAGCTGGATTAACGCAGGACAAGCAATCAGCGCCCACTGACAGGCACATTTTGAACAGGCGCTGCACTAGTGACATAAAAGACGTACATGTGCATGTTTATATCTTGGGTATGTAGGTTAAGAGTCGGACTTCTCAGATGCATAAATAATTTTAATTTAGTCAAGAACTTGTGACTGCAGTCTAGAATTTGGTTCTACAGTGATACAGACTCATCGACATCTGTGAACACGGACTGAAGCAGTTCCTCTATCTTCGCCTGTACGTGCTTCCTCTAATGCTTTAGACCCCTTCCCTCCCTCCACACTCCTATTTTCTTCCCCTGTACTCTCTCTGGACCTCCTGTAAGTACCATGTAATCTTTGCTGTTGGACTAATACTTTAGTCTTTCCCTACGCAGGTCACCAGTGGCTTTCCATCTTGAACACATCTGCTGAGATAGTTGGTGTCCCTTCCACCTCCCCACCCCCCACACACACACACACACAAACTAACACACTCACACACACACTCACTCACACACTCACACACTCACAGCTCAACATGGGTAGTTAATGTTGAGCATAGCGGCCTTGTTGTACTTGGAAAATAAATCACAGTACTGTGGCTGAATAATGTAATGAGTCTTGTTAAGCTGCACAGACAAGTTGATCCGCTCTGGTACAAATATGGGAACTTTTTTCATTACGTACCCGCCCCGCCCCACACTCCCCATCTTAAGTGTTGTTTTTGTTGTCTTAGCAGCGCACTAATTCCTAAATAGGTCAATCCAAGGAAGTGGCTTCCTAGTTGCAACCAACTGAAGTGAAGCACAGGAGCACAAAACAAGAACAGAAGGAGAAAGCATGAGGATTTCAGTGTCTTTAACGGCTATTGAGCGCTACTGTTATTCAAAAACACAGTCTGAACATTTTATACACTAAAGGACAATTAGGGAGAGAAATGATCCCATTGAACCCGTTCCAAATTTTGTACTCAGAGGTCTTGCATTTGACCTGATAGTCAGGAACAAATAATATTAAATCTACAGTTTTGACATGAGAATTCTACCTTGAAATAATCAAATATGAAACATCTGTGTCTGTTAATTCACTGGCTTTAATAGTTTGCTCACTGCGTTTAATACCTGGCTCATATTCAGTTTTTTTCCCAAACCCTTTTCATTCCACCTCTTTCATTCATCTTTTTTTATTTTCTATGTTCCAGTCTTTTGTTGCGTAAATATATGCCACTGCGCTGATTTTGGTCATGGTTGCGGACTCGTACGCTTTTGCATTAAAAGCTGAAAAGAATTCTGGGAGGATAATTGGTGCCGATCGAGAGGTCATTGCTGTCTGCGTTTCATTGCATAAAGAGAGCTGTAAGAGATACCGCATTGTCTGTTGTACAGCATATAGTAAAGGTCGATCTCAATCAGCCTCTTTTGTCAGGGGTCTCTGCACTGATATCCAAAGTGTCATTTTTGTCTTTTTTTTGTCTCCGCAGAACTCACCGTGTCTGAATTCCAGTAATATGTCATGACGGATAGCCTCAGTTATTTCCCTACTGAACAATGTCAGTTTGGGCATCGTGAAACTGAAACGGCTTTGACCGCGGCACCCTACCAGTAATTGAGTTCCTTTGCCAGTCGCCATGCGTAGGGTCAGTTCCCTGCAGTTGGGTGCCTGGAAGTGGGTGGGTGGGGGTAGCGCGGGAGCGCAGGACCATTGAAATCCAGAAAGCTGGCTCTATTGTGGGGACTCTGTTTGGGAAAGGCTGGAACAACGGCCTGCAAGGCCTGTGCAGTTGATAATAGACTAGTATTGCTGTCATTGTCCAAGGACTCAAGAGACAAGCTTTTAGAGCAGATGCTCCCCTAACTCAAGGTTTGTACACACAGGAAGTCAGAAAGAGAAAGACACAGAGCTGCATGAAGCCTAAATGACTACCTCGAAATATTTTTACCGTGTGGATACAAGTTCCTCTCCCCATGGCCATTTTCTCCCTTCATCAACAGCTCTTTACTGTTTTGCATCCAGCCTCCTCTTTTAGGTTACTCATCAAAACTCTCACTGTATTCCTCACTGTATTCCTCTAATCATGATTTCCTCTCATTGCTCGGCTCACTTTGCACGGCCTCTTTCTCTTTCCTCTGCCGACTTGTTCGGTAATGATCCTCACTCTCTGTGACGACTGGAATCCTTTTGTGCCGTCTGACACGTTTTATGTTTGAAAGGGAACAGAGGGCGTTTTTACAATGGCCTTTTATGCCCTGTGAGAAATATATGAGTCTTTTGGCGCAGCTAATGAAGGCGCTTTCATGTCCCTCACCAGTAGAAGTGTATAGAGATGGATTGTCTGGGGCCCACACAGGCCCCAGTGTAGCAGCACATTGTGTCGGCCCCCAGTTTCTGAGTATTGATCTAACGGGGGAATGGAGAAAGAAACCATGAAGAAAAGAAAATAAGAGAAAAGAAAAGAACAATCTGCGGTTTTACTGTTCACTAGTTTCCGCTCCCGCGCTGACGTTGGGACAGAAGAGCAAGCGAGGTGAACCCACGCTGACAGGCAACACTCCGCCTCCACCACTTTCAGCGCTTCACCAACACAACCATCATCATTATCAAGGTGACCATTACTCCCCCTTGTTTCAAAGACAGTCATTATGGCTCCTAAGAACAGAGGCAGGGCCAGGACGGACGACAGGGGAGGAAGAAAGATAAGCGGAGACAGAAAATAAGGAGGGGTGGACAGATGAGAAAAGAGGGGAGAAGAAGGAGAGGAGGAGGAGGAGGAGGAGGAGGAGGAAGACGGGTGTGATGAAGAATTATGATGAGGAAAAGGGTGATTGGGGAAGGGAGCGAGGTAGAGAGACTGAGAGAGGACATGTGGGAATAAGTGAAATAATTATGGAGGCCACTTCACCAAGGGCATATTGTACTGTGCAGAAAGTTACTTCAAGCACACACACACACACACACACACACACACACACACACACACACACACACACACACACACACACACTGTACAGATGCAGTCATGTCAGCTCTTGTCAGCTCTCGGGTGAGGGCGGCGGCGTTAGCTTGTGAGGGTCTCATCGTTCCACCGGGGGTCATGGGATATGAAGTCTCATTGTGGATTTAATTGTCTCCTTATAATCAGATTAATTAGGAGTGTTATGCTTTTCAGGAACAGTCTCCTAACCACACACACGCACACACACACACACACACACACACACACACACACAGATATAAATTACCACACCTCCCTTCCAACCTTCACTGTATTTCCCTCGCTTTGTCTCGATGCCCTCACTTGCCCTTCGTGTGTTCACCCTGAACTCCACTGAGGCTAAATTGTTTAAAGATGTGTTTGATTAAATGTGTATGTGCATGTACACTGAAGTTGCCTTGTCTACACAAAATGCATGCACACATCTCTTCAAGTATGCACCCTTTTCCCTTCTGTATGTGTGTGTGTGTGTGTGTATGCACTTGCGCACTGCACAGGCGAGCCAGGGATGGATATCGTCGCCGACAGCGGGGAACAGAATTATTCTGAGCGTTTAACATCTAAGGCCACAGAACAAGGCGTGTGTGTAATACAAGGGCTGTGAGTTCAATGGTAAAACAAGAAAAGGGATTTTTTTTTCTTTCTTCAAGAGTACAAGAGGGAGCGGGGTAAATAATTCATTTCCTTTGGCTCAGGGCACGTCCTATTGTCACCACCTAACAAGCACAAGGACAGGCGGCCGGCGGGCCTCTTATTGCTTGTGAACAGCAGAGAGGGGAATGGAGACAGAGAGAGACGGAGTGAGAGGAAGAGGGGAGGCATGGTAATGTGCTCTTTGATCCTCCCTCGTTAGCCCATGGTAAGCTTCCTCTGCTCACGGCCGCCCAAAGAGATGGTCAGATCGCGCCCCTGGCTCTGTCAGGTGTGTGGTGTGTGTGTGTGTGTGTGTGTGCGTGCGTGCGTGCGTGCGTGCGTGCGTGCGTGCGTGCGTGCGTGCGTGCACCCTGGCGAAAGGACAGTAAAGACACTTCCTCCCTCTAATGCAGCCCAGGTGGAGGTGCTTGCTCTAAGGGGGCAAAGAATTCAAAAACACGTACGTGTTACACTCAAGTATGGAAGATTATGCACGAATGCTAATGAAATCTCACATACTGTTGAAGTATGTGAAAATGCACATCCATTATTTATGCCATGTCAGACTACATGCTGGCTAAATCTGAAAATGCTGTTTATGAGTGAAAGTGAGTCACTTTCATACTTGGCATTTTCAGGCTGTTTTCATAAAAGGAAACAGTTGGCTAAATCTCTTCTTCTGTTTTGGACGGCAAACAACAAAATTGCACGTCACAACCAGCGACTGGAGGAGTGTGATAGTTTGATTAAATCTCTGCTCTGTCGCCCCCTGCTCTCTCTGATCACCTCTGCTGTGTTTGAATGCAGCCAAACTCTCTGTTTCTGTTGTGTGACGACTGCATAAGCAAAGAAAGTGATTTGATTGTGATTTATAAAGGTTAACATTATTTTGAATATTAATTAATCCAACTATAGTCTTTTTGATTAAGTGTTTGGTCTATGAAATAACAAAATAATTAACATCACAATTCAGTGAACAAATTACAATTGCTTGTTGTGTCTGACCAACAGTCTAAAACCCAACTGAAGTTTTGGCATTTCTATTTCATTCTTATGCCACGATTTACAACCGATTAATATTTTGTTGATCAATTTATTTGACTAATCTTGTCAGCTCTACTGACACAGCTCCTAATCAGGGTAATGTCCCCCGTCATCTGTTAGGTTTCTCTAAAGCTCGGGTCACATGTCCACACTGAAGCGGGTGTCAGGGTGTCACAGGTTTTCAGATTCATCCACTCTGAGGAATCAAAAATGCTGGCACAATGTTGACCCAAAAAGTTCCAAAATGCTGAGAAAAAGGTGTTTTTGTGAACTTGAACTGTCTGGCGTGGGCTCTCAATCAGTATCTCTTTCTCTTTATACGCTGTACTGTGTGTGTGTGGGAATTGCAGTCTGCTTTGTCTGTGAGTCTTTATCCCTTCTATAACTGTCATTATGGTCATTGTACTTTGTCTCCCTGCCTCTCTCTTGCTCTCTCTCTTTTTCTATGTCATTGTTTTGGGGGGAGGAAGCAGGAGGAGGTCCAGGCCTGCGAGGGGACAAGGTCCAGGCTAATGGCAGGAAGTCTTTAAAGTTTGCAGCCGCCGCATTTCATCTAAGCACAGAGGGGGCCCCCTGGCCACAGACCCCTGCTTTGATCCTCTCTCTCTCCTGGCATGTCTCTCTGTTGGCCTCTCTCTCCCCGTCTCTCACCACAGCAGAGCTGCTGCTTAATTAACAGATCTCTTATTGCACACACACACACACACACACACACACACACACACACACACGCAGTACAGTATGGACACATGTCTAAAAAAAAAAAAAGAATACTAACACATAAACACAAACGCACATTAAGTGGGGTGCACATGAACTTGGACACACACACACACACACACACACACACACACACACACACACACACACACTAAAACAGCTAACAAGGCAGGCAGCAGACACAAACACACATTGTGCCTACACTGTCTGACTCATTCAAACCAATTTAACTTATCTTTATCTTACTCTGGCACAAATTGTCTCCTCTGTAATCTAGTCAATGTGATATCAATCTGATCAATTACATAAGTGCTGCAGGTGGATTTTATTTGATTTCATGTGATGTTGCAGTCAAGTTAAGTAATATTTTGTTCATCCTGGAGAAATCTCTTTGCCACAACGCGTATGTGTGTCAGAGTAAGATGACTTTGTGAATAATTTCTTTTTTTCCCCACAACAGCTCTGATCTCTAACACAGCAGCTTATATCAAAAGACAATGGCAATGGTGTCTAATGGTGCCAAAAGGTCACATCTGCAGCACCAACAGAAACTGAAAATAAGATATTAATTATTTTTGTAATTACTTAACTCTCCTTTACATCTTACCACTGTGTGAACAAATGGACCACATGGCTCAGGTTCACCTTCGAAGAGATGAGGTATAAATAGCGTCAGTTAGCACAATTAGTTTTATGAATTCATACATTCACAAAAGGTCGAGTACTGTAGATGAGCACTTGGCTGCTGGCCTCAGGCCAACGCCTGCAGCAAACCAATGCCAAATATCTTAAAGTATAAGAGCTTGCACCACTGACATTGAAGCTATATAGAGATAAATTAGAGCTTCAGCGTTTTCCTGGGGATGTCCAATTGGTCAGTAACTCACCTAGCAGCACCTGATTGTGACTGATTGGGCTGTTTGTCTCTTCTTTTCCCAATTTGTAAAATCATCAGAAGATTTTCTTTTTTCTCAACATTTCAACACTCACACATTCTTTGATAAATTAATTGCAAAGCAAATGTACAACGTGATCGATCAATCTATCAACTGTCAGACAAATCCTGATGCTTGTAGTGTGGGTCCTGTTCCACTGGTATCCTGTAATTTTTGACCTCTCAAAGATTTAGTTCGTCATGTGCACACAGGTGACCTGACACAAGTAATGCCTTAAGAAACATAACAATGAACCAACAAAGGCAGTGAAGAAGTAGAGTGCAAGCTAATGAACATACATTTGAAATATTTAAAACCACGTCTTTGCAAATGTTTTTTTGGGGGAAGAAAACAAATTCTACACATTTCCTTGGACCTCACGGATACACACAGTGAGTTTTGGTGAGAAACACTGAATATAAACAGAAACTTTGTTTACAACAAACTCAGAAGGGCACCTTTTAAATCTTGGCTTTTGCTTTGTGACGACCCATTGCTTATTTATCCTAACTAATATTGAATTACAAAAAAATGTGATCATTTCTTCTGACATTATCGCAGAGGTATTTCAGTTATTTCTGCTATTAAACATTTCCCTGATCCCTGCGCTTGGAGCTTTTGAGACTGCAGTGGATCAGGATTGTTGTGCAAGAAACTGAGGGCCTGGACTCAATATTAAATGCAAATTAAAATTTACTTTTTTAAAAAAGGTTTATGCCAGTGTCATTAATAGAGGCTCCCCAGTAGAGCTGGACAATTAATCGTAAATTTAACGAAATAGCAATATGACTAAGTGCAATATCCAAATTGTCCAATACAGTTTTTTTGATAAAGGTAATATGTGTCACAATAAACCATAAAATGAAGCAATGCGGTACTACAGAGAGGCACCCGCCGACAAATCATATTCTTCACTCATAAGGGTTTGATACAAGCCCTAACAAAAATCGCATCATCTTAATGCCTCCGCACCGGCAACAGCCAGGGCCAGAGGCATTATGTCTTCAGGTTGTCCATCCGTCCTCTTCATGTGAACGCGATATCTCAGTAATGACTTGAGGGAATTTCTTCAAATTTGGCACAAACGTTCACTTGGACTAAACGATGAAGCGATGAGAATTCGGTGGTTAAAGGTCAAGGTCACAGTGACCTCACAAAACACGTTTTTCGGGCATAACTCACAAATTCATACACTAATTGTAAAACAATTTAACTCAACTTTCTATAAGGTAAAATAAATGATGACATTTTATATCCAAATTGTCAAAGGTCCACTTCACTGTGACATCATAACGCTCTGCAAAAACACTCTTGCTGTAGCTCAGGAAGGGGAGATTGTGACCATATTTCCTGCAACTCGGCTTGTGGGCAGAGGCATACAACCGTGAGGCGGTAATTCTGGTTTTCAGTTAAAATGAAATGCAAAAATGAAATGACACTCCAACTGAAATTGTGACTCATATCGCAACCAAAATATCTGCCCAAACAATCATGATTTTTTTTTTTTTTTGCACATTTTTCCGCCCTAGTCCCCTGCGCTGTGCTTCCTGTCTAGAGAGACTCACATCAAGTGCGAGTATATCTTGTTGTGGCCCATGATTGATATATTACCACCACTTTTAGCACATGTGGACCGCATAGCTGCAAGTAAAGTCACTGAGTTGGAATTAAGAGTCAAGAGTTAGAAATTGCTGCTGCCCTCAGACTACCTGATGAGCAAAATGTCAGTGGTTTGACCAATCAATAACACCTCGCAATTGGCAAACATCCTCATCTATGTGACCTTCACAGCAAAATAAGAGTTTTGGTGGGTAAATATGAGATTTCCTGTGAAGTAAAGATTTAAGTGTCTACTGTATACCTGAGCTACGCAGAAACCCCAAATTGAAGCTCTGATCCCAGGATTTTGTGTTGTGTTGTTTCACAGCTGGTTGTCTGTTGATTCTCTGAAGTAGCTCATAGTCGACTCAATGTGCATGACACTTAGCAGCAGGTTTCTGACACAGATGTGGATTACCCAAACACAGAGGGTCCAACAGTGTGTCTGTCGTGGCAAGGAGGGGGTGTAGATTTTTCAGAAGTTGTACCAAATTTTGATGCAATTAACCAGCCATCAGCAGCCATTTGTATCAGTATTCTTCAGCTAACGACTCTTTAATATCTCATTCAATAAAAGCCGGCACTCTGAGCCAGCTGCAGAGCTACATTTGATCTAAGAGAGGACACCGCAGCTGACCCTGTCGCCTCTTCTCTCTCATACTGTGTGTGTGTGTGTGTGTGTGTGTGTGTGTGTGTGTGTGTGTGTGTGTGTGTGTGTGTGTGCGCGCCTTTGAGTGTGTGTATGTGTGTGTCATACTTGTGGAGAGGTATTAGCCTAATGGCAGTTGCATTCAAACACTTTTATTAGCTTTTCACGTGCCTCTGCTGGGCTCCAGCCACTGTTTCAGAGCCACTTGCTTTAACACGCACACGCAGTCTTTCTCTTCCTCTACCTCTGTCAAGCGCACACACACACACACACACACACACACACACACACACACACGCATTCGTACACAGTCACAGGTCTCTAAGTGAGACAGGGCCCTGGGTAATTTGCTGTAGTGGAGCAGAGTGGCACTAAAAGCCTGCTGGGTAATTGAGAGGCTAGGGGACGGAGTGAAGCCGACTGCCCTCTGTGTTCATGTGTGTGTGCGCGCGTGGACGTGTGTTTGTGTGTAAGCGAAGGCCCCTGCTCTTTCTCATTATGCCGTGGCTCCTGCCTGCCTGTCATTGTCTGGACGCAGCGCCCACAGAAGGCAACAGTAATGCGCAGTGACATGCGGCGTGTGTGTTTGTCTGACTGTATGCGTGTGTGTGTGTGTGTGTGTGTGTATGTATGTGTGTAATGAGACATCATGTCTTCTGTAAAATAACAGTATCCTCACCCTGCCCTCCCGTCTCCTACACAAATGCAAACACATGCACAGACACACACACTTAACATTCCACTAGTTGTATCTCATCTGAAGTCAGATGGACTCTGACCAGTCTTCCTCCCTTCCCCCATCTCCGTCCACTTCTTTCTGTTCCACTGACTCCGTTGTACACCACCCAACCATACTAGATGTAGAATGTGTAAACCTGGCCATGATGTATGCACATTAACAGCAGGAGTTTTAATTTTGTATTTACTTTTTCTGAGACTCACCTTCTTCAGCTGGTTTAAACAGGACTAGGGTTCAGGAACAAGTGAAACTTAATTTTAAAGGGTTCATTCACTCAAATTACCTCCAGTGCTCCTGAGATATGCAGATGATTTAAGTTATATTGGGCCTGGATTTTCCACATCCATTCCTCTTATACATCAGAATTTCCTGCAGTTTTCATCACATAGTCTCTTTAAAAACTGTTGATTCACCACTGAGATGACTCTCATCATGCACAGGAAGTCCCACACTGCAGATCCCCTAAACAAGTGTCAGTTCTGCCACGAAACCTTCACCAACACGACCAAGTACCTCTACCACCGTCGCACCCACCTCAACCGTAATACATCTTGCATGTTATGCAAATTACCCAGAGTCCTCTGGAAAGGGATGTTGCTGTTTAACTTTGTAACTGTAGATTTTTAATGCAGTGTTGACCTCAAGCAAAATCTGATTCATCTCCATTGCACTGGGATGGAGGCAAATGTCAGTGACAGAAAGCTCCAAACGTCACCATTAGGGTTAGACTAAAACTATTTGCTTGCAGGATTAGTTGATTCATCGATTAGTTGATAGTTAGATAGGTAGATATTTTGATAATCAATTAATTCGTTCCAGTCTCACTTGACCCTCCTAAATGTGATTATTTGCTGCTTCTTGCTTTGACAGTAATACCAATATCTTCTTGGACTCCTGTAAATTATGAAGGGCATTTTTCTATATTTCTGACATTTTATAGACAAACCAATCAATTAATCTGGAAAATAATTGGCAGATTACTCAATCATGAAAATAATTGTTACAGCCCTGTTTGACTGGCTAAATACCATTAGAGATAAGTGAGAAAATACACTGTATTCTGCTGTAATTTGACTGAGCTGACCCATTAAGGGACAGCAGCCTTTGTGTTGGGGAGTAAAACCATCAGAGTCTGTGGAATTGCCAGGTTAGTTATTCACCCATACTCCTTTTTCTTCCTCTTTCCTCTTCTACCTCTGATGTTGTGGAGGAGATCAATACAGTGTCTCCTTTCCTCAATATCTGTCACTCACAATTTCTTCAGGCAGACCTTTTATTATGCATGCATCAAATGCTCGAATACAGCTTGCCCCGGTTTGTGTGCAGCCCTCTGTGACAGCAAGTGTCTGGCCTGCTGAAGTGTCCTTGAGCAAGACGAGCAGGATCATAAAATCTATTCAAGGTGAAAAGAGATTTTTTTTTTTTTTTTTTCCTCTTTTTGTTTTCATTTAGAAGTGCAGCGCGGTACAGGTTGTTCACTCTGACAAGCCTAGTGGCAAATAATGACCTTATTAATTAATTAATTCATTTTCAACCAAGAAAACTGATTAGATGCTGTTTTCACTGGACAGAAGCAGATTACAGAGCTTTTTATTCAACCCCAAATTATATTTTTTTTTTTGTACCTTCTGAACCTCAACCCCCCAAGAAATATTCTGCACAACAGGTAGTTTTTAGCCGTCACTATGTATAGACACCATGAAATATCATGGAAGGAAACAAACTGAGCTTTCAGCAATGTTTTCTGTTTTCTCTGAGGGTTCCAAACATCACAGACAAGCAAGAGGTGACATCCATGCTTGCCCATAATCCACTGCAGATTTGCAAAATGAACAAAAAAAACAAACAAAAAAAAGGCCGTAACAGAATTATTAATCACCGAAAATATTATAAAGGAAATTGTAACAGTGTGTGTGTAGGTTTGCGTGTGGTGCTGTTGCTACTCACATTGTGCAGTGGGACAGAAATGATGTGTTCATCGCCACCAGCAGTGACAAGCTCTTTCACACAGCAAAATGCGGACACAGTTCCACCTCATATATACTGTCCTTCCAAGCATATTAACATTCATACACAGTAAATATTTTTAGGCTTTTTAGATATTTCTTCACCCAGTCTACATTTGTGTTTTCCCACTTTTCCATTACCATTACCTGGGTGATAGCAATAGCTCACTTTCAGTCTCTCTCCTCTCCTCCCTCTCTCTGCTGCTCCTCTACTCTCTTCTCTCTAATTGACGCTGACATCAAATCAATAATTTCACTTTTTTTTTGTCCTTTTGTCTGTTTGCGGTTCTGCGCTCCGGTGGCATTGTCGGGGTGAGGGAGAGCAATGAAAACTGATGAAGTGTCCCTCGTTTCCAAGACAAAAGGGGAGAAGAGTGCGGAAATAAAAAAATTGGAGGCAGAGAGAGTGAGAGGAAGAGGGCAGAAGCAACGAGGAGAGGAAAGCAGACGAGTGTCACTGTTGCCTTGTCTCAGTTGTTTGTCCAAATGTCTGGCCTCAATATTAAGACAACCACAAACACTTAGTCAGCAGGCCTTCACTCACTCGCACACAAGAGCACAAAGGTCTTTATGCAGTAAGTGTCTTTATATGAGCGTGTGTGTGTTTCTCTGTCAAGGCAGGCTCACTGCTCTTGACCATGCGTAGTCCTTCCTTTCATGTTTTCATGTACTGTTCTGCTGCAATGTGATCAGCTAAAGCGTGTTAGGTAAGCCATGTCAGAGCAGAGTGCTGGAAAAGAGGCTTTTCCCCTCGTTCAACCAAGTCTGTCTGCCTCCCTCTCTCTCTCTCCTTCCTTCAGTCTTCCCTTGGATTTACTGAATTTGCAAGATTACACATCAAAAATTTGGGGAATGTCGCTTACAGCATCTGATTTATAACTGTAATGGGTTCTTTTCAGTCAGCTGGGAAGCTCAGCGATGTAATTGAGATCATTTTCCCTTACTTACGTTTTCAGTATTTAGCTGATGCTCTCATCTGGAGGAATTTACAATACAGTGGAGCACAATCCACCATCCAGACGCACACACTGTTAGCACAGTAGCATGAACAAAGAAGAAGGTTAAGTGGCATTTGTCATATTCAAAGCAGCCTGTTGTGCTCGAACAGCTGAATGATTTAATAAATAAACTTAAAGTGATAGAGATAGTGAGATAGACCTTATGAAGACATGCTGGAGTATGAGGAAAGACATTATTGATTAACATTAAATCTTTAACCATCCACTCATTATCAGTTTCTTTAATCAGTGGTTGGGTATCTCACCACCCCGGAAGACAGTTGCTTTCCTCCAAGTAAACGTAAACCTCCAAAGATCCGATCAGATTCGTCCTGTAACCGTATTTCCCCTGTGACTGTTGCTCTTTGCTTTACATCAAATGATGTTTCTTTTCACAGATTACTGTAAAACTGTAATAAAATAAAAGGTATCAACAGTGTGGCAACAACTGCTTTTTTCCCAGACTGAAAATGGAGAAGTTTGTTGACAAAAGACATGCAGCAGCTACTGTCTCAAACACACTCGACCACAAATGTGCAAAGGCAGGCAGGCACATACATACAAACACATGAAGACACATACAGAAGCTTGCTGTGACCACATGTAAAAGGAAGTGAGTGTGTAAGATAAGCTTAATAAGTTTATAGTGGCAAAATCACACATTTTTTCAATTTGCTTGTGGGAGCTTCTTGTTTGTCTGTTACTCTGTATGTTCTTGTTCACGTCTCTCCATCAGGAACATATTTACGTGCGGAAGACGCAAATAGAAACGGGCAGCACTGTGACATTGAAGTAGTGCAGAGGAAAGTGAATGCTTGGGGGTCATGGTGGTGGACGGCCGTATAGATTTTTCTTTCAGCTCCAGTGACCTGAGTTCAATTCCCAACTGATGAAAGATTTTACACCGTGAGTGACCTTTTCATTGAAAACATGTATTTTTGTATTCTATTCTTTTCCTTTCTTTTATTTTCTTTTTCACCATGTTTTTTACCTAATTCTAACCATACCCATATCAAAGACATCTTTATTCTTGCTTTTGTCCACATCTACAGATATTTTCCAAGTCTTAGTTATGTATAAGTTCCAATGCTCGTGTTCGTTCTTTTGAATAATTCATGAGGAATTCATTGTTTTCTTGTTCACCCTGTTGAATGCAGTCGTACCTAAGGACATTGTTCCATGGCTTGGATTTGTGTTTGTATCAGTGTTGTATAAGTGCCTTAACATGTATGCATACACATGGCTTTAGTATGACCATCAACATATAGTCAAGGTCATGGGGGTTAAGGTCAGATTATTACCGGAGCCTGTGCATGAATACTCTGAATGCATAGAAAATGTGTGTCTGCCTAAGCATTAAGAGTTGATGGCAATCTGTTTTTGAAAACACATTTAAAACGTTTAAAATGAAATTGTCCTTTAAGTAAGAGGTCCCTGTCATTTAAGCTAAAAGCCACTAAATGGCAAAAATGCAAAACAAGAACTTTTGTGATCCCAGCATTGAAAATAAGGTGACTCACCATAAGATAATGAGATGAGAATGGATGCAGCAGGGTAACCTGATGGTTAGTTTCACATGATTCAATTTGGTCTGATGTACCTCCACAGTGCTGCAAAATAAACTCAATTACCCATTCATTGACACCACCCATCATGTTCTGAATGTGTCCATTTGAACTGATATTAAACTGGATATTATTTAACACTATTCATTTTATAAAAGTGGATAATGTTACAGTCTTCGTTTTCATATAATTGAACTATTAACGCATAGGTCAGCCTTGTTGGCAGAAGTCAGAAGTTTAACAATGTAACTATTATTTTTAGCTAACTATTTAAACCATTTATCCATTACATTTAGCTACTCCAACCATTTAGCTGTTACTCTTAGCTTTCTCACCATTTACCCATTACCATTTCTCTAACATTTCAACTGTTCATGCATGACTTATAGCTAACTATTTAAGCTATTTAATACTTTTACTTACTTTTACTTTACTTACTTACTTTTAATAATTATAATAATAATATTTTTTTAATTAGTGGAGCTACTCCTTGTCTTAACACCAACCCTCTGGCAATGGCAGCTTAAGGTACCTAAATAACCGTAAGTACCCCAGGGAGGGAATCACTGTTGTCTTATACAGTATCTTACACAGTATGTCTTATAGTTCACAATCTATTGCTTTGTTGGGCTAGTTGAATAATGTCTAAGATTGTTAACTTAGTGATGGAGAAGACTTGTTCAGTTGTGTTGATTGGCTCTGGGTGAGATAAGGAAGAAGAGGTCCTCGAGCCTTATAGGACATCATTAGAGGAGAGTGTGTATTTTTATTTGTAGTATAGTGAGGTGGAGCTCATTAAAGGAGGCTCATCACATAGAGACCATGCATGCTCATTCTTCACGGGCTCTTGTTATCTAAAGAGAAGTTACTCATGAAGGTCAACCCCCTAGTTTGACAGCATACACCTAAACTTCAAAAGAAAAATAACAGGAATGAAATTGAATGTGACTTTAATGATTAAAGGTGCATTATGCATTCCTGCATGGTCTCAACGTTATTTTATTTTTGTCTCAAATCATAGGCATCTCCCCTTGATCCACTAGCTGCCTGCCCCTTGGATACACTGTGAAAAAGTGCGGTCTCTGGAGACAACACAGGCGTCACAAACAGCCAACAAACACTAGGGGCGCAGGCTGTGCCCCGAAACATAACAAACCACGTTCCAGCCAATCACCGACAAGATGGTTGAGGGAGGGGGTGGGGGTTAGTGCGCGTGCACATATGGGGGGGGGGGGGATTTTATTTGGAAACGTCAAAAGTAGTGACGTCATGCAGGAATGCATAGTGCCCCTTCAAGCAGTGGTATCCCAGGCTACGTCAAAGATTTTTCACAGATTTTTTGGGGGTGTAGAGGACAGACTTTCTGAAAGGTAAATAACTTCTGCTGAAATAAACACTGTAGACTGGGACCACGATCAGTTATTCGTGAAATTGTGTTAATGTTATATTACTCTTAAAAGGGCCGCTACTTGGATGACTGTTTGCAGAAAACTTTGTCATGTAGACAGGTTTAGGGTTTTGGTTTCATCACAATCATAGAGGTGCATGTCTGTGTCTTGACTTTACATATTGATGATTAAAAGAGAAATCATTTCTCCATAGCCACATGCGTCAGTAGTCCATGATTTAAAGTTGTCTTATGTTCTAATTAAAAGTTATTTATGAATGAGAACAGTTCAAATGATAGTAGCACTTTTGCTATTGCTGTCTCTGCATATGTGGTATCAAATCCACAACTAAGGGAAGAAGGAGTTCTGTGTTGAGATGTTTTGTTGACATTTGGCAAAAGGGATTGTGTTAGATAGACGAAATCACTATATTTACTGTTGTTGAACTGCAGGAAAAGAGTAGGAAGGTCTGTGCATTGTGCTGGGTGCACTTACATAATTGCAACTGAACCAAATAAAAACAGGAAACTATATATTACAGTGGTTGCACAGATTTGCAGTTTTTGGCAATTCGATCATGTATAGCTAGTTTGCTGTCTCTTTTAGAATAAGACGCAGGTTATTTAATTTTCACGTAACCGAGCTAAGGACAAGGAGGCGTGAGGGAGAATGGTAAAACATGTCAAACACGGTGCAGTCACTGATTTGTATACCATGTTGGCGAAGGTGGTTTGTCATGTCAGTAGTGCATCCTCCCTTGCATGAAATGAGTTTGGCACAGGTGTTGCACGCTAACCCGTCATCTTTTCGATCAAAATGAAGCCAGGCTTTTGAGCGCTGGCTGCGGTCCATGATGGCAAACAGCTGAGGCTCTACTCATGTAGAGTATGCTGCTTCTTCTTGTTTTGGTATGATTGTTGGTTGGCAAACCAACTTTTAGGTGCTTACTGCCACCTACCTTATCAGTAGACTAACATGTCATGGTACTGAAACTGAAACTAGCACCAATGAAAGGAACCGATAAGCAGACTCAAAATTCAAATTTCTTAATGATTCCTTTGGAATAGAAAATTTGGAACCGGTTCTCGATGCCCAACCGTAGCTATAGTGGAGTCAAACAACCTCTCCTGGTAGCGGAGGCTATCAGAAGAATTTATTACAGTTTGATGAAAAATTAACACAAGTTTTGACAGAGACCAAACTCACTGCACAAGTAGAAGAGTGTTGGACACTAAGCTCAAAGTTGGTTTAAAGTTTCAGCATTTGACTTTATTTGAGCGTTTAGGACTGTGACTGACTGACATAAATCCTGACTTTTCTGAAGTAGGGGTTATTGATGTTTGCAATCTAGTGTAGTCCAAGTCAAAACTTGGCATACAGATTGTGAAATAAAACTGTACACAACAAAAGATCACACCCACAATAAAAGAAAAAAAATCCAACAAGGCAAACACAATAGTCCCTGATTAAGATCTAATGTGATTTCACACTACTTGGCTTGGCACAGAGATTTAATTTACTGCCGCTGGACTTAGAGCAATATCTGCACTGACTTGGGGGCACAGAAGCGTAAAAAGGGGAGGAAGAGGGTGGGTGTTTTTGGTGGGGAGGGGGAGGGGCGTTTATGTTGAGGTCAGATTTGGGGGGTGGTTGTGGTAGATTGTTGGAGCTGAGGGGAGTCCTGTCAAGAACGGTATCAGCACAAGTGTCGGGCCCTGTGTTAACGCTGTCGCTCTGTCTGGAGAAATTAGTCATGTCCCACTCTGGAGACTAGGAAGCAACGAGAGAGAGAGGGGAGTGCATTGGGTGTGCGCGCGTGCGCGCGTGCGTGCGTGTGCGCGCGTGTGTGTGAGTGCTCTTTCGACGCTAAGCATGGCTGCCTTCCTGGACTGAGCAACACAAGATGAAGAGATTCAGTTGCTCTGTCTTTTCATGTGCTGTCGAGTTCAGGGACACACACAAACTATACATTCACGTAAGTGACCATACACTCACTTATAGAGACAGTATACGCTTCACACACATGCACAAACTCGAGCAGCATACTCACAAGCCAGACAACAGCCAGTGGGTATGCTCTTGTCTAGTGAAATCAATAGAAATGTACACAGTCACAGATACATGGGACAAGAGTATAGTGTGTGTGTGTGCCTATATGTGTGTGCATGTGTGTGCGCATGTGTGTGCGCGTGTGTGTGCGCGTGTGTTTATGTGCCACTGGTTGATCCAGGGAAAATGGCTTTTGTTGAGTCCCCTGTGCTATGTAACATTACAGAGTAATTACAGAGTGTGTGCTTTGTTTAGGGGAACTCTAATTATGCTGTTTGGGTTGTGCAGGGCCCTGGGGTGTCACCGTGTGTGTGTATGTGTGTGAGTGAGAGAGTATAGTCGGTGAGAAGACACTAATTGTGGAGGCGGTGTTAATGGTACAGCAACTGTCATAGAGGGAGAGAAAGAGAGAGAAAAACAAACCTGCGCTCTTCTCTTTGGCCTTTCTCCTAATCTTTCGCTACCTCTCTGTCCATCAGGAACGTGACTGACACTATCACCTAATGCCACATCTACGCCATTATCTGAAGCCCTTTTTAGTCATGGATTCAAAAGCTTTATTGGCTTTTTTTTTTGCTTTCACACATACTGTAGATCTACGCAGTGGATAACTTCCATGTTACCACTGTTCGAACATGACGGCACCTCAACTCTCGCACAAACTTGTGTCGTTTGTTTTTCTGTCAGCAATATTACGCAAAAAGTACTGAACTGAAGGATTTTTAAAATCACTTTCAGTTACACTGCGGGAAATTTGGAGAAATCTCAAAACATTGCAATAAAGGTTTCTTATGTTTGGCTGTATTGAAAAAGCTGGTGTATTGTTAAAAGCAAAATGCGACAACGTGCAATGCAAACAAATTTGACAAATAAATCAAGAAGCTTCCAGTCCACTGAAGAAACAGCAGATGAAAACATCAGATCTGTTTGGAGCAATGCAGAGACTGTTTGACTGGCACTCTTTCACATTTACATACTGTATATATGTGTCTATACAGTATATATCCATGTATATATATATATATGTATATTCTGTCAGGAAGTCACATTGACATTGAGATCTCATTTATAAGTGAGATCTGAGTACAGAAAATAAAATAAACAGCAAAAAGAAATATTAATAGCACACTCTGCATGCTGACATGTTAACATCTGTTAACATTGTACCCTGACAAGATTGTACTTAAAAGAACATGACAAAATTGATTGTATCAATTTCAAACTTATTTGAAACTGAGGCATTACTTTTTGCATGCTCATACTACATTATGCCGTTTATATTCTGAATTTGCATTTTGACACTGAATAGTACAGTTTTCCAAGTTAGTACATAGTCTGACTAAGGTCGACACCGGAGCCCAGTTGAGGACAGTGAAGAATAGGTTGTGCTAGGAGATAATTGAAAAATGGCATTGAGAGAGGAGCAAACATTGTAATTCGATGTATTGAATGAACATAAGAAATAGAGGACGAACAGCTACTGCTCTCACTTATTGATCCTGTGTTCCTGGACGGATTTTTCTCATCCGCAACAGAAGCACAGAAGACACTGCTGTGTATTTTTGTTTTGAGAGCCCTAGGGAACAGGACATAATGGCAGTATGATATTTGTCAAGTGAGTTTGATTCTGTAACATGTTTGTGCGTTTGTTTCAAGGTCTGCACAAGGTCCCACAGCTGTGAATCTGGTGTTCTTATTGACATTCATCAGAAATGCAACCGACCCATTCTGTCTCACAAAGATGGTACAGAAAAGGTCTCATTCTTCCTTGTTTATGTAATTCTAATTACCTGGGTTGATTTAGACTTGGCAGAGAAAAGTAGTGATGTCGTATTTCAAAAGGAACCGTTGGCTTGAATAGCTGTTGGCTGGCTCTGAGAAGGGGTCAAGGTACTGAGATACGTCCTTGTCCATACAACAAACAATACAATACCCTGATGTCACTGATGCATAATTGCTAAGCACATTTGTTCGAATAAGTTGTGGTTCATCATGACATCTTTGAGCCCAATGGTGCATTGTCTGTATGATATTAGACCAGCCTTCATTTCATAT
Organism: Seriola lalandi dorsalis; assembly: GCF_002814215.2. Classification (NCBI taxonomy): domain Eukaryota; kingdom Metazoa; phylum Chordata; class Actinopteri; order Carangiformes; family Carangidae; genus Seriola; species Seriola lalandi. The sequence continues at coordinate 1,185,832 of NW_019525241.1, read as the reverse complement.
AATGTGCCCTGGGGCATTAATTTGCCCATGGAATATAATGAAGTACATTTTATTATTGTTAACATTATCATTTACAGAATGCAGCATTACAGCTGTAATCCATTTTAAATGAATGAAGGAATAAATGATATTTCTATGTTGTTGGCACTGTTGTCCACATTGATTGAATGAGGGTAGAATGGTTTATAGCACAATGCAAGTTCTTTACTGTAGATACGTTTTGAATGGTGAATTGTGCCTGTAGGAGACAATTAGAGAAAAGTAACTTAATTTCGATGTGACTTACATAATCATCAGTATAAGACAATTAGCAATCGTTGTACGACGCTAGAGAAACTCATCACATCATGACCTTTACCATTTAATAGGTGTGTTGCAAAGCATTATGTACATGTCCTTATGTCCCTACGTAAAGCAAATAAGTGATGTATATGTTACATCCCTCTGTGGAGTATATGAGCTGCGTATCAACAGGGTGTGATTGTGTGTGTGTGTGTGTGTGTTGTACTGCGGCAGTCCGTGAGTAACATGATTAAATGGTGAGGATGCGGTGTGTGTGTGTGTGTATGGGGGCATGCTGAGAAGGCCACTATTAATTTGATGAAACAAGATTCGACTTAAACATCGTGACCCTCACAGATGCTATAACTGCTGCGCTCTCTCTCTCTCTCTCTCTCTCTCTCTCTCTCTCTCTCTCTCTCTCTGAATATGTATGTATGGTACATCTAGCCTTGTAGATAGACTTGGTTTTATGTGCTGAGATTTCTGCCTCAAATCCCAACACTGTGGAGGAACTGATCTTGATTTTTAGTGCTCAAACAGTTGGAAAATCACAACAATTTGACAGCAACTTGCCTTCTCTATGAACAGTTTTTGGAACTACTTTCTACCGAGGAAGTAGTCCCTCGACAACTGTTGACAACATAATGGGAAATCTTCATGGCTAGATAACAATAGTGGTAAATGGGATACTTTAGTATTTTTTGTGATTTGGATAAACTGATCCTTTAAATACTAATAAAAGTTACATTATTAATTGAGCCCTTTACTCGAGAACTAGAAATGTGCTTCCATGATAAGAATTTATTGATGCTCGCTTGCTTGCCAGCGGTCTGTTCTCCCCTTGTGTCTTTGACCCTGGTCACCTGCAGACGGGCGCAATGACAATGTGAGGTTACAGGCCAAGACATTCCTATCCGTCTCAATTGTATCCTGTCTATAATCCAATCATGTTACTCACATTTCACCCAGTCTGATGTTTTGAGTCACCTGGCAATGGAGGTCACTGCTGTGTGTGTTTTTGTATTCAAGTATTTTCATTTTGAGACTGCTCAAGTCCCTGTTGCTGTTGTCTGTGTGGCTTTTTATGGACTAATAATAATAATAATAATAATGTGTGTGTGTGTGTGTGTGTGTGTGTGTGTCTTTCTCTCTCCCTTAGGTTTCTTAGTTGTTTGTGATAGTATCTTTTCAGATTACGCGCACATGGATAGAATTAGCCAAGCAAATGCAGGTACACTAAGTAAAGCGGTTTATTAGGTCCCTGTAGGCCAGGACTACACTGGATGTGGACACACAACTGCATCGCCTGATCTAGAGATTCGGCGTCTCGCTTATTTTTCACTGGGGACGTGCGCATCTCCCCGCAGAAACAGACAGAGAAAAGACCTGTTGATAGTCATATTCACATCATACCAGCAACATCACATAAAAGTGACACCTTCCACGATAGTTGTTAATGTCAAGGCAAAATCTGAAAAAATATCCAAATTCCAAGAAATAATGTTCAATTTCAATATGTGACTGCAAGTGATCCCCACTTTCTTGACTCTCTCCACCTGTCTACCTATATATATATATATATATATATATCTCTAAATGTTTCTGTTCTTATCGACTCCCACTGTCTCAGAGACAATCAGCATGTCTGCTCGGTGTTGTTACATAAGCAGCCAACAGTCGTATGATCTCCCCACCAGCACATTGCTAACTTTGATACTGTGTGTTTCTTTTTGTCTTCAATACAAAAACCACCGTAGAAAGCTAATGCAGCACTGCTGTAGATAATTCTCGTGTGTGTTTGGGTTCACTGACTTTTCAATGTATTCACGTCTTTGTGCCTTAATGCGTATGTGTGGCAGTCTTTGGCGCGATGGTCCCGTGGTCCCTCCCCTCTCGGTCCAATCTGTTAGCGGTCTTTATCTTCTCCAACAATCAGGCTTTATCCCTGGACACTCCTGGTCCCACGGTAGCCCAGGGAGCAATGGCCCAGCCCTCCTATCCAAACCAAACCAGATATATTTCCTGACATACACAACCCAACACACACAAACATGCCCACACTGGCAGTGGATAGACCCAAAATCTAAAGCAAAATGTGAGCAGATTATGTTATAGCTTCTCTCGATGCGTTGTCTCACAGTTAGTCTTTGCTAAAAAAATTTACAAACGTGATTCTGTAACTTTGTGTGGAGGCATTTTTTATGTATTGCTTTGTGTCATGTTCTTATTTAATAATGCCAATGTTGAAGTTTGGAGTTTGTAGATTTTATTTTGAAAAGACAGTCTTAATGCAAGGTACAAGGTTATTATATCTGACAGCAAATATGGGAGAGATGTGATCAGAAACACAAAGTATCAGTAAGAAAAAAAGCATGGCAACCATTAGAAAATGAAATTCCCATCGAAAAAGAAAACTGTTATAAAAACACCATCAAAAATAGAATCCTTTATTGTGACTGAATACAATGTGAATGAACAGCAACAGCAAAGCACAAAAGCAGCACTGTGTTAGCATCAGTATCAGAAGTTGCAGAACATGATGTGGTGTTTGATCACAGGAAGCCTGTGGCAGTGTGAGCTGCTTTGCACAGAGAGGAAAACTGAGAGCATTGATTTCATTGTAGAGGAGCATGGAGTGTATGTGATTTGTCAAATGTGTGTGTGTGCGTGTGCGTGCGTGCGTGTGTGTGTGTGTGTGTGTGCGTGTGCGTGTGCGTGTGTGTGTGTGTGTGTGTGTGTGTGTGTGTGTGTGAGAGAGAACTGTCTGGAACATAAAACTATAGAGGCCCATTCAGACCCTCCTTTCTCTCCTTCCATCAGGAGATAGCAGGGACATTGAACTGCAGCAACAAAAGCAGATTTCCATCAGACAGAGTTTCTGAGAGAGAAAGGCATTGTGTTGAAAGGGGCTTAATGGAAGCTCAGCTTAGAGCTTTATTCACACAAACTGTACTCTCTCCGAGCAACACATATGTACACACGTGTTCAATTTTCCCATATACCAAATGCAGCTTGTTCGTCTACACTAAAATTGGTGCTCTCATTTTTATAAAATGATAGAGGAGGGTTTGTGAGCAGATAGTTGCCAGTCACTGTGCTCTATAGCAAGGCACTTAAAGCACTGTGCACTGATCTCAGACTAAAGTCACATGCACTGTAAGAAAGGAAATAATGTTCTCACATGCAGTCAGTATATGGGAAGGGAAATCTCTCACCTGTGATGGGCTGACATTAATCAGCTTCTTGATGCCAAGCACGACTTGAAAATAATGAACACAGATGAAAATCAAAAGTAGATTATTTTGGAGCACCCTTGTAGCCCAATGTCCACAGCGCATCCGTGGCTCTCTCTTCATTTCCTGTCGGCCTCTTCACCGTCAGCTATTCCGTGAAATCCAAAAATGCCTAAAAAACACGCTTTATTATTTTTAAGGAGACATTCTTCAGTGTGCAATACTGTTTTATTGTAGTACTGTTTTATTTCTGCTCAGGGTCACATGGCACATGAAAGGCTAAGAATTTTTATAGACTCATCATGCTCTCAATAGAGCACAGAGGCCTCTAGACATACCAAAGGGTTGAATCAACCTCTCTGATACTGTATTAAAAAAGTAGAACAGTGTGCGCCTCCCAGTAAGTGTTCAAACAACAACACAGACTGTCGGATTGCAATTTCAACTGCAAGTTCAACACATGCAGGCCTCTTCTTAAAGTTTGCTTAAGTTTTAGCAAGTCCAACCACTTGGTTCAAAGTTGGGCAATGGTCACCTTTGTGTTAAACTGTTGGTAGGAAAACAGATGCAAACCACAGTCTTCACTGTCATAGTTGCATGCTTTTTTTTTTTTTTTATGCACATCAGTCCACCCCAGCGTCCTCTCTAAGGAATCCGTCACTCCAGCATTTCCTGTAAAACAACAATCAAAATCAATTCATTTCAGCGGAATCATTGCAATCTGTCAGCTTGTTCAGAAAGGCAACGCCAATTTGCACGGCGCTTTTGTGAAGAGTTCAACTTTGAACTCCGCAAACCATTTTTACATTGCTAACCTCTGAGGTAATAGATGCAATCATAATAAGGCAATCATATTACCTTTGTCGCTCAATCCCAAAGTGGAAAGTACAGCCATCGAGCTTCCACTACAAACTGTATTCCAAAAAGGCACTAATTAATTTTGCATTGTAGAAACGCATTTTGACCTTGTCTGATGTGACTTGTCAATGAAGAATTGATTACACAGAAATCTGCAGGAGTTGAAAATGTTTCAGAGAAAAATTTGTGCTTCATGAATGTAAAGAGACAAAAGGAAAAAGGAGAAAGACTTGTGAAAAATAACAGAACTGGAGTTTCTGGTAAGTTCTGAGTTCATGATTGGTGAGTCCATTGCTAGTTATCTTACAGCTAAAGTCTGTACATTTGAGGTTTGAGCTGAATAAACACAAATATTCCAGCGCTCAAATCCCCTTTCTGTCTGACCATTTGTTAACATTGAAATGTTGCTTCCAGTTTTGCTACTGAAGGTAAACATACAACCAATGTTATTGTTGGAGAGGACAGTTTCAAACTTCACAAAAACCAACTTACGACTCTTGCCAGATGTTGAAAAGGTTCTCTCTGAGACGTATATGTCATTGTTATTCCTGCCAAGTCAGTGAGCGATCTGTGTGGAAGCACTTTCTACGGGATTTACCCACTCTGTCCGCTGTGTTAATGGCAGCTGAAGATACACTGAGGTCGGCCGTCGTTCTCCCTTTCTCATTGAAGTGACAGGAAAAAGCGTCTTTTAGCACGTGTGATCATAGAGCACTGAGCTGATGCTGCGGTAATGCGATCCCTGATCAGTTCAACAACTAAATGCTGTGTATGGGTAAGGGAGCAGTTTGAATGAGAGCCTGTGTTAGCTTGTTAGCTTGCTGTCTAAACTGTTAGCATTGTGGTAATACTGCTCAAGTGCATACGTTATTCTTCTTCTGGTGTTTTGGTAGGTATCAACCAAGTTCAGGTGCACTACCACCAACCTCTGGACTGGAGTAAAGCTCACATGCATGTAGTAAACACTACGAACACAAATTATTTTTTGCTGAAAGTGCATTAAAACGTATCTACGTTTTCATCCAGATACCAGACACTTGAAAAGACAGGTGTAGATTGGTAATTGCAGTGCTTTTGTTTTTGTGTGGTACTCCTTGTCTACCTCTGTGAATCTGACCTGTTATCTGCCAGTAAGAGAAAACAAACATCAATTCCCCATCAGCAAAATTGAAGAAGAGATACAAGTTGTGTAGGTGTATATTAAGAGTTGTTTTTTTTTGTTTTTTTTTTAAATGAACTTTCCTGTTTTTTATTTTAAAACACTCATCGTGTTTTACAGTGAAACAGCTCTGTGAGTCATCTGTAGCTGAAACCCTGCCCGCTTTCCCTGTCTTTATAAATAAATATGTCCCCGTCTCAGATCAGAGTTGTCCTCTTTTGTATTATGTGTAAACTAGGGATGAGCGAGCAGGCCTCCCATGGATTAACCACTGACTGACTCCAAAAGTTGCAGTCAGACCTCCTTATTATGAGGCATGTAAAATCTTCACGACACTAGGACAAACATACACACACACACACACACACTCCCAAGGTTTTCCAAACTAAGTGTATAGAAGTAGTGGCACACTGTTGCCCCAGAATCACATCGTCTAATATTCCTGCGGAAAAGACTACACAACGGCTGCTCCCAAATTTGATTGGTGTTATTTGTAAGTCAGCCTAAATCTCAGAGAAGCTACACACACAAATGGAACAGGGCTTACTAATCCATTTGTAAGGCAATAGGCAGGCAAACAGGCAGGGAAGAGCTTGCCAAGTGTTGTAATCATAACTAAAGATGATGAGCCCACTCCCTTCCTCTACACTCTACAGTACTGTGTGTGTGGTGTGTGTGTGTGTGTGTGTGTGTGTGTGTGTGTGTTTTTTTTTTTTTGTGTGCGTTTGCATGTTTGTCCTACATCGCCTCCTTTACAAAACTGTGACAAGAGAGAGAGAGAGAGAGAGAGAGAGAGAAAATGAATCGGTATCAAGTGGATAATCTACAAAAGTACACTAGGAGCTTTTCCACCTTATGCAAGTCCCCCGCTCATTCATTTGCAGATACCACGCAATCTCTCTGAGAACAACAACAAGCCGGCGATATGAGTTTTGAAAAGGCAGTAATTGTAAGCAGGCTGGGGAATAAATTAGAATGATGACAAAATACAGAGATAAATCCAGCTTAAGACAGATGTATGCCACTGTTTATTTGATTTCAGCTTTTCTCGCTATCCTGCTCTTTCTCCCTCTCTCATTCCTGATCTTTTTTAGTGGGGTGGAAAAATGGATTTTTGTCAGCGATTTGGCCCTGAAATAGCTTATTGTCTAAGGCATCCACTGTGCGGGTACAACGTCAACATCACATGTGTGTGCGAACGTGCTCGTCTGTTTCCATGGGGAGTAATGGCCATGGAAGTGTGTATTGGCTCTGCTGGCACAATACACCACTGTACTCATTGGTTTAGACTGGTGTGTGTATTTACAGTTTTTGTGTGTGTGTGTGTATGTATGTATGTACTTCTATAGTCTCTCTTGTTGATATTTATAGATGTTGGAATTCTGGTATGAAGGGGGTGCGGGTAGGAGGAATGTAGGGAGCCAGAGTGGGAGGGTAAGGGGAGATGAAAAAGGAAGGAGGGATGAAGGGAGGAAAGGAGGAGAGGATCTGTGAGCTTGAAAGAGTGACTCTGCCCTGAGCTTTTTCATTCTTTCCCTCCCTCTCACTTTTTGTGTTTATTTTACTGATTATTTCTTTTCACTCTTCTTTCTGTCTTACCTCACACATTCATGCCCAAAGGCGTTTTCACACTCTTTGACACAACACATCCAAATAATACACTCTCACGTATCCACACACATGCGGCTTTTACAATTATATTTATTCTTAGTTCCTTTTAAGTCCGGATGCAAAAACCATTAAATCAGGAAGGTTTGTAAAATGGAGTAATTGACATGAAAGTTTGATGAGCCACGAAGTCGGTGAGGCTGTGAGAAAAACATACTGACATGTACAAACTCTTGACTGGTACTGTATATAAATATACAGTGAATACACCCTCTGTCTCAGGTGTACATTTCGAGGTAGAACTGTTAAGAAAAAAGAATTAAAAAGACTTTTGTCATGGTTTTTACATCTTTTGTACCAGCTTGATTTTTCTTTGACTTTGCCCCCAACCTCGTATCTATTTCTCTCTCTCTTTGACTTACTGCTATCTATTTGGTCACTTGCATCTAGGTGACATAAATATTGTATTATTAATCAGCTGTTTTCCTTGTTTTCTGTCTATCCAGGAGTGAGAGGACAGGAGCTGATTACTGAGAGGACATTTTTCTCCTCAGGTTGTTCCATCCAATAACTGGTAAGTGATCTCTGGTTAGTGTCTATAGACAGGTTTACTTTTTATCCAATTCCAATCCACTACTGTTATTTCAACATTAGGAGTCAATCGAGACAATCAGATGGTTGGTGCTAATTCGCCAGTTGGTGTTATTAAACCACTGAAGAAGCAGAGGCTACAACCGGTTGAAAAGAGCAGCAGTCGAACCTGAAATGAACAAAAACAAAGTTGAAAAGGAGATGGAAATATGGCACACGTTTGTTTAATGTGTTCATTTGAGGAAGCTTACAGTCTCCTTGTCGCCCCACGTTCATTTGATGTTTACATCCCCCAGAATCTTTTCGTCTTTTAAGGCTGTTTCCAAGTCTGCTCTTATTGATGCAACATCTCTTCCACCTCAGCTAAGTGTAAAAGCTTTTTTGTGAATAAAAAAAAAAAAAGAATTTTTGGCATTTTTAAGAAGAGTTTGAGTTAAGATATATGACTCATTTCCACTTATTGACCAAGTTACTACAGCAAGTAAAACCAATTCTTTTTTCTGGCAGGTTAATTTAGACACATTTTTCCTGTTTTTGTACTGACAGTCAATTATCATACAACTAAATATAAATTTATCATAGTAGATATCAAAAGTATCTAATGTATAATGACAATACAGTAGCTTCAGTAAAGACCATGCAATACACTGTAGCCACATGTTGCTCACAGAGAAAATCTTGTCGAGAAAAATGTCACTCAGTTTTGCTTTCTACACCACAGCAAAATACAGTATGGATGTTGTCTGGGGTTGCTGCAAAGCTTTCTGGGAAATCACTAAGAAATGTACTCAATTAAGATATGGGACATTTTTTAAATGAAAGAAAAAAAAAAAAAAAAAAAACATGTAGTTTTACCCAACCACAACAGATTGAAAATACAGTACAGTATGTCAGTGTGGACGACAATTACAGAATGGAGCTTTTAACCGGTTGACTCCAAACATCCAAACATCTTCAGAGACTTTCAGAACTCCGGCTTAGCTCTGAGTTTACCAGCAGCCATGCTGATAGATTTTTCTCTTGCTGCTCAGCCTTTTAACTCCACGAGCCCCTAATGTTGTGCACAGTCATATGTTTCTATTTTGGGAACTTTGACTGCTCGTCTAGAAACTTTACTAAGAAATGAATTTGACTGGTGAATTTCTGTAAATGTTGTGGCACATCAGTGGAAAACACACATCGTGTTGCGTGCTTGGCTGCGATGACAAAAAGCAGCGGACGTTGTGTAGAGAACAAGGCCTGGAGTCAGAGGAAGACAGCGATTCCAAACTCAGATACAAGACAAATGACCATGAAATAGAGGCTCAGCTGATACCGCCTGCTCGCTCTTTGTGTGTGTGCGTTTGTGTCTGTGTGTGAAGAAGTCCAGATAGTGTGTGTCAAGGCAGTGTCAGGCTCACAGATTGTGGCCTCGTCTCTGCTCTGCTGAGGAGATTTAGCTGGCAATGTTTGTACTGACCGCGGCCCGTGTGGTTGTGTGTTTGTGTCTATGGATGCATGAGTGTTTGTCACAGCCCTGTCAGATCAGCCGTGAGTCTGCCCGCTGTGTGTGTCAACCAGGGGTGACCTTTTTCTGTGAGTATCCCTTGGTGTGTGTGTGTGTGTGTGTGTGTGTGTGTGTGTGTGTGTGTGTGTGTGTGTGTGTGTGTGTCCTGTGCTGCGGGCAGGGAAAGTCCCTGTCTTTGCTGTGCCAGGGAGTTGGAGGGGACACCTCGTTCATCTGCGCTGTGGGAGTTCCCCGTCAGAGCGAGATGGGCTGATCCTCTGCCTCGGTTTCATCTCACTTTTATCGCATATTTGACTTCACTCTTTGATTCTATATTTGCTAAGTGATGTCAGAATCGTCATCACTTCATAAATCAAAATGACTAACCCATCACACCCTTTGCCTTTTCCTAAATTTTGTCCCTGCTGGCCCACCGTACGCAGTCCGACATGATGCCTGATTAAAAAGTCTTATATTGTATTAGTGTATTATACAAACGCAGTAAATTAAATTACTGCCATCAAAAATTTTGATATTTTTGTCATTTGTCACATCAGACTGCAGAATTGATTACTGTACATAGCAACCTCATACAAGAAAAAAAGATGGAAGATATTCAGATGGATGTAATTATCCATATCAGAATTATGTGATAATTAAGTAATATGATATATTGAACTAGCGTGTTAAGTCAGAGTCAAGTCAAATTTCATGGCAGTCCATCCAATAGTTCCACAGATATTTCAGTAGAAAAGGTCTACCTCATGGGGCTACCTGAGGAAAAATCAGGGGATGGCCAGAGTCAGTAGGACACATTGACTGGGAACCATGAATGTCAATCAGCAACATGCACTTGTGTGTGCGGCAGCTGCTGAAACTGTAGTGGACAAATCTGCAGGAAGCAAATGAGAAGGCCACCCTTGAAGAAAGCAGGAAAAGCTCCATGTCACAGTTGTTTGTTTCAACTTTTACGTCAGTTACCTGATGGCTGAAGAGGCGGAAGAGGAAGCGATTGGTCAGGGTACCACAGACCAACGAACCAATCATCCACAAGGAAAGGCACAGGCGGCATGGCAGCAAAAATGACCTAACTTAAAATTTTTCAGAAAATATTTTCAATAGCTGTTCACTGAATGTTTTTAGTATGCAGAGACTTTGTCCTTCCAGTTGTAGGGAAAGTTCATGATGTTTCAGTTTCCTGTAAAGTTGTTCAGAGCTGTGCCCACTGACAGCTGTCATAACCAAAGCAACTGCCTATTCAGCCTTGACTGAACAAAATGAACAAGGCAAAATTGAGCATTAATGGAAATGTAACACAAAATAATAAACATAAAAAAGTTTTATTTAATAGATTTTATTGCATCTTCATTCAAGGTCTGTTGCCCTGTTTGGATTTGCACCAGTGAATCCAAAGCCTTACTCTACTGTAACTCATAAAGGGATTAAAAGTAACAGATATTATCCTCAGTGAAAAGTCACGCCTCCCTTAGAGCATCTCCCAGCAGTAAATATGCTATTCTCCATACGTGGTTGTTAATTAGCTCTCTTCCATATCTTGCTGTGTATTTCTTATGCCAAACAGATCCCCTGTCCTCTCTCTCCCAGCACTGTCCAGAGCTGTACGAGAGCTAATTGGCAGCTCGCTTGCCTGCCGCGACGGTGATCATGCAAATCTATTGGTGCTTACCAATAGCCGGGCCCGTTAAAAACATTACGACGGCCATTACCCAGAGCTGGGGCCGGCCTAACGAACATATGCTTCCCACCCCCCTGTAAAACCCC
>NW_019525241.1:1172592-1174813 GCF_002814215.2 Seriola lalandi dorsalis | reverse complement strand
CCCCCCCCCCCCCAATTCCTAAACTCTTATTTATGTGTTTAATTTAATGTGCGAGGGAAGAATTTCCGAAATTAAATTTGGTTTTCGTTGGTGCCTCCAGAGAGTGGCTGCGTTATAATAACATGGTAATTTTTTACACGTCTTTATGAGAAATGAGAAAATTAATTCTTTCTGACAAGCTGTAATTATTGGGCTTGGAACAGTTGCAGCTGAACAGTTTGGGCTGTGGTAGCCTGGCAGTGAGCTGAAAGAGGGAGAGAGAGAGGAAGAGAGAGAGAGAGAGGGGGAGAGAGGAAGTGAATGGGGGAAGGGATGGAGAGAAAGAGAAAGAATGGAAAGGCAGAAAGAAAAGAGAGAGAGGGGTTAGAGACAGATTCATATACACTCACAAAGGAGGGAAACAGAAAGGAAGGTGAGGGTGAAGGACCTGAGGTGTGAGGAGACAAGGTTGGATTAGATATGGAGAAAGAGAGGAGTTGGTGGGAGGTGAGGTGGAAGAGGGAGAAGCTGCGGACAAGAGGGGGGAGAAGAGAAAAGAGGAGAAGGGTGGAGGACATGAGGAGACAAGGTTGGAGCAGAAGAGAGGAAGGACACAAGTGAAGGGGTGGAGAGAGGTTGTTGGAGAACAGAAGAGAAGAGAGAAGGTTGTTGGTGGTGGTGATGAGGGAGAAAGGACAACTAGAGAAGAGAGGACAGAATGAAGGAACATTTTGGAGAAGATGGAGGAGGAGAAAGATTTAAGGCAGGTAGTTAGGGCTGAGGGGGAAGAGAAGAGGGGGATAAAGGTGGAGAGAGGATAGGGAAAGATGGTAGGAGAGGTAAGATGTGACGGAAGGCAAGGAAGAAGAGTTGGAAGGAGGAGAGGAGAGGTGGTGGAGAAAAGAGACTGAGGAGAAAGGGGAGTGAACACAGGGTTTGAGGTGACAAGTTTACAAGAGATTAAAGGAAAGAGGATGGACAACTAGAAGACGGGAGAGGAAAGAGACAGTGGGAGGTAAAGGGGGGAAAGACGAGGGGGGTGAAGAAGGAGATTAAAGAGAACGGAAATGAGAGGAGAGGTAAGGAGGAGAAGAGGAGAGGAAAGACATTGAAGACAGAAGGGCATCTGAATGAGGCAGGAGAGGGTGGAAGGAGAGTAGAAGACTAGAGGAGCAGGGGTGGAGAGAAAAGGTTGGAGGAAGAGAGGAGAGAGGAGGTGTAGTGAGGAGTCATGCCTCAGTGCGTTACATCAGGTAGGAGTCCCTGTCTTCTTGTCTGATGTCATCAGAGGAGACTCCTCTCCAGCACCAGCAGCTCCTCCTGTGTCAAGGTTACAACACATTAATATTCACAGCCTACAGCCAGGCTGGCCTCGCTCCAGGCCTTCTTAAGCTCTCTCTCTCTCTCTCTCTCTCTCTCTCTCTCTCTCTCTCTCTCTCTCTCACACACCACACACACACACCACACACATACTCTAAGCACCAGCATCTGCTCACACTTACAGAGCTTCTTCCTCTTTGCTCCATAAAGCACGGGCATGCGTACACACACACACACACACACACACACACACACACACACACACACACACACACACACATACAGTAGAGAAGCCTCGGAACTTACACACACACACACACACACAGCTCCCTCTTCTTTGCCCCATCATGTGCTGAATATGGAACATGATATTGATATTATACAGCCATATTGTCGTTTCTCCACAGTTATTCACTTAGGCTGCTGTAAAAGCACTCTTATGGTTGTTGGGTGACTCATTTAACGACCCACTTGTGGTGTGTCCGTGTGTGTGTGTGTGTGTGTGAGTGTGTACATATGCAGCCAAGTGGCCATTTGTTTTCACTAAGTGTCACTGCCTTAAAAGGAGAACCAGTGTTTTCTGTCTGCCCTTCTCTGCATGTGTGTGTGTGGAAGTGTGTGTGTGTGTATTAGGGCTTGGAGGTCATGATGATAAAACATGTTTTTGTACAGAACAGAGGCCAAAATGTACACTCATCATTTAGTGTGAATAAAATGTAAGTTAAAGTACTTAAAATAGCTTCTTTTAAATCTCGGCATATATTAATTGAGGTCTGCATATGTATTGGAATGGGTATGTGGGTATTTTGAAGGAACCTCGTGAACAGTGTGTGTGTGTGTGTGTGTGTGTGTGTGTGTGTGTGTGTGTGTGTGTGTGTGTGTGTGTGTGTGTGCGTGCGTGCGTGTGTGTGTACTCCTGTTT
>NW_019525241.1:1146417-1171481 GCF_002814215.2 Seriola lalandi dorsalis | reverse complement strand
GTACAAAGCTCTCATGGGTAAGCTCAGACCACTTACAAAACTCTTCTTATCTAAGGCTGGATTTCAAGTAGTTCAGGGAAAAAGTTATATGTGTCTTCTTTTACTTTTTTCATTGGCTGCTTTTAAGATTAACCACACACTTAAAAATGTTTTATAACGTCATCTTAAACCACTCCAATCCATTCATGTATTCACACCTTTTGGGGAATATTTTGGCCGGTGCAGCCATCATGTCAAATGTGATGATACATTTATACACACCAAAAAAAAAAGAAAAAAAAAAGGTACCTCAAACAAACAGGAGAGCCGTGTGTGTGTGTCATTTGAAAGGTTAAATAATTTACCCTCTCCGAGTGCATGTGTGTAATGTGTGCAGGTATGTGTGTTGTGCACATGAGGCCTTGCTACTGTAGCTAATGAAAGCCCCTAATGAAAGCCCCATCTCCTCATGCAAATGAGGCTGCTGTTAACCCCAATCAGAGAGGTCGCTGAGTGCGCATCAATCCCACATCTCTCTGAGTGCTACACAGGCAGCACACAATGGTCCCCACCCCTCCATAGGCCCTCAGGTAATTACCGGGAGCCAGAAAGGGAGCGGGGCCAGGGGAGTCAGGGTCTCAGGTAGGTGTGCACCTCCGTCAGTGCTTTTTTTTTTTTTTTTCATGTCATTTATGGGAAACACAGGGTTGGGTTGCATGTTGGGTCAAGTGCAAGTGCTTTCTTCTACCACACCTCTTCCTCCAAAACACACACAGACACACACCCGCTCACAATGTGACAGGTAATTACAGCATGAGAGTGGCTGTGCCGTGTGTAAGATTGGGAGGTCAGGCCTGCTGTCTGCTCCCTGTGGGCCACAGAGCGTCACCTCTCTGACTACAGCCACAATCAGCTCCATTAGCACCGTGCCTGCCTGTCTATCCACCTGTTGTCTGTTTTGTCCTACCTGTCAGTTAAATGTTTTATGTCCAGCCTGGTTTCTGCCTGACATTTCTAAATTGTTTGTGTTGTTTGAGCAGCAATGTGAAATGGCAATGACGTGACAGTAAAATAACCACACAGCATTGATTGTTTCTCCCAGTTAATAGCAACCTTCAAATTGCTTCACATCACCAGTGGCAGCAGAGTTGGCTTCAAGGAGTGCGGATGAATTTTGTGCATTCGTTTATTCACCATTAAAAAAAAATTTGCTGACAAAATGATTGTTGGCATGAAAGTTAGGCACAGTATGAGGTGCCTATTAAAGTAATGACTTAAACTAAAAACTAAAAACCTTTGCCTGCAAAATGAATGTGTATAAAGAGAGAATCATCCCTCTTAAGGCTTTGAAGCCTTAAGGGTCCAGTATACTCTGTCCCAAGTGCTTGTTGGATGGTCAGATATCCCGCTCCCCCCTACATCTTTACGACGGCAGATTAGCGGTAATTATTCCGACATTCACGTCATGATTTGCCTGTTGTGCAGAAGTGAAAAAGACGGTTTTGACCTGATCTCTCTACCTCACTTAAACCACGTAGAAAACTGTAAATGCCTTCCAGGAGAGACAGTTTAAAAATATGTGCTGCTGTCCCCATTTATTTTACTGATATTGCGTCTGTGACCTCTCTGTGATGGCGGACTTTTCACCTTGCCTTTTGAGTGTTGCCTTTTGGATTAAGTGTAAACACTTTTGATTTCTGATGTGGTCAGAAGGGTACGTCATTAGAACCACTTCTTTTCTATAATGACCGACCACTTACTGACAAAGACTTGAAGTGTCCCATTGTCCTAGTGTACGAAGGTGCATCATGTAGTTCCGACAACCTGGTTCGATTTTGTCTGGGGAACTTTTTTGCATATTTAAAGCATGGTTCTTTTTTTCAAACTAAATGAATTATTGTACACCACTGAAGAATCACAGAGATTAGTTAGATTTAAAGTCTGTATATAAATATAATCTGTCTGGTTCTTCACTTGTTTGTTCATAAAACTGCTTCAAATGCTCAAACAAACTGGCTTCAGCAGTAGTACTGTACCGTCTATGCCGCTAGCACCAGCCATGCTGGGCCGTGTCTACGGAGGCGTCATATGTCGTGCCGCAAAACTGTCGTAAAACGTGAGCGGCGTTCCCTCTGGCGAGAGTTCATGTTCATCATTTGTAAACTGATTCGTTCCGTTCAACGTTCATGCACAACACTGTATACATACAAAGGAAATGTCAGTGTGTTGCTATGTGACTACTCCCTGGTGACTTTAATGTAAAATAAAAATCAGTTTTCGGGATATGGATACACACATATCCTTTAGATATGAAGGGTTATCAGATAACCAATAAGGTGAGACCTCTGACCTCAGCACTGTGGTCTGGCCCTGACTCTCCTATTATTAGTATTTACTGTCTGCACTCTGTGGCCTAAATATATTCTCTCACACATCTCTTTTTCCTGCCTACTTGACTCCAGGCATGATATGTGTTAGAGAGGACATGTGTATATGCAGGTTCCTCTCTATATGATTGTGTTTGTGTGTTTGTACAGGTTTAACTGCGTATACCTTTGAATGCGCATAGAGTGTGATATGATTTCCTTCAGCTGAAGAGCACTTGACCATCAAAAGAACATCGGAGCAATCTTATCCAGTGGGGCAATAATGGTCACCTTAACATCATCACGCGCTCAACCCTGTGGGCAAATGACATGCTTCTGCTTAAATGCGATTGGAAGACAACAATTTTTCTGTGGTTTAAATAACAATGCCAATCCCTGTTTCCCTCTTGTCTCACAATAAACCGCTTAAAGGCCTCTAGTAGACTCTGTATTCGATCAATTTTGAACGATTAGGTTTGCCAAGCCAAATTAGGTTTGTGGATCGTCAGCCTTTGTGACCCAAGTTGCCTGAAGGTGCTTTTGCCTTCTTGTTTCTGTGCAGAGGCATTCTGCGATTCATCTCTGTATGTGAAACAGTGAATTCGACGAATCCATTCACTGGTAGAAAAGGAACACATTTTACTGTTCACGGTCGTCTTCTGTAGAAACAGTCCATATGATACAGGATGTAGTGAATAAGACATTTATGCTTTCTTTGTGCAAAAAAACAGAGCTAGGTCTATATGAGAGTGATGCTCTCCTCCTTAACATCTCATCTGAATACATCTGAACAGGGAACAAAGATGGTACATTTCCACAAAATGAATGTGAATTTATTTATCTATGCTAATATGAACTGAGTATACAAAGGAATCTGGATAGTTTTTCTCCAGGTTCACTGATGAAGTGAATCCAGGAAAAGAAATATTTTCACTTCCTGGTCTACTTAATTAGCCTGTCATACAGAATGGAATAGAAAAAGAGCCTTTTAGGCTTTGAGACATAAAAGGTATGTTATAAGATTTTTTATAAGAATTTGTATAAGATTCAATATCAAATATATATGTTGCATCTTATGATCTGACGTATGAATCAAGAATAAATCTACACACATAGTTAATCTTTATCACGTACCTCCATCCTCCATCCTCAATTAACTGAAACTTAAACTGTTTGTTCAAACAGTTTTTTGCCTCAATATTACATTAGGTTTGGCTTCATAGTTTTACCCTCTTTCAAATGACCAATTATCTGAGATCTTTGTACTCACACCTAGCAGTTCTGTACTTCTCACCATTTAGCTTCACATTGGGTAATTCTGGTTTTGTGTCTTTTCCATCTTGGAATGATTTTTGTCTTTCCAGTGTTGTAATGTTGAACAGTTGCTGGATTTCCAATGATAAAAGGTGTCCACTTTTTATGTTAGCAAATATAAACTATGGTGAACCTGCAGCCATTGTGCATATTTTTTCAAGTTTTTGTAAAGAGATAAAACCCTCTTTTTGACATATTTCTTGACATGGTGCGTCTTAAGATGCAAACCTCTGGGTGGGCTTTTACCTTGGCAGCTGTTGACTGTTATCTTAGAGCTGACGTTGCTAGGAGACGCTTTGTGGACACCACAGTTGTGGTGATGGCAAATGACCAGTTAAGACTCACAGCTAATTCACACAGCTAAGCCAATGATTCGAATCACGACACAGACTAATGACAGAGTTACGGCAACATGTAGGGAGTGCTCGATTTACAGATGGGACAAGCAACGGCTAACAACATCGTCTCCGTCGTAACTGCTTGTGTGGCTTTTGGAGTTGAATTGATGTGAAGAACTATAATTGTCACCTGCCACCACAGATATTGCACCTGTCACATAAGCAGTACCACCGTTGTCAGTGGGAACCAAACAGTCACATCTCCAGGAGAACACTAATGTAGGCGACGCTGTCATTGCAGAAAAATGAATTGATAAAACTTCAAAGCAAGTTGAACTTTCGGTATAAGTTTCTTACATACAGATAATAAAAAAACCTCATTGTATCATGTGTAAAACTGTGTAAAATACATGAAGGTAAGCATTACAATAAGGACTCTGAGAACTGCCCAAAATAGATGATGTTAAGTCCTGTCCCAAAACAACCCACTTCCTGCCGAACTATACATTCTCCCTCCAAAACAAAAGCAGTGGGTGGAGCTCCTGTACGGTTGTAATTGAACAGAGAAGATGAGAAGGTGCCCATTGAGAAGCGCGAGAGAGAGAGAGAGCTGCTCTTCTCTGAAACGGGCCCCAGAACAGCCTGGGTGAGCCGGGGTTTCATTATCCCCCCGTCCCTCTGTGATGAGGAGAAGAAAGGCGGACGTGAGAGAAAGAAAGAGAAAGAACAGAACAGAGGAGGGGAAGAAGAAAAGAAAGAGGCGTTTGATAGAGCTGTGTGGAGACCGTGTGTGAATGAGCCAGTGAAGGGCAGCCATTGTCTTGCCGCGACCTCAATTTGGTACTGTACGCTCCTCTTTTTACTGCACTGTCTCGAACCACAATGCCTCCTTTCTCCTCCGCTCTACTCCCTCTCTCTCTTAAAGAAATAGGGGGATTAGGGCCCATTGAGGGGAACTGCGTGTCCAGATTGCCAACTATCATGACTCTTCGCGATGTGACGAGAAGGCGACAAGATATTTCAGACGACATTTGTCATTTGTTTGTTCTTGCATCCCAGCCCAATTTTCTCTTTCCCCATAACTGTTGTCTTTCGTTATTCTCACAGGTTAGTGTAGCAGATAAGGTAAAAGTAACAGTGTTTCTAAGCAGACGAGGAATGCTGTGTACTTTAGGACAGGCCAAAGAAACAGGCGGGGAGGTGCAGGAGGTAAAAAGAGAGAGTGAAACGGACAGAAAGAGACAGAGAGCGCAGCTGTACTTCCTGTTTACCCAGGCCTTGTTTGAGACAGTGGGAAGGAACAGGGGCTGCATTCATTTCTTCTTTTCTACCACCGTTGACTCCCTTCCTCCTCCCCCCGTCTCCTCCTGATCTATTCTCCTTCAATTCCTTATTTTCTCTCTTTCCTCGCAGCTCTCTTCCTCTCCCCCTCGTCTCTTGCTGATAAACTGTATTGAACTCAGGAGGATGAGCTAGATTAGACAGCGTGTAGTGCTATTTGGTAGGCATGGATTTGGTACTAGGACTGATTTGGAAGCAGGAATGATTATTAAATGTTCAGACTGGCGGCTATTATCACAGATATGGACTGCAGATATGACAGGGCAAGAGATAAATAGAAAAGAGATGAAGAAGTAACCGTGAAGAAGTAGAATGACAGATAGAAGCAAGTTAGTTAACTTCCTCCCGGTGCAGTGCAGTTATTAGGAACCCCATCATTCATTTTTCTTCTGCACCAAAACAGGGAGCAAGGACACACACGACTGTATTAGAGAACTCAGAAGTTTGGGTTTGCTTTGATAGTGAGTAAACTAACTGTAACTGTACGCGAAAGCAGACCTTGAAGCCTCATTGAGAGAGAGAGAGAAAGAGAGAGAGCGCGCAAATCCCAGTTGTTTGTTCCACCCACCCGAGCCAAGCCCTCCCTGACCTTTCTTTGTGCAGTCGGACATCAGACTGAGACACCGCGAAAGATGCACTAGATTAAAAGGATTGTTTCTGTTGCTGCTGCAGTTCCTATTGTACAGAGGGACGACTATAGACAGGGATACAGACAAGTCATCACATGTGTATTTATGCACAAACGAACACACCCACGCGCAGACGCAAACAGGCTTTCTTACACATGCACAGATATGGTGTCAAAATGTCGGCATGACACAGCGGGACCCCTTTCATCCGCATGTGCTGTTTGTTGCATTGACAGTCCATCTATTTGCAGTCAATCATTAGGCGGACATAGAAAACTGGCTGAATGTCACTGAAAGGAAAAAAAAAAGGGAGAGGATGTAAAGGGGCCCAGTGTCAACAGGGAACGAAATATTATAACTTTACAGATTTTTCTCTAATGTGCTTAACTCTGAAAAGACACAGTATTTACTTTTGGTTGGTTTTTTCATATTCGGTATAGTCAATCGAATACAACTTCTTACTTCAAGGTTAACTTTTGCTTCTGTGGCTATTTTGTGGTTCTGTGCACATTGTGGGGTTTGATTTTTTTTTTGTGATTTATAAAAACATGTATATGCTTTGAAACACTCAGCCAATGATTTATTCAGTTAAAATTCTGTTTAAATTCTGTAAATTTAATTTTCATTGGCTGCTGTTGCAAATGAGCTTTCACACTCATCCTAAATGTAAGGCCTTGTATCTCAACAATGGCAGACGATATGATTGTTTACAGCGTGCTTTAGTATTTAATTGGCATTATTTATTAGGTTTCTTTGAGAGCAGCAAGGGGTGTTGTAGTGAGCAAGGACACCGCCCCTTGATCTAAAGAAGCCTGGCTGCATCTCGGCAAAGCATCCTCCCTGCTGAAGTGTCCTTGAGCAAGACACTGAATTCCTGACAGCTGCGGGAGTGCTGCTCTCCAGCTGACCCTGTGTTCTGACCTCCCTGTACCGTAGGAGCGAGTTGCCGAGGCTGCATCTCTCTCCTTTTTTTCCTCGCGGTATTGATCACCCAAAGGAGGAATTTTATGTTTGCTTGCCGCTCTCCACCGGGAGGTCAGCGTACAGGGTCATCTTTGGAACAGTGCCTCTGGAAAATGGTAGGGGTTCATTTGTTCACTCAGGGACACTACATCCACCACAAGAGAGAAAATTGAACCTGTGCCACTTGAAAACTCACTTTTGTTTTACATAAAGAGGGAACCTTCCTGCAAACATGTGGTCTTTTTATTCCACAATAGGTCGGCTCTAGGTCCGTATATGTAAGAGCTTGTAAACTTTGTTGTCGAACTACTCTCAAACAAGTCCCGAACCTTCTGGGGGAAATGTAAATGGTTTCTGACAACTCTCCAAAACCTAACTTTGTCTGAGTTTAGAAAAGGCAACTTTTATTATTAAAATTAGTTTTTATTCATTTGAAATAGTAACTTTTGATAGGGTTTCCACTGCTCCAAGGTCATGGGAACAGGCTAAATCCATAAGTCTGTGTAAATCATCAGCAAAATGAAAATCACAACAGTAATATGCAGACGAGAGTTTCATGATTGTCCTCTTAATTACGCTGTGGCTAAATTGCACTCAAATGCTCCAAATTCCAAAAGAAAAATCATCATCCAAAAGAATTACCTTCAAATTCTAAACAATCTTTTATTAGACCACAGCTTGCTGCATTCCCAGCTCCCCCTTTGGACTTTCAATTACAATTCATTTTGATTAAACATGTAAATACACCATCCTTGATGGTGTCCTTTGTTAGCATGGCCTTCTTTTGGCTGAAAACCATACTCTCTTGAGTCTCCCCCATGTAATGGAGATTGAAGATTAAACAACAGGAAGGAGCCATTATTTTTGTCAGGGAATTAAAGTACCATCAATCTCACTTAATCACCTTCCTAATATCTCCTCAGACGCCAGCAGAAAGCTGTTTTGCAGCTCAAGGTTAACATGCTTTGTTCTGTGGAAAGCAAAGGGAGTGAGGGGAAGGATAGACACAGAGAATAGATGTATGAAGCTACTCTGGCTCGCTTTGGATCACACTGTCCATC
This sequence comes from Seriola lalandi dorsalis, assembly GCF_002814215.2. Lineage (NCBI taxonomy): Eukaryota > Metazoa > Chordata > Actinopteri > Carangiformes > Carangidae > Seriola > Seriola lalandi. The sequence goes on along the minus strand of NW_019525241.1, from coordinate 1,163,490 downwards.
GAGTGGACACAGATTACGGTTAACTGTGTTGTGTTGGTGGGAGGGCAGGGCCAGGAGGTCGATGTAGAAAGAAATGACAGCTATTGTTTGCTGTGTAATTATCGCTGCTTATTCGCCCGCTCATTTCCTGTAGAGACAGAGAGAAGGACTGAGGGGAGAAGGGCCAGTGGTTTGCTGCTGTAGCCTTGTAACAGGTGGTGCAGTTTGTCCTTGATAACCAACAAAGCTGCTCGGTTTCGTATATTTGTTTGTACTGTGGTAAACAATGACTATATCACGTATACATTAGCCTTCACAGGTGCCTTAATATCACATGCCTAAGTGTGAATGTGTCTTCATGTTCAGTTCTTTATGTGTTGAACGATTATTTTTATTGACGATTATTCAATGATTATATCCTTAATTCCAACAGTTTCCTAGAGCCAACCAAGAGTCCAAAATCCAAAGATACAGCAATTACAATGGTATACACATCTGAGAAACTGAAACCAGCAAACACTGATTATTTTTCTGTTGATTAGCTCTCCGGCTTTCACTGACTTCTACTCTAACATGGCAGTATATTAGATTTATGACTGGATGCTTTTTTCATACAATTTAACCTTTATAATTTTATTCATCTCAATCGAGGTAATGTTTTGCTGTGACTAATATCTTGAGTTAAAACATGTCATATATTGACAAAAACAATCTCACCATTCCATCTGATGCAACATTGCAAGTTCTTCACCACAGTTCTTTTCCTAATGTGACGTTTATGGCTACACTTTTACGTTTGTTGGAATCAAGCCTGTGATATTATGTACAGTGTTTGTCCACACCTGTGAGACTATAACAAAATATTACAGCCCTGCTGTTGTGGCTTAAATATAGTAAACCATGCTAGTAGTTTAGCACACATTGTTTTTATGAACAAAAGAAACAAACTAAACAAAATCTAAAAAGTAAGAAAATGAGGACTTGAAGGACATACAGTCGATGAGTTGATGGCATCATTATCTTAGAGGGACGCACCATAATATTACCTTCAGCTGTTGAAAGACACCTCTACAACAACACTGCTTCAAACATTTTGGAGTTTGGAAACTCACTCAGTCAGTCAGACACAATAATCAACTTTTCTGATGACTGCATGAGCCGGTGATGGCCTGACTGACACCTGTGATTATCCAGGTAAAGAACCGCTTCCCCTCCACAGAGGGAGCTCGTGTAACCACGGAAACCATCTGCAAAGCCACACAAAAGAAGCAAGTGAAAACAGGGGGATCGAACGCTCCAGTTGACTTCCATTGATTTACTGCTTAAGAGAGAGAGAGAGCGCGAGTCAGTGAGGGTGATGTGGGCAGAGGTTAGATTGAGTGTTTTCTGGGCTCAGTTTGTCTTCGCTGACCACACTCAGTCTTTCCTCTCACACTCTCTCAGGTGTGCAATAGTACACAGGTAAGATGATGTCTTTATACTACCACTCTGAACTTGTGTGTTCATAGGGTCAGGTGCAGCACTGTTGCTCTAACTGCTGTTTTCAACTTGACTGTTTTTCCCCACAGTTTGTACACTCGTTCTCCTCAGTCTGATCAAAACCTCATCAGCCGCTTTTTTCTAGAGAGAATCTCTTTCAGTTCTTCAGGGCTGTTGGAGATATTTTGAGAAACCAGTCCCTAAAAAAGTGTGCCCTCTGAAACACACTGATGACACGGTTGGGTAAAACATCTGAACTTAAAATGATATTAAATCAGTGAGAAATTACTAGTCGTATATGACAAACATGCACCTCATGATTTACGTCCAGCTAGAACCATGTGGAAATCAAGGTGGCGGATGGAAGTATTTGTGTTCCACCTTAACCACAATCATGATCTTACCCGAACCTTACCAGGTGTTTTTAATCATGGTGAATTACACGAATATTGGACAAAAAAAACGACATAAGCGTTGAAATAATCAGATTTTTTTCAGAATCATCCAATATCAATCTCCTTGTCTATCACTTTGCCAGGGGGTGAACATAGGAAGTGTAATGTTGCCATGGAATCACACTTCAAATCTTTGCCGTCCTTTAATTCTCCTCTACCCAGGCCGGGGGCATTATAGGTTTACCTTGCTTGTATCCAGACAAACTGTGCATGGTTACCTGCTCCAGTTTTCACCTTTGTTTCACCATGTTCTCACTAAAGTCCATTTGATTTGGATTTGGTCCATTTTGATTTTGGATAATAAGCTTTGAATCTGCAAAATCTGTTAATGTGCAAAAACAAATTCCAGTGCAAATTATCCGTCATATTTTGGTGAAAAAAAAGTCCCATGATTACGCTAAATCAAATCAGTTTGATTTCCCGGTAAGTTTTAGGTATTTTTGGTCTGTTTTGGTGTAAAGCTTCTGATGATTATCTCTTCCTTCTTTGGGTCATAGTTTTCCTTTTTCTAAATCAACGAGAGACCAATGTTAAAGTCTTGTATTTGTTGTATCTTTGGCACTACTGATTTTATCAGTTTGAATGTAAATTGGTAATTCATGAATGACACGCTGTCCCTCTAGGTGTGTTGCTATTTACAGCAGGTTTCCCAAACATTGCCCCGTAGGACTTGACTGAAAATTGTGAAATCCAACAAGGCTCTTTGACCTTTTCAATGCATACCACTAACACAGGACCCAGACTATCGTCACGTCTGAAACATTAACCTAATATTGTTTTGGTAATGTCCATGTTCTAAAACTCAAAGCCTCAGATGACCCCTGTTCTTGTTTGTGCAATTGCTTATGTAATACTAATTATACACATCTGACCAGTAACACGTGATTATGCAAAGAATTGGCATCAAATTTCTCCAATAAAGCCTTGTATTAACTCAGACAGATGGGCTTTTCTTTGCTGTTTATTAGGTTTGTATTTTTCAGTCTGTGTCTTCTGGGGTGAACAGTTTGCGAAGCAGGAATAATAAGGGATGGTAGTGTCACAGGAACCCATCTGATTTGGTGCTCAGTTGAACACAATGTAACACACACACCAGACATCACACACAGACATGGACACACATGCCTGCGGACATGGTTGCAGGCTCTCACCATTTTTGTTCCCCCCCCCCGTGTCGTTTTAAATGTGTTGGAAATCTTGAGTTGGACCATCAAAGCAGCGCCCTAACCGTTAATGGCTTTACGGCTTGTTAGTTAGTTTTAGCCCACTCAGGAGGAGGGTGTGTGTGTGTGTGTGTGTGCGTGCGTGCGTGCGTGCGTGCGTGTGTGTGTGTTCAAGGGATGTGTCATTTGGACTAAAGAATAAGGAGGACAGTACTCAGGAGTGTGTCAGTGGAAAATTACATGCACGCAAATGCCTGAAAACACACATTCATATACATAGGACACACTTTTGCGAGTGCACGCACACACATGTCCGAGCGAGAGACGACTGTATATAGTGCAGATTGACTCATATACACAAACACACACAAATAGTGAACCAGCTTGTCGATAGTCATCTCTCCTCCTGCCTCTCTCTCTGGGAGTCCGGTGAGGCCTGGCCTAATTGAGCTGGCCTCAGGAAGCCCATCATTAGCCCTGCTGCTCCGGTCACACATGGCCACCAGATGTGAGTCCAGCCACAATGGAACGCTGAGTGCCACTCTTTCTCTCTGTCTTCCTCTCTCTCTCTCTCCATCTCTCTCCGACAGTCTCTTGCCTAATAAACTGCCTTTTGTTTCCGTGCGGCCATTGTCCGTTAAGCCTACTGCTGTCTGCCATAAGAGAAGTCACCGGGGCCTGAATGGGATGCTTTGTACCAACAATAGACAGAAATAGGAGAGGGAGACAGCAGCTTGAGAGAGAGAGAGAGAGGGAGGAAAGGAGGGATGGAGGGGGGAGAGGGAGGACTGGTGCCTAGCGAGGATTTCAATGCACCCTCTGGAATTTTTATGGCTTGTTTTTGCAGTTTCACAATTCAGTGTCGTGGGGCCATGAAATATACATCGCACCTTTCTCACATCCCTGTACCTGGCTCTCCACTCGACTGGATGACTGTGTGTGTTTGTGTTTGAGTGTGAGTATGGTCTTCTGCAATTTTTTCATATTTGTATGAGAACCAAGTGACTTCACAAGGATAGAAACAAAAATGAATGACAGGGAAGTTTATATTTAGGACTCTTTGGATTGTACTGCAACATGGCCTGTCCCCCTGTTACATTTCAGACCTTTCAGCCTCATATAAGCCTTGTGCTTCTTAAAATCCTTTGTATATATCAGTCCTGGCTTAAAGCTGAAATGCTGCCTGTAAAAGATGTGTTTCACCATCATTCTTCAGTTGTGTTGCATTTCTTACAGAACAGTAACAGTTGGAGTTTAATCGATACAGAGGGACAGACTTCAGTTGAGCACTCAAAAGCTGCGTATACTTGAATCGACCTGGTCATCCAAGTGTCATCCAGCCGCATCTGAAGGCAAGGCCACACTCAAAGGCTGGAGGAGAATGCTGCAGTCAAAGAGAGCGTACCGTGCAGGCTTTTGGAAAGCCTTTTCTTGAAAGGCATTCATGTTCAAACCCTGCGTGATTTCTGACCATCGCACATCCGTCCAATTGCTGCAGGAAGTGGGTGTGTCTGCCGCGCTGTCTGCTTGTTGGATTTTCAGCATTAGAAAGGTGTCGAGCAGTTTGAAGCACACTGACTCCTTCAGGCTGAATGGGCCTTCTCAAGGTTGGTTGAATTAGTATCATCTTTAGAATTGCTTCTGAAAACATAGTACTTGTGCCGGAGAGTTCAACCTGATAGTTCCTGAAATTTATATTTTGATTTTTACTCCTTCTTACTTTCATATGGAGGAAAAGGTTTGAGTTTGATATGAAATGTAAAAAAAAAAAAAAAACACGTCACACATGACTCAGGTCTCATAAAAAAAGAATTATAAACCATGTCATGTTTGTGTCACAGGTTTGCTTAAAACCTCTCAGAATTTTCCCCAGGGTAAATGGCAAAACAGCGTCTCCATCACTTTTCTTCTGTGTTTTCTAACTCTAAATATTATCTCTCAGCCACTTAGGGGAGGTATCTGAGCATGTGTGCATGGAAGCGTGTGGGTTAAAATGTGGACGCATGGCAATGCATGATACATTTCGACGGCTGCCCTCATTTGAGACAAATGTAATTATCACGCGTGGCTGAGTTTTTTCTTATTATTGAAAAGTTAAGTCGCTAATCTGTGAAGTTGTTCTTCAGCTGAATTAATTCAATTATCTGGCAGCATGAGTAGATATCAAGGTTTGACGTTTGTGTCAGTGTGCCTATTTCTGTGTGTGTGCAGTTGTATAATATGCATATGAGTGTGTTTTTGTATTACTGTGTATTAATGCTTATGGGTTTCTGACATACTGTAGAATATGTACATGTGCATGGATTTGTGTGTGAATACGTGTATGCCTGTGTGCTAACTGAAACCATGTTTTTCAACTCCCACTGGATCAAGGCCTTTTATAATCCACTGAGCCGACATAATTCCACCTCACTTACAATGGATTTGTCTCTGCTTTGTCTCTTCATTATTGTTCTCATTCACATGATAAGCTGCTTCATGATTCCATTAGCATTCTCTATTAGCCAGCGTGCTATAGGCACCAGTTTTTCAACTTCAGTGCTGTGGAATTACAACTTTTACTCAGTTAATCTTTGTCCCAGTCGGCTGAAGGACAGTTGTGAAAAATCTAATTGTTGTGCTTATGAAGACATAATAGACCATCTCTCTGTTTTTATACTGTTGTCATACTTAAGTAGAAAAAACAATCAAGACATATAATGAGTGGATATACATTCATTGTGTGACGACAAAGAAGAATGAGTTACAGTTAGATCATTTATTTCCGTCATTTTTATATTTACATATCTTTAAAGCTGCACTAATCCATATTTTTATGCCGAGAATCAATCACATGACTACATGTCAAATGAAAGGCGATGCTCATAGTGTCTGACACAGAATCATCATCTGACTCACTTCCCCTCAGTTCCATTAGGCATTTTAGTGTCTTTCAGCTCATTGTTTTGGTTTTACAGCCCTGTACCATTAATGGTTTGATTCACTCTTACCAACTGGTTTCTAAATGCAAAAAAGGCACAAATAAACCTGCACTACACTACCTTCCCAGCACCAGACTACAGACACATAAAAGTTATCAACTAGCTGGTGAACATATTGGCGCCTTAAGCATCTAAAGAATTAGATATTTTCCACAGGACTTGGTGAGTCAGTGAAGAGTCCTAATGGGAAACTGAATATTGGGCTCACTTTCATCAATTGGCCAGACCCATGTCTCATGAATGCTTATGGTGATTTGTGACCATTGACTCGCATTAGACATTGGGATGATAGGCAACTATTTGCTAACATGTTCACTATAAAAAATTGATGTATGTCAGAGTTGTGTTTTGTCATGCTGGTGGCTCCCAAGTGGGGAAAAAAATTTATTATTGCAGCTTTAACAAGGGATTGAATGAACTTGTTGGCTTTTATAAAACCTAATATGCTATTTTATGATTTTAATGGTTTTGATTTATGATACTCCTCACTATTTACAGTAAATTACACTCTCATATAGTTTTCATGTAATTAGACAAAGTCAGTGTCTTCAAAATTCATTGTCACCAGTGAAAAAAAACTGAAATCAAATATTTCAATGTTGAATACCTACTGCTAACAGCTATACTTGGCATTTGTAGAGGCCATAACCACAGCAAACAGTAGATTATGATATACACATATACTAATCCAAGGTCTGAGACCACTTTCCCTTTAAGTGGTCTCAGACTTTTGGACACACACACAACACTATGTTAAAAATACAATCAATCAATAGCTCACTGCTCATTTCTGCCTGTTCGCTTTCTTTCATTTGATTAGGTGTATAGTACATTCTCACACACAGGTCAGTGGTCAAACCTGTATCAGATAGCACAAGCACTGGTGCTTCCAGTTCCCAGCAGCTAGACGGGCCAACCTCCATGCAACCTGCAAAAACAGCCTTTTCCCCCTCTATTATACACTATAGTAGAAGTAACTGATTAACACTTGCACACACAGTACGTTTAAAATGTGTATATGCAGTACACAAGATTAGCTTTCAAACTAATATTAATATGTCAGGCTCTGGCTAAAAGTCTTAAACTTGTAAACATCTCTTTCTTTCTTTCTGTCTTCGTCTTGCTTCCCCATTTCCTCTCTCTCTTTCTCTCTCTCTCTCTCTCTCTCTCTCTCTCTCTCTCTCTCTCTCTCTCTCTCTCTCTCTCTCTCTGTCAGACATGCTAATGCTATTGATCCTTATTGGAAACAGGACAGAACCATCTACAGATAAGAAGACAATGCTTACAGCCCATAGATTTCTTCCTGGTGCTTTGAGAGGTGTGTTGCAGGCTGTATCGGAGTTCACGGGGTTCTCACAATCTGTTGTCTTACAGATTGTATCGACAGTCTCCTCTGGGCTCGGCCTAACAGTCTATTTTTATCAAAGAGGATGCAAATTGTAGTGTATTGTGTGTTTGTGCATACAGATGGCATGGTGTGCATTGCTTACATATGCTTTTTTTTTAATTTTATTTTATTTTTTTTAGATTAAAGGTATATCATATGTTGTTTTTTTGTTTTTTTTTGCATTTGTGTGTGTGTGTGTGTGTGTTTGCGACAAAGGTTGGGTAATTTATTTATCTAATATCAGGATCCCAGACAATGCAACTCCAGTGTCAAGGTTGGCAGAGATGGTTGCCATGACGACGCTGGCAAACAATCTCTCAGATCTGGGCTCTCTTTCTCCTCTCTAAGAGGAAGGGAGGCTTTTGGAGACTGAAGAGCAAAGAGGCGTCTTCTTTTCTCTTTTTTTTTTCTTTTTTTTTTTGTTCACCAGTAGAGTGGTGGATATTGATCAAGAATCGAACCCGTGTCGCTGTGTACCGAGGCCTAATGCACTTTCGACCCAAACTAGAAAGAGATGGAAAGCGCGGGCGGATAAAAAGGACGGCCAGCTACAGTGCATCATGGTTGAAAAAAAAAAGCACAAATGATTGAGACGAGAAGAGGAAGATATATGAGTAGAGTAATAAAGGAAAAGAGAGGGAACATGTTTTTTTAGATGTAAATCAATTAGGTTTTCAAACTCTGCTGCTATATGTGAAGGAGCATGTGCCAATAGAAACACCTGCACGTGCAGTAAAGCAGTCAAACACACACACACACCTAGTGCATGCACGTAGGTGGCTGCACACGCACACTCAGTGTGAGTCCTACCTGCTCAGTGTAGGTCTTTCATGCAGGAGGCAGAGTAGTTAAGTGAAACGTGTTGAGCCCTCTCAGGTAATTACATCTCCATGCTAATGTCTAATTAGACAGCTCCGAGGGGACTCATCTGCACTGCATTAATTAATGTAGTCAATCCAGAACTTACATGCACACACACACACACACACATACACACACACACACAAAATGGCAAATACACAACAGCACATGTGCACACAACCCACTCCATCGACCCACATTAGACAGCAGGTGAGCATGTATGTGTTTTTGTGTGAAGTAAATCAGTCAGGGCTTTACGTTGTTACTACCTGTGTGGTTGTTTGTGCGTGTGTTCAGGGCTAACTCTTGTAAAGGACGTGTGTGATCATACAACTGTAAACACAATGTTAAAACTTAAGCACACTGTATCTATAGTGTATGGAGTTTTGGCCATGAACTTACCTAGAAGTAGGATAATTTGTTTGTCATTGCCATTTTCTGTCAATATTTGGGAGTCAGTCACATGTCAAGAAAAGTGGGCAACAACATCAAATTGAATGTAAAGAAAATATGAAAATCGAGCATTTACCATAAATTATTAATAAAGCCTCAAGTTGTGGTTTGTAGGACGTCCCATAGAACAGCGGTTCCCAACCTGAGTGTCAGGGGACCCCACAAGGGATCACAAGATAAACCTGAAGGCTCACAAGATGATTCATTGGACAGGAAAGACACATTCTTTATTACAAAGTTATTATAGTCTAAATTATTAGTTGACTTATCAACTGTTAGAACAACAGAATTGTTTGCACAAAAGAAGCTTTTAACAAAGAAGTCTTTGGTTCTGGAAACTGTAATTTAAACTATACTCTGACTTTTTATAATACAAATGATGAATTGACCAAGTACTTGGCAGATTAATTGATAATGAAAATAATAATTAATTGTACCCCTAATATGTAATTTCCCTTTTCAGACTATTCTCTACATTTTGCTTTTTAATGCCTCTGGGCCAGCGACAGCCAGAGGCAGAGGCATTATGTTTTTGATATGTCTGTCTGTCCGTCCCATTCTCATAACCGCAGTATCTCACTTGAACTCAATTCACTCAATGATGAACTGATTAGATTTTGGTGGTCAAAAGTCATGCTTTGTGAGGCCACTGTAACACAAATGTCTAAAAGGATAAAATGAGGAAGTGATGATACTTTATATCCAAATGGTTAAAGGTCATCTTCACTGTAACATCATAATGGTCTATAAAAACACCTCTGGTCATTAATCAATGCTGTAACTCAAGAGGAGCTTGTGACCATAATTTCTGTAACTTGGTTGGTTGGCAGAGCAACCGCAAGGCAGTAATTCTAGTTTTCTTGTGAAAGAGTTTCACTTATCGATGCCATTAAAAAAATATTTCAATTGAAACAATTTGAGAAGTCAAAGGAGAAAATCACTCTATGCTTACAACTCATAATCAGCTTGTGGTCACGAGAACACACTACTTCATTTTAAGGGGTCACAAGCCATAAAGGCTGTGAATCATTGCTCCTTGAAATCTTATTTTTTCTTATTTTGGCAAATGAATACATTTCTTGTGCAAATGTTGAGTCAAATATGCATCATCTTCTTTCTACACTGTGGTGTTATTTTAAACAGCGTATATAGACCATTCCTCTGTCTGATGGGAGAAGTCCTTATGACTGACAAGGAATGAACCTCGACTTCAAGCACACACACTCTTGATTAATGAGCCAGCGTGAAAAGACTCAATTATTCATCCTCCGTCACAAAATGTATTTAGGCTTGCAGAGCCACCAGGACACCCCCGGTCTCCAGATGATGCGGTTTGGTTCACTACTGTGGGAGCTGGTTTGGCTCAGAGATTAACTTTGACCCTAATTTCACCCCACATCTCCCAGGAAGCTGCTAAGATCGCCTGACGGCACCCTGCATTGTGTGTATTTGCATGGGTCTGTACAGTATGTGTGTGTGTGTGTGTGTGTGGTAATCTACTGACCCCGGGGTTTTACAGTAGTGATGAGAAGTAACTGCACTAATTCACTGTCCTACTGTGAACGTCTGCTGTAATTAAGGCCAACTTGCCAGACGGGTCATGCCTCTACGTTGCCTTTTCACTCTCGTGCTCTCACTCAAACACACTCTGTCAGCTTCAAGTGTTCATGTGTTCAGAAGGTGAGTGTATGTGTGTGTTTTCATTCTGAAGAATCTTCAACTTTCCCCACAGAAATCTCCCTCAAATACACACACAAAGCACACACTCCAGCATACCTCAAAAGCAGACAGACTTTAACGAGAGTAATGCCCAATGTGTTGTCCTTCAAAAAAAATGTATGTTGTTAGATGACGCTACTGCTGTTAATAATCGACTGTTTGTTTTGTTGAGAGTTACACAACAGTCTCTATGTTGTACCCATTCACCTTTGAAAGCTTATAACAGAGGTGAATGGGTTGTCTGACTCAAATCTTCAGTAACAGAGCTGCTAGACAGACGTGTTCCTGCAGTATGTGATACCTACTCCATCTAACTCTGCAGGATATCATTCTGAAACTACTCAGGAGAAAGTTACTCTGTTTGTTTCCGGGCTGTATATATTCATTATAGTCATATATTCAATTTTCCCTCTCTGTCCAGTAAATGTAGTTGTCAGAATATATGTGAAAATTGGATGTTTGTTTGTGTGTGTGTGCGTGTGTGTGTGTGCGTGCGTGCGTGTGTGTGCGTGTGCATGCGTGCACAAGCCTTTTTGACGTACCCTACAGTGTAAGAGAATCTCCTCTCCAGCTTCCTCCTCGGCAGCAGCGTATCTCCATCAGACCACAACATGCAGAAATCTGCTCGCTAATTACAGCCATATAAATCAGCAGTCGTAATTATGCTAATTAGACTGCTAACTTCCTCTCAGAAGCCTACACAAACAAAGGCGACGGTATCGGATGATGCAGCGTGTTAACGAGCTTGTCAACTTATCTGACACACGCTAATTACTCCGCGGGACTCCTCTGTGTTTTCGGGGGAGGAAAAAGTGTCGGAGTTGCTGGTTGTAAAGGTTGCTGCACCTCCGCCTGAGACCCCCTGTAACCCTCCAGATTAATACCTATGTCTTTAAATGGGATTACACTTCAGTTTTGAACTGCATCACTAAGTGCTAATAGTGTGAGATTAACTGAATTATGATGCAGGTGTCCCAAACATCTTGGATTGAAGCCTGACTGTTCATGCACAGTTAAAGAAAGACTGCTGCTTTTGTCGTTAAATCCTTTCATCATTGAATTAGAGTTGCAAAAAAACCCCCCAAAAAACACATTTATTTTGAAATGCTACTCTAGTTAACCATGGGTGATCAGGTTCTAATTAAGATGTTTGTGCCATAGCCTTACATTCAACTGTGTAATACCATTTCAGATGCTGTTAAAGTATCACTTTACGCACCACCTGGGCAGACTTTTCAAATCATCAAGTAGATTATGTCACAAGTACAATGTAACTCAACAAGCAGATAAACTAGGGTTTAATGTAACTGTAACACCAAATGAAGGCGGGTACACAAAAGGGATCAATGTGCTGGACTTGTTGTGTTTTATGGCAGAAAACCATCTTCATATTTCTGGTGTAAAAAGCTTAACTTAACTTAACTTAAAAAAAACGTGTGTGATTTCAGGTTTCATTTTGGTCGTTTTTTGCCTTTTATGTGAGTCTGTTTCACGCCAGTGTGTATGTGTGTGTTTGTTCATTTTGGTGTGCTCAGTGTATGAGAGGGCACAGGTAAGTATAGTGCCAAGCTGTAGTGTTAATACACCACAGTGATTAAAACTGCCAGAGACCGGCATTAAGGATTAATTCAATCAGGACTCCAGCCACCACATACATGAACTTCATTTTCTCACAGGCGCACACACGTACAAACATTGCACTTCTCATAAGTTGTTTGTACCTACTGCAGTGAGTGAGTGTGACTGTGTGTGACGGCTTCAGGTGTTCAGCTGCTCAGCACAAGCCACCAGCTGCCATTATACACACACACAGACGCCCAAGCATTCACACACTCTCAGAAACTCACAACTGCTCTGTTTGTCTTAATCCCCTCTCCTGAATACTGCATTAACCTTTGGTTTTCTGTCCGTCTGCCTGTCTGTCTGTCTGTCCATATGTGTGTTGTCTCTTTGTCTGTCTGGATGTTTGTCTGCCTATCTGTCTGTCAATATGTCTGTCTGGCTATCTGTTTGTGTGTCACATAGACTTGCTTGGGAGCCACGGAGCTTCAGGAAGTTGAGGGTTATGAAGAGTGCCGAGCCTGAAGACAGGTGAGAGGGAGTCACATGTGAACCATTTGCTTTAATGATATCTTAATTTGACCTGATTCAGAACCAGATCCGGAAACTTGGTCTGTGTCTTTGTGGTAAAAAAAAAAAAAAACGTGTTTGAGGGAAGAACTTGCAGCACCCTTCAAAGTAAGCATCAGTGGCATCAATAGAAAGTGCAGCGTGAAAGAGTGAGTCGTGGGATTATAAAACCTTTCTCACTGGCTTGTTTGAAAGAGAATGATGGGTAAAGGAGCTGATCAGCTGATCAGATCAGGTAGAACAGCTGATGGCATGCACGACTTCAAACATTTATATATGTCTGTGTGTGTGCGAGAGAGAGAGAGTCGGAGTGCATGTATTTCTCTACGCTAATGAGTAGCAGAGAAATCCCAAAAGGACGTTTGAGATTCAGCAGAGACAGACGCAGTCAGGGACATAGAAGCCTTTTTGACATATAGAGACAGACAGGTACGAAATCCTGTGTTTCCCAAAGCTCACTAATGCAGTGAGGAGACCACCGACTCCTCTCTCCATCCTCAGTCGCGAAGTAACTCTTCCTCCCCTGTTGCCGATCAGAGTTTCTAAAAATGTTGTTCTGTGCATGACTACCACCTGCTGTCTACCTCCGTCTCCTCCCTCCCTCTCCTCTCTGTCTTTCTCTGACTGTGTTGCTCTCAGTCGTGTCTGTTTTCATAAAGTCGTGTTTTCTCTGTCAACTATTTAATGCGATCTAACAAGACCAGATGAAAACCGTGGAGCAGCAACAATTCGTCATTGGTTTCCTCTACACCCAATCTGATTTTGTCAGAATATTTGACGACAGGGCCCTTTTTTTCCTTGTTGTGATTATTTGACTCCTTTTTACAGCTCCTCTCCTCTCCTCTCCTCTTCTTCTTCCTCTTTCTCTCCTCTCCTCTCCCTCAGTCTGTCTCTCTGTTCAGTATGCAGTGCTGAGAGGGCATCATTACGGAGCCCGTATTTGAGTCATTTTGATTTAAGCAGCCAGACAATGGCCTGTTGATTGAAGCAACCAGAAGGCAGACAATAGGGTTCTATGCCACATAATGTGCCACCATTTTTTCTGAGCTCCCCGCTTTCAGAAAAGGGCCCCGGCTCTCCATTGTGCCTCTCCCAGAGGGAAAAAAATGGTGCTTGGGGAGGAGGAATATTTTCCCGTGGTATGTCATTATTTTGCAAATTTCTATTATCTCATCATGTTGTCTTCATTGTAATTGCAGCTAATTAGGAGGCTAGTTAGGAGCCTGGGCTTTGAGGCTGGCTCGGCTGCTGAAAGGAGCCCACCGATTATGGCCCCGACAAGAGAGGAAGCAGGAGAAAAGGGGAGATTAATGCTGTTACCCAGGAGACACTGGCTTCCATCTGCGGGGAACAATGCAGTTTTGTTTTCTCCGGGATCCTGCTCAGATCAACAGAATAGGCTAGCTCTGCTCTGCTCTGCTTGGCGACAATGCCCAATTCTGTCTTACCGGGCTCGGGCAAAACCCCCCACCTCCCCCCACCCCTCCTCTCCTCACCTACCCCCACCCCCCACACCCCCAATCACAGTCGCTTTACCTTCCCTCCCTCCCTCCTCTGTCCCTCCTCCGTCATTCTCGCCACCTTTTCCTCCGTTCAGCGGGCCCTGACTAAAAAGCTTAGCGCCCTCAGAGAGCCAGCCAGCGCCAGTGACTGAGAGCTCTCACACACCCCCAGCACCAGATGAAAGCGGTGCGATGTGTGGATAGAGTTCCCAGGTTGTGGGAGGTCGTGCCCTTGTCACACACAGAGCTGCAAGGTTTTACTCCCCAATCCCTGCCGAGCTCCAAAGCACTTAATGAAATAATATACTCTCTCGCTTTTGCTCTTTCTTCTTCCGCTCGTTCCCTCACTCACCACACCAACCCTTCCCACCCCCAGCCACCTCCTTCACCGGGCCGAGGCAGGCCCCTTGTCTCAGAGCGGGGGCCCCGGGGCCCCTAGACACCTTCTTTGCAAAGAGAAGGAGGGAATACAATGAGAGAGGGAGCCTAGTTTGGTACAGTACAAACACACAGAGCACAAGCAGGCTAGGAGAAATGAAAGGCCTTTGTCTGCCTTTGTCAGGGGGGAAAAGGACACTGAGAAAGAGGGAGAGCAAGCGCTCATGGATAGAAAGAGACAGAGAGAGGAAGGCGATAGCAGGCTAGATCACATGACTCAGAGCATTGTGGTCCTGAGTGAGAAAGGTTTGGAGTGGAGCATCTCTCCATCTGGTCGAAAGCAAAAAAAAAAAGAAAAAAGAAAAAAGGGAGAGATGGATAGAAAGATGGAGAGAGAGAGAGGGAGCAACACAGCAAGGGAGCAAACAGAGAGAATGAGAGAAAGTATTGAGTAAGTGCCAGCGACATCTGCTCCCGTGGGCACAACAATAAAACTCCCTCTAGATCAGCCTCACACCATATACACTCACACAATGCATCGGTCTCAAAGGCAGGAATAAATATGTGTGTGTATTTGCTCGTGTGAATGAAGAATGCTCTTATGTCCATGACGTCTGCCCACTGATATGTTCAACATTCACCTACACAATATCCAAATTGAGTCAAGGCATAGAAACTCTTCTGGTCTTGGATGTTTATCTTCATTATGGATATCTTTTTGGCTGTTTTGGACATTTTCACTTTTTTTTTTATTTTTGAAGTTCAGGGATAAAATGATGGTTAGTAGAGCCTTTAGTAATTCCAGCAAATTCCTGGCTGTTTAAGTTGAGTAAGGGCCTCATAGTTCTTCAAAGAAGAAAAGAATTCTTGACACGTCTCATCTTGTCTATTGTAAACCCACTTCTGCTTCGAACTGCAGATGCTTATTCAATATCTTCATGCGCTTTCCTTTTAGTAATGGTGTTCATATTATTCACATATTCAGCTTTCTTGCAATCTGCACTGTTTTTAATAGCCCTTAAGTCCAAACGGAGGAAAGTGTTGCGTGGTATTGTAAGAAACAGCCTACTTAAGCATCTTGTTTGGAAGTAATTACTGGTGAAGTTGTCTTGTTGTCTTGACCCCTGTTAAAACCATACCATAATAAATATTAAACAGTAGGTGTTTTATTTGAAGAGTAAGAAAACCATATGGCTCTGATACAGTGCCATACAGTAGCATATGAGGATGAATACGCAGATATAGGATCTGAACTTGGATCTACGTAGCAGCCACACAGCCTGTGATTATGAGCCAAAGAAACACTATTGGTACAATTATACATTTTCCTTGTTTAGACAGTATACAGTGAAAGAATTCAGTGTATAAATCCTAGCCATTTATTCTTTCAGATATCCTTTTGTATACAAGAAATGCTTTGTGTATGTTTTTTCTGTTAAGTGTTTGTTGGCCAAGGACCTGTTTTTGATTGGCTGAAAGATGATTGAAGATTTTTTTGTTGTTTTTTCTTTTTCAGTTGGGCTTTTGAAAAGTTGGAACGGAATAGTTGGAAACTTATATGTACCTGCATCAGAAAAAAAGCAACAAAACTTTAATCAAACAGCTTGAAAATCCTAACAGATTCTGAAAGCACGCAGACAAGGTAATCTGTGTTGTTTAGGGACCGCGGCGCGCCCCCCGCGCCATTTATCTTTGTGGAGAAAAATTTCTCCCTGTTGCGTTTAATGTGTAGTCAAAGTGGAGAGGGCGAAACGCTACTCTCTAATTTTGCATGTCATCTCTCTCCAAATCACTTCAAAGATGAGGCCTTTGCCAAAGATTTCCTCCCTTTTTCTCCTTGCCTCTTTCCTTTTCTCTCCCCTCTTTCTGTTCCGCCTTTTCTTGTTCCTGGAGTTGCCGTTGTCACCATCGCTTGGCGCCAGGAAATCGCGGGCATCTAAACAGCAGCACACAATGTCGTAAAAAGGCTCTAGAGTTTTACTTTCAGATGTCACTCCAATAGCACACATCTGCTACGTGCCGTGCATCTGCTAGGCTCTCCCGTCTCAGAGAGCCGGGAGCGCTGATTGAACTGAAGACAGAAAACATCCTCATTATCGCGGGCAATGAGCGAGCTGGGCTCCCCAACAGCCCCTTTTAATGCATTCACTCACTTAACTGCAGCCCAGTGTTGTGGATACACACATCTACATGCACATGCAGATACACGCATGTGCACGCACGTAGACATAGGCAGCCAGTCTACACATAAGCGCACACACAAACACACACACACGTGAAGGCACATACACACACGCTGCTTCAGTGCCAATCGTCCCTGTGTCATAGACAATAGTATTAAACAGCCATTGTGTTAAAGCTTACTGAGTATCTGCTCTCCAGCCTGTCTGTGTGTACTGGATATTCTAGCAGCAATGGACCCGACTGTTTCTTCTGCAGCGTCTTGATTTGAATAAAATATATGCACATCAAGATATACTGTACATATACATACAAACAAAATGCATACACACAAATTACTTTTTTTAACTACAGTATATCCAGAAGCCTGAAGCTAAGATCCATCCTGACTCTGTCTTTCACCCC
>NW_019525241.1:1137894-1146397 GCF_002814215.2 Seriola lalandi dorsalis | reverse complement strand
CCATCACTCTCATCCACACATATCTCATAAAATGCAGCCCATCAACCTGACTGAATTGCGAACTCAGTTTCCTCATTTGGCTCAAAGAGATACTCTAAGACAAGAGTACAAGTGCACCCAGCTGCTCCATTAGTCCGAAAGAACAGCTCTTTTAAACTCTAGTAACATGTACTGGGTGGCAGAGAGGGATTGTTGAGAGGATTTGAGGTGGAAAAAGCAACTGAGCTCTGCCTCAATTCTGAGCTCATCATCGTCAACAGTGACATGACAATGTTCTTGAAGTTACAGAGGAAAGTTTTATTGTAACTGAATACTGTTTTTTGACTGAAAACTGCAGAGAAATATTTACTGACGGTAAAAAATAGGATACACCAGTAGACACCTTGACAAGTGGCATGTTAAGGGGAGTCAAAAATAGAGGGTTTCAACATAGAGGCGGAGGGTTATTAAAAAAGAACAAATTAAAACTAAAGCTAACTACATAAATATGGACCTGAGTTTTATGACATTATAAGTTTTGTCCTGAAATTTCAAATTTTCTAATAAAAAGCCCATTTTACAAACAGGAGTTGGATATGGTCATTTATCAGGCATAAATGGTCTAATGAACAACTTTAACAAGGTGCATTATGGGAAGTGCAGTGTTTTGGGGGGGCGTACTTGGGGTTAAAGTTCAGAATATTTCATCCTTCTTTAAGTTTCAGTTTGAGCCTGACTTTAGCAAACAACATGGATTTATAGGGTTATCGGGATTATAGATACTCATCTCTGTTGAGGCTCCACCTAATGATTAACATTGATACACCAAATGACTTTCTTTTTTTTTTTTTTAAAGATCTTGCCTGTTGAAGATTAAAAATGCAGCTGCTCAACAGATGCATTGTAAGTTACCAGCTGTTGCCAGGTGCTCCAGTGTTTGCGTGTCTGACCTGGAAATAACCTCCTGTCAAAAGGGGAAAGCGGGCAACATGAAACACTTGTTCTTCTGAGGTAACGTCAACCTCTGGATACAAGCTAAGTGATCAGTGACTGTGGAGGAAATTTGGAGTGGCACTGAGGGTGGCCAATCAGATTTCACAACCTGACAGCCTCCCCAGGCACTCCTTTAGCCCCACCCCCTGCATTTGTCATCACCTCCTTTTCGGGGAGAATCAGCTTTTCCTGCTCCCACCCTGCCTAGTACTTCACAGCCTTGGCTTCTCACCCTCACCTACTGATGCAGCGGTGGTAAGTGGTAACTGTGGCAACCGTCGCTAGTGTCCGACTTTAATGGCCACATTTCCAGGCCTGTTGTCAGTATCAAACAAAGCTTTTCCATTTCCTTTACTAATGGCAACCCCTTAACTGTCTCAGTGTATCTACTTGACAGATACACCATCCCCTCAGTTCAGATGTTCTTTAGTAAGTTTGCTAGATTATAAATCAAATACTTAATTAAGTTTATTTGGTTATGTAACTTTGTGAACTCTTGATCTCGATGCTGTATTGTCGGCTTGACATCAGAGACACAGCCTAGGCTCTCTCTGTGCTTGTGTGCAGAAGTCTAGCATGACTTCCCCTGCCTCTCCTGCACAATAAAATGACTGTCGCAGGCGTCCACAGACAGAGGCTGACTCTGGAGGATTTATAAAACGAGGGTGAGGAAAGGCAGAAGTGAGCGCGGAGGTGTGCCAATGCAACCAGCTGAGTTTGAGTGTGTGTAAGCTGTATTAGCTGACTGGGGTCAGCAGGGGTGAGGCTGTTCACCAGGTTAATAGCTACAGAATGAACTGAGGACACGGTAATAGACTGATAACAGGAGTAGGGTTGGGAAGAAGAGGGAGGAGGAAAAAGGGGGAAAGACAAGTACAAGCCAAAGCAACATTAGCAGGAATCAGGAAAAAAGAGAGCAGTGAAGAATGGGAGAGAAGTGAGAGATGAAACACAGGAGAAACAGAAGGAAAAGGCAAGGGGATCAGAATAATGGGGGTTAAGGATAAGGATAGGTGGGAAGTGGGTATGTAGGGCCAGAGTGAAGGCACTATGGCTGGATAAGAATGAGAGGAAAAGATGTTCAAAAAACTATGGAAAGAAGTGAGAGGAGAGAGAAGGAAATGAATCAATAGTTAGTAACAAAGGTGAGGACAAACAATAGAGATTAAGGAGGTCAACAACTGATAAGGAAGAAATGCGGGAGAGGGAGGAATCAAGAGTTTTCTTCTGCACTCATCTGTAACACCTGTAATTCTTCATGTTCCATGTCAACATGTTTCTTCACATTTAACCAAAACTGCCATCTTTCCCCTAACTTTAACCAAAGTGCTTTTGTTGGCTTGACCAAACTACTAATTGCACTGTGAATTCAATCCCCGGTCTCTGGTCTGACAGTCATGCGCTCTTTACGCCCACAACCACCTCCTGGTGACTCCCCTGCCATTAATAAATACACAGCTTCATTGATAAGAAAAAGAAAAAGTTGTCTCAGAACATAATCAAGTTTCCTGCAAAACATATTTACTGTTGCAGTTTAGTTGTGAATGAATGTAGTTTGAAGGAGACAGGGTTGGAAGTGTTTGGTCTAATGTTTATGGAACTGACCTATAATAGGGAATAAAATTCAGGATGTCTTGGCCATTCTTTTTAAATCTGTCTTTAGCAAGTCCCTCAACTTTATGGCAGTGCAGTACTAAGTTGCAGAGTGTTCTTTAAATTGGTGATATGATATTATAGCATGGCCATTGCATCGGGGTAGAGAAAAACTGAGATTTTAAGTGACATCTGACAAACGCTCTTTGCAATATGCTTTTGTTGGTGCATTAAGGAGTCACACTGAGAGGCTTTATGCTGTATTTGTACTTTCACATTGTGGAGGGTCCACACCGGACCATCAAGTGTTAATGTTAATGTTACAGAGAATTTGCAACAACAAAGGTAGCTGCTTGCATCGCAAAGCTGAATACATCCTGTTTGTCCACACTCTTTTATAAAAAAAAAAGTAGGTGCATTTGAATGTTTGGATTTTTTTCTCCCTCATTACAGTGCGAGATTGATGGCAGAATAACTTATGCATACAAGACAAACAGTGCAACAGCAAATTAGGCTTCACCTTATTGCCTTAAAGAGCAGAAGGATGCATTCCACATCAAGAAGAGCAATTTTTAATGATAAATTCAAATGTTTTTATGTAAATATCGTTCTATTTACATTACAAGTGAGGGGAGCGAGTCCCCCGGTAGACAATTCATAACGTAAGGTGAAGACAGATGAGAATCCGAACCTCTGGACGGGTTAAATGATTAGATTCTCGCTCAAACGCAACTGTGTGTGTGCATGTGTGTGTGTCCATGTCCATGGTCTAATGACTGCGCTGTCTGCAGAGAGTGGAACACAGGAGGGAATTAGTCATCATTGCATATCAAAGACTTAGCCATTAGAGACACAGGGTAGGGTCTTCCTAATGAGAGGGGGTACCGGTGTTTGTGCTGGTGTGTGTGTGTGTGTGTGTTTGTTTTGATGGGTCACAGTGTATGCATTCTTAGACACACATACCTTCAAAAGCAGCCTGTTTTATACATATAATATTTTGTCACTTGTTTAGAGGAAAGGTGCTGATCACCAACACACATGCAGATGAACACACACGTACTGACATAATTTATAGAAACACACAATGTTTTTTTATATATATATATATATATATATATATATATATATATATGCGTACACCTCAAAGACATGCTCTGAGATGTAGACGAAGTCAGAGACACACGCACTGTGTTGCCAGGCCCCTCTGGCAGGCCTCGCCGTGCCTCTCAGTGTGGCACGACGTGGGCAGAGGTGCCAGCGAGATGCCAGGGCTTTGTGTGCCACGCTAGATCAACGCCAGGCATCACATATACACATCACACAACGCACCCAAGGGCGCAGGACTCACACGCCCACCTATAAACTTCCATCTATACGTACATCCGTCTCCATCCATGCTATTTCCCCTATACGTTTATCTCGTGTGTGTGTGAGTGTGTCTGTGTGTGTGTGTGTGTGTGTGTGTGTGTGTGTGTCTGTGTGTGTGTGTGTGTGTGTGTGTGTAGGCTGATTGGCGATGCCCTCTGTGCCATCTGCAGCAACCCCTCCCACCCTTCCCACTCATCACAAGGGTGGGCTTAACCATCTGTGTGCCAGTTTGTTCCCACAGTGAGAAAAGGGGGATCTGGAAGAGAGCGGGGGGGGGGTTGTAGCGATGGTGATGGCGGTGGTAACAGGGGTTACCAGGAAAAACACACACACACACACATAAAAATTCAAAGCAGCACAGTGTACTCTGTTGAGATAAAGTCAAGAACTGACATGCAGGTTCACAACAACACAAAGTGGCTCTGCATGCAGAGTGAAAGCACGAGAGATTTCATGTAATGTGCAGCTTGCAGGATGGTTTAGGAGCATATTGTGCACATCATTTTCTAGTGGAGTGGTTTTATATATTTATTTATTTATTTTGTATAAATGAATCTAGAATCAGCCGTCCAGAGGGTGTCAAAGAGAGCAGCAACAGGAGAGGTGTCAATAGCTCCATAAGCACCAATATCATAAGAAACCAATAGTAAGGGTCAAGGGTCAAAGCCCAAGTGACCTGATAGTATTCCTGTGGGCAAAGATGGAAGTGCTTAGAATAGAAATACTGAGGCAGAAGAGCTTACTGCAATTATGTTTACCCAGCACATAAACACACATAGAAGCTGTTTAAAATAATCAGTCATTTGTGTCGTTAATGTGTGTAGTCTAGACACCAGTAAACACACATTGTGACATTTTGATCTAATCTGGCGGAGACTACATAACTGCATCAAGACCACCCTAGCAGATATGATTTTAGTACAAATTCAGAAGCTTTACTCCTATTAACTCCACCTCCTGGCTGTGAAGTGTTTAGGACGTGACCTCATAAATGAATTGTATTTAAATTTATGTCAGTCATATTTATACATGTACGTGTCACCATATGAGTGTAGGGATTTCCCCTCATATACGAACGTGAAAAGGAGTTAAGACAGTTTCTTGTGCTCGTTCCCTTTTCTGAAACGTAGCTAAAATGTAGTGAACAAACACACACACACACACACACACATACTGTCCTCACTGTAAAACACAAGGTTCATGTAGCACTGATGATGCAGGACGACATTACCAAAACTGTTGCCTGTCAGTTCATATGACTTCATGCTTACAGTCTGAACACAAAACCAGTCCAGAACTATAAAACAACAATCTATCATTTTAGTCCTTGCACCAAATAAATCAAAAAGGTGTGAAAGAGGTGCGAGACACACCAAAGTGTGACAAACCTCCTCTGTTCAGCATGGCCTCAAGCAAATATAAATATGATTAACTATTAAATCAATTTGCACCAAAAAAAAAAATTACATATACATATACATAAAAACACTTTGAAAAGCAGTTACTCAATGTGCCACATGCCTGTGTTGTCCTGGTCGTAGGAGCACACAAACACAGGCAGCTACACATTGAACCAATATTGAAATCTGATGTAAATGGTTTCTATAATAAGGTGGTGAGTTGTGGTCTGGTAATGACAGTGTGTGTGTGTAGGCTGCATGCTGCTAAATGGAGGCTGCTGGGTCGTAAGATGTTTAGGAGGCTCGCCACAACTAAGGTGGCCACAGGCCAACTGGCTGGAGGCCTTAAACCTCAAGCAGCACTGTTTTCTTTTTTCTTTTTTCTTTTCTTCAGATCCCTCGACTAGTTTTGCTCGTTTTTCCTACGCCTTATCCACCGTCACTGTCTTACTTTGGCATCTTGTTTGGCTTTTTTGTCTTATCTCAATTCACCCTCCTCCAACCATCAAACAAACACACATATCACAAACACGCACGGGTGCACATGTACAGAAATACTGTAAAACACCAAAAACAAGCATATTGTCAAGGCTTCCATGCCCGCCCCCTTGCCCTACCTGCCCTTCTGTAAAATACACACACACACGCGCACACACTTCTGTCTTATTATTCTTTATCACACATAGCCTTGAAGAGAAAATGGAAAAAACAAAAGAAAGAAAAACTCTTAACCGTCAAACCTCACACCCAGTCTGCTATGCGATAAGATTAGATTTATTTCTCCAGCTGTGGCATAGAAAATGGAAGTGGATTATTTAGTTAAAGAAAAAAAAAAGACAGAATTAAATTAAAACTTGTAGGCGTTATTGTTAAGCAAGGAACAGTGGGGGCTTAAATATATAGGCTCAGCATAGCCCTCAGGCAGTGGATAGCACATTCTCCTCTCCTCTTGTTCTCACCAATGGACTTAAAACACACACACATATAAACAGCCTTCCAGACCACAAAGCCTGTGTAGAAAATCAGAAAATCATTTCCTCTTCACTCTAGATTTCCTCCTGCTCTATCTCTCTCTCTCTCTCTCCTTCTTTTCTTCTGTTCTCTCTGTCGTCCCCCTTCTCCCTCAGAGCAAGTACACAGGGGGCTGCCAGGGCGCATCAATCCAGGGTTGAGCTTGTGCCTTGACGTGGAGAAAACACAAAGTGCAGAGATTTGGTGCATAAACATGTATGCTCTTAAAAAAAAAAAAAACGGCTGCGGCGAGCGAGGAGAGGGGAACAGTGCCAAATCCCCCCATTCAGCCTCAGACCGAAGTAGGCAACATCCTGACAGCTTTGAGGTGGTGGTGGTGGTGGTTGGGGGGCTGGGGAAAGGAAAAGGAGGAAGAGAGATAGCAACTAAGGCAGAGATTGTGATGGAGGAGGAGGGAGAGGGAGATGAAGAGGTAGAGAGAGAACATCAGCTGCTGGGGATAAAAAACAAAGCTCAGGGAGTCTCAAAGTGATAATCTGCTGTGTTTTCATATTTAAAAATGTTTTGCTCTTATCTATCTCTGTGATATAATGAGGCTGGAAAGCAACTTTTAGTTTGTCCACTAACTACTCTCCGGGAAAATATATTCACATGCTCAAATTATCTTGATTCCTATGAATGGGAAAATAAGGAACATCAGAAATTGGAAAGTTGTCCATTCTTGACCTTGGAAACAGCAGCTGATAAAACTCACCTGAAAGTTCATGTAGTGGCTGCTCTGGAGCTTCGGGACCGATGTAATCATAATCATAATCGTCCGGATTTTAACTCCTAAATATCAAACATATTTGATGTTGTCAAGGGCAGCCCGATGAGTCTGCAACAGTTCAGGAGGTTTCAGACGGGATCCGTAAAGCCCTCACATTAACAGATGATCTGGCACTGACCCAGTTCCCAGGGTTAAATTGTCCAGGCTTCGAATGCCGAACTGTACTCAACGAAAACCATTCACACGTAATTCTGCCTCCTAGGGCTATGCGGAGCTCGTAGGCTATGGCATCATCCGTGGATCTGTTGGGGCGACATGCAGATTTCAGAGGGTCCAGGTTGACAGGTGAGGAGGAGGCAATGACGCCTTTAATCAGCCTCTCAAAGTGTTTCATCACCACAGTGGTCAGGGCTACCACGCGATAGTCGCTGAAAACAGCTGGGCAGGGGTTTCTTCAGGACAGGAACTATAGGGTGCATAAAAGGTGTGCAGTTCATCGGTCAGAGAGATGTTGATAGATGTGGCTGTCGCTTTATCCATACCACGTTTTCTGATCGGGAAATGTCCTGATGGTAACTTTTGGGATTGTGTTGTTCAGCGCTTTCCTTATAAATCCCACAGTGGCTTCTGTAAACACATCAATATCGTCACCTGAACCCGTTGCAGTCGGTGTATTCCAGAGCATCCTGTAAGGCCTTTGCGCTGGGGGCGTCCTGCTTCGGCCTCCGTTTATATTTTGGCACGAGGTCGATGGCGGCAGGGTCTGATTTGTCCAATTGCAGGGTGAAACTTTCCTTTGCGGCCGTCCCCTGAAGGGTGTCTGACGGTGATCCAGAGTCCTCTCTCCTCTGGTGGGGCACGTGACATGCTGCCGAAGGTCCGGCCTCCCTTGTTAAAGTGCTACTAGTAAAACAAATTAACATGTGGGAGTTGTCAATCAGTTGGAGGGTTGGTTCTTAAGCGAGGCCAGCACCTTGGAAGGCGACCGCGCTCCCATTGTTGTGTGTGTGTGCGTGGGTGAATGTGAAGCAATGTGAAGCACTTTGTCCTGTTCTCAGGTTGGAAAGACATTATCAGTGCAGTCCTTTTACCATAGCATGAAAGCCATTTGGTTGTCAAGCTGAAACAAAAAAACTATAGTGCTTTGACCTTCAGAGCACATGTACAGAAAAGAGTGAAAGACACCAGGATGATGCATACGTCCATGCCAGTGACATCTGTGATGAGAGTAATTCATTAATGTGGTTATAATGGAATAATCAGAGTACGTGTAAACGCGCCACTGGCTGTCTTCTTCACAGTGACGTGTCAACTGACTCACATGTATACACAGGTGTGCGTTGCTTCTTTTTGCCATTCATCTGAGCACTAAAAGCCACAGCTCATGCTCAGTCACTGCTTGGATCCAGCAAACATCCCCACCCCCCCA
>NW_019525241.1:1125272-1137874 GCF_002814215.2 Seriola lalandi dorsalis | reverse complement strand
CCTCCCCTTCTCCCCCCGGATATTTTATTCATTCTCGCTCTTCTCTGTCTACAGATTGATTTTAGTCAGTCAAAGCCTTTAGTTTGCTGTTAACTGAGAAGAGAGGAAGAGTTCAAGGAAAAGTCTCCATTGTCTGTGATGCAGTCAGGTAACAGGACAATTGTGGTGTGTGTGTGTGTGTGTGTGAGTTTGTGCACTCATATATAAACACTTTTTTTTTTTGTGTATTTGTCTTTTTTGCTTGTGTGTATATATGTGCGTTTCCAAGATGTCTGGACCATCATTTTTTGTAAATCATTCACTTTTTATTTATCTTCCCAGGCTAGTGTTTCATTAACCCTACTGTGACACAGACTCCCTTTCATTCACTTGTTGCATTGTCTGCTCCAGCCGCTCGCTCTCTCACAGCACTAAAGATTACTAATAAATAAGTGACACCAGAAACACTCAGCCATAATTAACTGACTTGATATTTTCAAGGAGAGGAGAAAAAAAAAATCCAGCTAATTAGGAATGAGTTAAGATTTGCACAAAGAGTACAGATCGTTAATTAATTTTCCACGCAGCCTTTGTCGGGGAAGAAAACAGCTTTGTTTACACTGCAGCGTTTGCCACAGTGGTTAGAGCAGCGACAGGGAAAAGGTCTCCGACACACTCGCACACACAAACTGCAGTCCACGTCCAGCAACCTTGAGCAGCAGCAGAAATCAAGAGTGTCTCAAGAATCAGACAAATGAAGAGATGGGATGCTGTCAGTCAGGTAAAACAGAAACAAGCTGCTTACCAGGAGAAATATATTTAAAAAAAAAAACAAATCACTACTTTTCTGTTGCCCTATGATGTTGGAATAAAGCCCCGACAATCACACAGCTCCTCAAAATGAATTTCCCAGGATACTGAATTTCGCCAAACTCACAGGTGCACCCCAACAGGTGGATAACTCAAGATTTACAATTCATCACTTTGTAATTAAAGGGTCAGTTCACCCAAATCACAAAAGAAAAACATGTTTTATCTCTTACTGTTACTGATACCTAGCTATGCAAATAGGATGTGCCCAGGCTTTGAAATATCTTTGAGATTTCTGCCTTGAACGTAACATAGTGGAGGTGGATGGAATTTCACGTGTGGATTTCACAGAACCGTCTTCCCAGATAAAGACCTTAGTTTTCACCGGAACCTGCTTTCCATCAAAAAAATTTTGTTTTGAACAGAACAGAGCAGAACTCCATTGTCTATGGGCAGCAAAAGACATTTAAAAGACTAGCTCAACATTTTTGGAAAGTACATGTATTCACTTTCTTGCTGACACTCTCATGTCTGTGTGCTAAATATGTAGCTGGAGCCAGGAGGCGATTAGCTTAGCTTAGCACAAACACTGGAAACGGACAGAAACAGCTAGCCTAGCTCTAAAAACAAACTCCACCAGCTCCTCAAATGCTTACTAATTAACATGTTGTATGTTTGACGTGGAGCTCTGTGCTGTGACTGCACCCGCACCAGCCTGCACACCACAGGAAGCTGCGAAGGCTCCTCAACCTCTCAGCTTGCCGTCTGAAAGCACCTTAATAGTCATACCTCGATGTCCCAGAAGAGTGAACCTGGTGTGCACTTTTCATGTTACTGACACCAACATACCTTGGTGGTAAAAAGTGGCAGACAGAGCAATTTGTCTGTCTGTCTTCTTGTTTCTACCTTTCTACCTGCCCATTTATCTGTTCATTTTTCCTGCCCGAGAAGGGATTGATGGGTTTGGAAGGTGGAATAGACTCAAGGCAGACACACAGAGACGGAGAGAAAGAGTTGCTTGTAAGTGTAAATGAGCACGCGCATGTCTACATCCATGTCACTGCATGTCAGTTCAAGTGCCACTGGAGAGAAGGTGTATGTGTGTGTGAGTGTGTGTGGATGAGAGCGTCCTGAGCCCCTGCCTGTATTGAGAGGGCCCTGGCAGCAAGAGATAGCGGCTCTATCTTAATGGCTTCTGCCGCCTGCCACTCAGCCTTCAGACGGGGTCCTCTGCCTGCACGTGTCTCCCCACGATAAAGCCACTTCACAGGGGCTTGTGCCTCTCCACGCTGGCCTCTCCTCCTCTCCCAGGAAGGGGGAGAGAGAAAGAAGAAAAGATGCCAAAGGTATTGATATATGAGCTCACCCTGAGACTGAGACGAGATGTGAGAGAGAGACAGGCGGAGAGAAGAAGGAGCATTCACACCTCTGGCCCTCACGCTCAATTCTGAATTGTTGATCATATCACATATTTTTGAACTGTCGTAGGATGTAACCTAGAATATAATATCTGACACAACGACGTGTTAAGACGTCACAACTATTTTTGGACCTATTCTCCTGCACACATTTTGGTTTTGTGCGTTTGACTGATCGATTGAAGTAAGGCATCTCCTCAGACACTAGTCAAGTTTTCCATCTGGTTTTCTTTCCATTGTTGTGTCTCGGAGTCATTAATGTATTAATGCTGGCTCAGATAAGCCGCTGTGGGTGCCAAAACCCTAACTGTCAGGTGAATGATGTAAGCTTTACTCAGTCCACTGCTATTCCAGTGGTAGCTCATCATGAGGGAGCAGCTCACATTGTCAGAACAGCAGCAGCAGCAGCAGCAGCTGTGGGACAAACTTAAGTGTTCCTCATGGAGCCATACTGAGCTGCTTGATCAGACTTGTTGGCATGCAAGCTTTCTTGTGAAATGGTGTATGGACAACAGCAGCTTTTGCAAAAGACCACAACAAGAAGAACAAGAGCAGGAATTGCATGCCAGCTTAAATAGGCCACTTTTTTTTTTTTTTTTCGCAATGGGTGCTTTGGAAATACGTTGCAGTGACAACACCATGTCATGTGTGAGTGTGGCAGTGCAACTGGTGTTGACTGCATGAACTACTTCACTCCATTTAAAGCCTAAATGCAATATTGTGTACAAGAGTAGGTTTAAAAATATTGCTGCAGGCTGGTGGCTCAGACTGCTGTATAAATAATCCACTCCTATCACAGTGTTGACATTGGACAATTCTGCAAAACCCGGGATTATATTCATTCAACAAAGTTTGTATTGTTATGTTTTTTTTTTTTAACTGTTATCATGAAAATCCGAGGTTAACAGTTCATTCTTGACCTGGGAAACAGCAACACCCTGAGTACTGAGAGTTAGTGGACTTTGGCAGCTGCTGGATAAAGTGAACATGCACAAGACGTCCTACTGGTCCCCTGAATTATCAACATTTTTAACATCACAAGTGTTTTTCCCTCCAACTTTTTTTATGGCCATTTTCAGTTTTTGCATATAAAAAAAACCTTAGCAGAAACAGAAAATAATACAAAAAAAAAAGAAAAACTAACAAAAAAACCCCCCCTCAGAATATCAGAGTTGAATAAACTGAATAATCAATCATCAATATCAATCACTCATTCGTTACCCAATGGATGAACATTTCCATTCCGTCTTGCTGTAAATGGCTACGAGCGAAAATCGAAAAAACATTGCCAAATTTTGGGCTCCTCTGTCCTAGAATTTTGATTCACAACATCACAGAGCAGCAATATTCAACAAACCCTCGCTCGCTCATTTCTCTCCAATTTAAATGCAAACAATATCATTTTCTAGATGTGATCTTGCTCTTCCACTGAAAACCTTCTTAGGTCCATAACTACTGATTTGCCACATTGTGTCTGATGTGTGTGTCTCCACATTTGCATAATATGGCCCGTGAATGTTTGTGAAAATGTGTGCAAGATGTGTGTGACTATATATGTATATGTGTGTGTGGTATGTGTGTGTGTCTCCAGGCTTTGGGATTGTTTACTGCCGGTCTCTCCCTGCCCCTGCTCATGGTCGGCCCCTAATGCACTACAGCTGTTAGGGTCCCGACACAGGGGCCTCCCATCAACGGTTTCATTGTAATGGACTTTATGTGTGTGTGTGTGTGTGTGTGTGTTGTGTGTACATGTTTGCTTTTCTGCGTGATTTTTTTGCTGTTTGTGAATGAGAGTGTGTTTTTTTGGAACATGAACATGTGTATGTGTAGTTGCGGCACTGTGAATATTTGCTGTTCCTTCTGGGTATTTTTTTTCCTGTCTCTCCGCTACAGTGTTCAATTCTGCATGTGTGTGTGTGTGTATCCTGTCCGCATACGAGCAGCTTTGTGATACCTTCTCCCTCCATCTTTCTTGTGTCACCTCCCTCCAGCCTCTCCAAAAACACAACTCCGATTATGAACCTATGAATCACTTAACAAGCCTCTTTTGTTTCAGACCAGGTGAAACACTCACTGTTCTCTCACTGAACACATTACAATCCGTCAGCCTTGTTCATTCATTCGTATACCACAGGAAGATGTTTTGATACATATATATATATATTTATATAGAGATTTCTTCCCTTCATCCCCTCTCTCTGTTCCTTCAAATGCTCTTTCTTTGCAGCATTGCTGAGAAACCCTGACCCTCAGTCGGAGGGTCCGATATAAGCTCATGAAAAACCTCTACATATTATCGGTAGAATCGGTACATTCGTTGTGCGTATGCGTTGCCCGCTGCACCGTCTCAATTTACTATAGTATCCATTGTCAAATCAAAATGAATCATTGCTAAGTTCATTGCAAAGTAAATTCTGAAGGCCACTATTAGCCGTACCCATTGTGTGAAAGGTAATGACAAACACAAGCCTCATCCCCGTTCTCTCAGCTGTCTGTAGCAGGGAGGGGGGAGCAGGCCAAGGGGTGTGCCCAGGTCAGCGCTGCTGCGTTATGTTGACCGATTGCTGCCGACTCAGCCGCATAATGGAGAAATTAAGTTTCTGTAATGCACAAATGAGGTTATCATTGGTTTTGCAGCTGTTTACGGGGTCAAGGAGAGATGCCGTTTCCAATCGGGGCTCAATTTAGTCGAGGAATGCGATTAGATTTAGCCCTCCCAGTGTATTCTCTCCATTTGACCATGAATTAGATTAGGTAAATAGAAAACTAATGCCACTGATTGTTGGTGACATTGACATGTTCATATTGCTGCCTTATAGAGAGCAGAAGGAGAAGTCGGCATGGATGCGTGCTTAGTCTGTGTGTGTGTGTGTGTGTGTGGGTGTGTGTGAGTGTATGCGTACACGTGCACAAATATATGTATGTAATTATATATATTCAGTGTAAACAAAAGCAATGTAAAGAAGTGAATTCATATCTTAGAGACCGTCCTGTAAGAAATGTCTGTGCCGGCACAGAGCTTTTCCACAGGAGACTGTTGGTCATCTCCCATGTGAATAGTCGTTGTTCTTAACCACTGACTGTTCCACAACCATAACTGTGTGTTTATTATAGTAACCATGATGACAAAGGTCCTCTCACCCTGAGGAGGTTCCATTATTTTAACTTGAATCATGATCTATCCTGAAACCTAACAGAGTAGTTTTTGTGCCCAAACCTAACCAAACTGAGACTGTTCCATAAGCTTAACTGTGTGGTTATTATTGTAACCATGACGACCGCCGTAGAGGCACAATTTCACACACACACAGGGACATATGACCCATCGTTCAGGTTGGGGAACTTGTCGCTTTGTTAACAGAGTCTGCTATATAGCCTCTCTCTCTCTGCGTGTGTGTGTGAGAGAGAGAGGTATTTTCCTACAATTAAAAGTATAATGGGGTCACATCAGTGCAAGTCGATTTCACGTTTCTCAACTACCTGTTGCTTTTGAAAAAAAATGTCTCATATTTAAATGCCTGAATCACATTCTGTGATCCAAAACTAACAAAAAGAGGACATCCCTCCCTTTGAAGTCAAACCAGCCATCACTGTCAAACTGACTCTTTGAGTACAGTTCACACCAGACAACAACAAATATTTTACAATGTAATGATTGATTGGTGGTGCATGGGTTAATATGTAGGTAAAGTGCTGGGGTGAGATGACCTTCCTCCTTTAAAGAGTGCACTACCGATTGCACTCACAATGGACAGTTAAAAAACAAGGATCAGAATTGGTGCGGCAGAACCTGAGATATCTTCTTTTTAATTCCGAGCTGTCTTCTTCCTTGTCATTACCTGGCAGTTGGAAATTTGGGTGTGTTATGTTAGTGGCGGCTAATGTAGCCTCGAGCAGAGATGAGGAGCTGCAGAGGTCTAATAAGATCACCTCCGTCTCACTCCACACCGCCACTTTTTTTTTTTCTTTTTCAAACTTGTAGTGTTCGGACCAAACCAACGCTGATTCAAGTGACATCACTTGAGGCAGTTGGCCTGACTGCACGCAGCTCCCTCTGAAGCCCCTCCCCGAGACCTGTAGACGGACTTTAATGTGTAAAATCAGCGGAGTTTCCCTTTAACATCCAGATTTCTTTACCCTTTAACTTATTACACACTGTCTGGCAGTATCACACATATCAGCTTGTTTCAACTCTTCAAGGAGACTATATCATATTTACATTGGGTGGGTAAATATCATTTTATCCATTTGCCTGACTCACTTCAGTATCTTTGGAAATTCAGCGTCTCCAGTTGACTTTGAAAGAGTTGTGGTACACTGGTAGTTTTTTTTCCGAATGTTTCAATGACTTGTTCAAAGAAGTAATTTCCACTATAACCTTGCTTCGGACACAAAGCAAGGGGAGGCAACTTCTGAGAATGATGTAGTAGTAGATGTTCAAATTTCCTTTTTTTTGAACAGTTCTTATCCATTTTGGCTTAAAAGTTGAGAGTTCATTATTGACCTTGCACAGAGTAAATGGATTAAACGGAACCTTTGGGTGAGATTGTTTTGTAAAATGTTTCCAAGTTCAAGAATGAACTTTCAATCTCAACTTTTAAGGTAACTTGGACGAAAGAAGACTGTGTGATGCGACTTAAAGCTCCAGAGCGGACACCAAATTGACTGTGATTAGATTATTTTGTCGGCATCTGAAAAATGTTAAAAGTTTTTGTCTAATACGTGTGTGTGTGTGTTAATGTGCTCTCATGGAACGTATGCATGCTGTGTGTGTGTCTGTTTGTCTACAGTAGTTACAGTGACAAGGCTTGCTTTCTCTCCTTCTTCCTGTGTGTGTGTATGTGTATGTGTGTGTGTGTTAAAGTATCACAGAAGTGGCAGTCTGTCAGCTCTGCTTTTCTCTGCACTCTCCAGAACAATAGCTGGATTGGCCGTATGTGTGACACGTAGACCACACACCCTTAATAGTGACTGACAGCACTAAGGGCTGAAAGCAGCATGCACTACTGACACACACACACACACACACACACACACACACATACACATACAGTACGTATACCTGAGGACACAATGGATGTGGGTGATCGCTGAAGGATTCAGTCAGTTTGTGTATTTTGTGAGTGCTCCTGTATATGTGTGTGTGTGTGCACGCATGCGTGTGCGCGCGTGTGTGTGTTTGTGCATGCGTTCATTCATGCATGTGAGCTTCAGCATATGTTCTGTTGAAAGTGTTCAGCTGTCTTCTTCTTGTAACGAAACTGTTCCATGTTGCAGAATCAAACGTCTCCCTCTCACTGCATCAAACCAAAGGAAAACGAAGGGAGATTAAAGTCTGTTAAAGCTTTTATTCTGTCTCATTTGTCAAACTATGGCCATGGAGACCAACTACTTTGGATTGGCTTGGGAACGTGCACTATTTTCAGTACCTGCAACGCTTGTCCTTGGAATAGAAAAATCATATTAACACTGCAGATCTTAGAATAACAATATTTAAACGTGGAAAAAAGGGAAAGACAGAAAGGATGAAAGTGGAACAAATGGATAGAGATGGATGAATAAAGTGGGTTAAAATCTGCTTCTCACTGGTTAGAGCTATAAAGTGACGTTTCTCTTAAGATTGACAAAGATAATGGCAGTAAAGTTTCTATTTTTTGTTTCCTGAATCCAGGTTCAGTAGATTTCACATCATTGTTGAATCACATCATTGTTGAATCATAATGGCAATCTGTAAATAGTAATAACATGCTGAGATGCATTATTAATATTGTTTTAATGCATTAGAGATGTGATTTAACCCATCTGGACAGTGTTGTGGAGCATTCAGCAACCCATGAAGGAATTTCACTCCGAGCTTGGGATACCTTATTAATCTTGTTTCAAGGTTTGTTTCACGTCCACTGTTTTTTTTTTTTTTCTTCTTTTTTTTCTCCATTTTGTTAGCGAAGCCAATCATGTGAAAAGCATGATGTGTGTCAGAGTGGAGCACAAAACGGCTTCACTTTACTAACATGGTGGAACCAAAGGGACAGTAAAAGAGGCTGGAACAACACAAGTTAACCCATTAAGCATGAATGAGTCCAAAGCATTTGAAAAATGCAGTAAAAAGTGTTACTTTCAGCTTCTTTTTTCTTTGTTCTGCCCATGAAAACTATGAAATGTTGTGTTATTATACAGACCCACAGCTTTATACAGCATTGTTCCAGGCTCTGAAACACTGTGTTAGTGTCTAGTACGGTTCCCGTTATCCAATAATCACCTGGTGTATCTATCACTAAACTAAAACATCATATGAGCTGCATTGTTCATGCAAGTACAGGAAGTACAGCCAGTCATCTTTCTACTCATATACTTGAGTTCAGCCATAAGATGCAGCCTGTTGAAGGTGGGAATGTTCTGCCTGTATTCCGCCTCGCCGTTCTGTAGAAAAGGTACCAACATGGAATGGGGAGGGGGCTTTGCTGTTCCGCCTTTATGCCGACACAGCTGGATTGACGCCTGTGTAAAATGGAGACACGTTATTGTCTCTGATTCCTGAATTAGCTAGTTTAGCATGCTAGCTAAACATTTTTGTTCTGCAGCCAGCTTTTTTTGGTTCAGTCTAAACAAGCGAAATGATCGGCCTTCTTAACGGCATGTTTCCACATGTCTCTACTTCAAATTTTAATATTAAATCAGCAATACAAACCCAATAATCGATTAGTTAATGAACGGAAAATTAATCTTCTACAATTCTGATACTCGAAATTTAAGTCATTACTTGAGGAATAATTGCAAATATTTACCAGTTCAAGCCTCTCAAAGTAGATAACGTGATGCTTTTCTCTCTTATGTGAGGCTGTAAGTTGAGTGTCTTGTTTTGGTCGGACATAACATTTCATTTCACCTGAAAGAAGGAAAACGTGATCTTAACCTTTTAGAAAAGTTACAGACGTTTTGCTCTTTGCAGGTGAGGATTTTATCTGCTAACTCGAGGTAGTTAATGAGCAAACTTGGCCTCTTCACATCCTGCTTAGACAAGGCATGTATACTATAGAACTACAAACTATAGAACATACTAGTGAAAACGAGATAGTCTGTCTAGTTTATGTCTTTCATATAGTTCAGTGCAGTTCACACCATATTGATTAATTCCCCTCATGTTGCATAATAAAGTGCATGAGGGCTTGCAGTGGCCTTATCACTCTGAAGTGTGTCTACATGATCTGTAACTGTTGAGTGTGTGAAAACCAAGTGTGTGTGTGTGTGTGTGTGTATGTGTGTGTGTGACGGAGAGAGAGAGAGGGAGGGAGATAGACTTGTGGAAGGGGGCAGCACTGCTGTGCATTTGCACGAGCAGGGAGTGACGAGCCCTCTGGTCAAATGGCCCCTCCCCTCTGCACTCTCTCTCACACACACACACACAAACCGAGCGAAAGAGAAAGAGGCTCTGCTGCTGGCCCTTTAAGAGCTGAGCCTAGATCTCACAGCTTACAGCGAGGGAGGGAGAAGAGGAGGGACAGAGGCAGAGAGAGAGAGAGAGGGTGTGAGGCTGAAAGTGTGTGAGTAGAGAGAGAGAGAGAGGAACACAGACAGAGAGAGAGAGAGAGAGAATCAGCAGCGTGTGTGAGAGGTTGAAGGATCACTTCTATCCCGTCTTGTCTTGGGGAGACTAACCTCGTTCATCTGAGCATTGTGGGACTGTTTTATGTTGTTGTTGTCGAGAGAGACGGACCCTTACTCCAGCATGCTCACTGAGCCTGAGCTACCTCAGGAGTGTAACAGGTACGTGACGCTTTCTCACGCACACATGCACGCTCCTACACAGACCCACACACACACATTCACACACAGATGACAGAGATAGAGGACAGGACGGAGCGCGTCAGCGTTAGGGAGGAGAAGCTAAAGGGAGGATAGGAGGATAAAGTAGAAAGATATGTGTGTTTGAGAAGAGAAGACTCAGTCTGTGTGTGTGTGTGTGTGTGTGTGTGTGTCTGTGTGTTTAACATGTGAACTGTCTCCGCGAGTTGGCTGAGTTTGAGCCAGAGAGTGTGTGTGTGTGTGACAGAGTCAGAGATGGTAAAGGAGAGTTGATGATTGATTTTGGTTTTTGGAGAGATACCATATGCAAAGCTGGGGCAAAGCAGGCATTATATGTGTGTGTGTGTTTGTGTGTGTTTATTCATGCATGTGTTTGTCCCAGCAGTTACAGAAATGACTCTCTTTTTCCTCCTCTGTCCCTCCTGACTGAAGTTGTGTTCATGCACTTCACTACCCCATATACAAACTGCTAAAAACAGTGTTTGTGTGTGTGTATGTGAAAGACAAAGAGACTCTTAAAGAGAGAGAGAGATGTTTGTGTGTGTGTGTGTGTGTGTGTGTGTGTCAAAGTCAGAATGTGTGATCCCTTCATCATCTCATTTCCACTACTCACCACAACTTTATTTACTTCTGCTTTAGCAAGTTTTCAGTGTCTCTTTCTGTAAGAGCCGAACATTTTAAGCCACTATCAACAAGTCCAAAATACACAGAGAATTTCTATATTTTTAAACACTGAAAAAGTAACAGAGGAATGACTCCAAATAAATTATTTTTTCAGCCCGAAATTGAAATGTTTACACCCTGCCCCCCTGCTCTGGCTCTTCTTTGAAAATTTACTTATTTCCGATTTATTTTTCACTTAATCCAAATTCAACACATGCAAACCCTCAGTAATCCTATTGTCTATCTGCATGGTGTTGTTGTTTTTTTTCTTGCCTTATGCTAATGTTAATCTCACTGTGCTCCTCTGATGTTTGTGCGCGCCTGCGTCATTTAGAGGTGTGAACCCTCTAACCTTGCCCTTTTCTGACACTGTCAACACAAGTGCTTTTTGCCTGTGGAATAATGGTTGTTTGATGCTAATGCTGTGAGAGACAGATTATGTTATAATACCCCAGCGTTTTAATACTAAAACACACACACACACACACACACACACACACTTGCATGCGCTGACACATACACACACACCTCTCTCCCCTCGCCTGCTTGACTTTTATTGCATTAAAGTAGCGCTCTGTTTTGCCCGATGAAAGTAATCTTTTTTTTTTTTCTCCGCGAGATAAACTGGGGTCGGTGGGGTGGGTTCGGGAGGATTTCAGGGGCCCCTTGAATTAAGAACACATTTAGATGTGGCAAAAATGTGTTATTAATAAACCGTTCAATCTGGTAAAGTGGTTGAAGAGAGAGAGAGAGACAGAAAAAAAAAAAGATAACAACAGCTAGGAGGAATTAAAAATTTAAAGGATTACACCGAAAAGCAGAATGTATGGAGATAAATGCAGGGATTACAATGACTTAGGAGGAGAGCGCTTAAAACTCTTGCTTTCCAGTAATGCACTCCATCATTGTGGCTCTGGCCGTGTGTGTGTGTGTGTGTGTGTGTGTGTGTGTGTGTTCATATGTGGATGGATGTATGTGTGCGAGCGAGCGGGCGAGTGAGTGAGAGAGGGGGTATCTTCCAATCCGTGAGTTGCCAGTGTGTGTGTGCTCCAGCCTCGGTGGTCGCGATGCTCTCGGTTCCTGCGTCTCTGTAAGTGTCCGCTCGCCTCCTTCACCCGTGCCTACTCTTTATCTCCTCATCACACTTCCTCTTCTTCTACTTTTCTTCACTTCTTCCCCTTTTTCTTCGTCCTCCTCTTCTTCTCTTTTTCTTAAATCATACAGTTGTTAAAATTCACTTGGAGTCACTTTTGATGGAAAAAAAGCTGATGAAGAAGAGTTTGGTAGAGTTTTAGAGGATGGTTTGTCTTTTATTTGTTTCATATGTAGTTTTTTTTTTAGAAGTGAGAAATCATAACTGACATTTTTTCATATTTTTATTTGTCAAATATGAGTCATCTACCTCGAGGGTTAAAAAAAAAAAACACATTTTAATTCTCATTTTATTTAAGTCAAAAAAAGTCTTGTGATAAGATTTTTGTCCCATCTAAAAATGCACCTTTTTCTTTGACAGAGCTTCGGTATTCTTCTATTGTATTGTATTCTATTGTAATTTTATATTCCAATCATGCTTTTCATGATTGAAAGTATTTTTTGGTTCTCTAAACGCTCGGCTGTGTATCAAAATTTCCAGTCGAAGCTGAAAACAGTGGAAACAGGCTGCCTTCACCAACATGGCCTCATCTGTTCACACAAACAGAACAGAAAATATACAGAGAGAGAAAAACGGAGAACGCCAAAGCTAAAGAGACCTGAACGCAGACGAGAAGACAGAGACATTTGAGGGAGCTGCCGTGGCAGCGGATGGAGAGATGAAGGGAAAGAAACGATGTGGTCAAACTGACACATTCCTCGCTGATGGAGAGAAGAAGAAGCAGGGTTACAGAAAAGTGAGAGTGCTGGAGATGAAGGGTAAGGGGGGGAGGTGGT
>NW_019525241.1:1124032-1125252 GCF_002814215.2 Seriola lalandi dorsalis | reverse complement strand
TGGGGGTGGGCGGGAGGAGGGGGGCTCGAAGAGGTGAAGGAGGAGGAGAGAGGAGAGGAAGAGGTCTCTGTCGATGTGGTGTTAAGGCAGTGGTGGATTTTCACACCCTTCCATTTGTCTCCTACATTTATTAGGGTGTTTGTCTGTGTGTGAGTGTGTGTGTGTGTGTGTGTGTCAGTAAGTTTGAAAGGGGGGGGGCAGTCAACAGGGGATGTGTCAACACTTTGAACGGTTTAAGCAGGACACAATCTGATACAATCTGACATTACTTGCGTCGCACTCAGCAACACGGACGGCGGCAGCAGCCTGAAGCATTTGACTAATTTTCATTGAGACAAACAGTTTTTTTATTTGTAAAAATTATTTTCTTTAAGCAGAGGAAGTTTATTTAGTCACATTCTGCACTCACGTACAGTTTACAGGTACTTGTGATTTACTTTAGAATTATTTTCTGCTCTTCGTACTTGTACTCTGACACATTTCTTTCTACTCATTGTCGTCTTTGCTACATTTACTTGACGGCTGTAGTTATTTTTCAAATTAACATTTGATATAAAAACAATTATCTCTTCCTGGAATATAATGCATTGTTACAGATTAAACTACCTAGTAGTATATGAAGAAGTTACAATAAGCTCCAGATTGACCCAGTGCAACAATAAAATGCTGCTTACACTTTAATGCATCAGTATTAATAATTATTATGACATACATAGAGTATAACAATAAAAACATTCTGCATAATTAGTACTTTAACTTTTCAAACTTTCATCTAATACTTAAGTAAAAGTATTTTCATAGCGTGATGTTACTGGTTCTACTAAATGTGTATTCCACCCCTGTTTATT
Organism: Seriola lalandi dorsalis; assembly: GCF_002814215.2. NCBI lineage: Eukaryota > Metazoa > Chordata > Actinopteri > Carangiformes > Carangidae > Seriola > Seriola lalandi. The sequence goes on along the minus strand of NW_019525241.1, from coordinate 1,124,404 downwards.
TGTATTTATTTGAATAATTATTGGCTTTTATTTTGTAAGACAAATTCTTGTGGCCGGTGATAAAAACTTGTTTCTAATTTAAGTGAGCAGTTCTGCTTCCAGTGTAAGTGTCGCTGTACTTCATTTAAAAGGGCGAGATTAAAGTGGTGTGTGTGTGTGTGTGTTTGAGGAAGGGGAGAATGTGTGTGTCTGTAAAGGAGAGAGAGAGAGAGAGAGTAGAGTAATTGAGTAGAGTGTCCGTGCTCTGCAAACTAATGCGCCATTCTGCCCCTCTCTTCCCCTGTGGCCCTGTCTTGGCCTCCCTCTCTCTCTCTCACCCTCTCCCTCTCTTGCTCGCGCTCCCTCCGTCACCCCTCCACCCCTCACCCCCAC
>NW_019525241.1:1123061-1124012 GCF_002814215.2 Seriola lalandi dorsalis | reverse complement strand
ACCACCACCACCACCACCACCTCAGACTGGAGGCCATTGTCTGGGCCATATTGTCTGTCCCCAGAGAGCCTTGATAACCGTGTCTCCATCCACGGAGCGAGAGGGGGGCAAGAAAGAAAGAACGACAGACAGAAAAATACCAGAGGAGAATGCTAAACCCACACCCCCACAACCCCCACACCCCCCTACCTCCTCCCCACTTCCTCCCCTCTCTCAGCACACTCTCACCCCTCCAACTCTCTCCCACCACGACCTCCCACCCCGGTGCGATCAGCTGACCCTTTTCGATAGCCAATAGAAGAAAGGGAGGGGGAATATTAGGGTTCATTTGCTCTTGTTGTTGTTGTTGTTGTTTATGGATGGGGGAGGAGGGGGAAGGGGGGGGATAAAAGTGAGAGAGTGATGGGGTGTTTGAAGTGACTGTGACAAAGAGAGAGAAAGTGTGTATGAAAAACAGAGAGAGGGTAACTAGAGTCTGGTCATATGACATGAGGTCGCAGGGGAGGGGTCAAAGGTCAGACAGAGGTATTGCATTGTCAACAGGGCAGGAAAACTCCAGCTGCGTGCACGCATGTGTGTGTGTGTGTGTGTGTGTGTGTGTGTGTTCATCCAGGATTTCACACTTCACAACCCTTGTTGTCTCCTTCTCTTCTTCTCCTCCTAATACTTCCATTTCTTCAGCTTTCCATCAATCTAGGTATCCTGTCTTACACTGATCTCACTATTTTGCCCTCTCTCCCTCTCTCTCTGTCTGTCAAACACACACACACACACTCACAGAAACGCACACACACCCCATTTACCATCCTTCCAATCCACAATAGGAGACAGTGTTAGAGGCTCAGAGCTCCCTCCCAGAGCGCTACAATGAAACCTCTGTCTTTCCAGGTAGTGAGGGAGGGAGAGAGAGAGAGAGAGCGCGCGCGAGAGAGGGAGGGGTGGGGGAGATAG
>NW_019525241.1:1113329-1122992 GCF_002814215.2 Seriola lalandi dorsalis | reverse complement strand
ATGGGGGGGTGGGGGTCAGAGGAAAAAGGAGGAGACCATTTGGGCCGAGGTGGGAGAGTTTCAAAGTGCGGGACGAAAGAAAGAGGCCAGCTGGGAGAGAGTGTGTGTGTGTGTGTGTGTGTGTGTGTGCGTGCGTGCGTGCGTGCGTGCGTGCGTGCGTGTGCGTGTGCATGCGTATTTGTGTGTGTTGTCATTTACGTGAGAGAATGAGCTTGTATCAGTGTGTGTTTGTGTGTGTGTGTGTGTGTGTGTGTGTGTGTGTGTGTGTGTGTGTGTCTGTTTTACGGGGGCAGGCCAAGTCGCTGACAGTGAGACAAATGTTGTGACTGCTTTATGGATTGCTTAACAAATGCAGCACAAATAGTGGCCTGGCACAACAATGGAAAAACACTGTCCCTCGCTCAATAAACATTATGCAGCGTCTCCCCCTCGCAAAACACCAGGGGAGCGGGGCCGCCATCCACCGGATGCACTTTTCCTCTCTCCGTCTGTTTTTTCTCTCCCTCCTCCTCCCCCATCTCTGTCTTTCTGCCTCTCTTCTTCCCTTTTCTATAGCAACACTCAAGATTTTCCCACGGACAGATTTTGTACGGCCATAAACTGATGATAGATAGATAGATAGATAGATAGATAGATAGATAGATAGATAGATAGATAGATAGATAGATAGGTATTCCTCATCCCTCCCTCTGTCCTTCCTCTTTATTCCATCTTTTATTTCGTGCTGAAATGTCAGTGACGATCACGTTGTCCGGTGACTCAGTGTAAAGACATAAATAAGGTTTTAAAGAGGGGGAAAAGCTGAAAACATGACAGGGAAAGTATGTGGAGCGATGCCTTGCTGGTGACTAAAGCTTTGGGTGGATGAATGGACGAGAGAGCAAGACAGACAAACAGAGGGAGAGAAAGAGAGAGAGAGAGAGAGAGAGAGAGAGGTAGTCCCAGAGGCCACATGAGTTAGCCCACGTCTTTTGCGCCCACCCCCTCCTTCCCCCTCAGCACACACATACACAACACATGACTGTCTCTCCAGCTTGCGTGCGTGCGTGTGTCTGCGTGTGTGTGTGTGTGTTTGTGTGCGTTTTTGTGTGGCTGTGTGTGTGTGTGTGTGTATGTGTGTGTGATTAACAGCAGTGACATTAGGTTATGTGTTATTGCCTTTTGTGGTTTAGCTGGACAGGAAACACGGTTTGGGCTGTCGGCCGCCGATTTAGGGCACCTCACAGAGGATGCTTTGTGTGTGAGGCTGAGTGTGTGTCTGCTCCTTTGTGTGTGTGTGTGTGTGTGTGTGTGTGTGTGTGTGTGTGTAAGGGTGTGTCTGTGTGTATATAGGAGTGTGTGAGCATATACAGGCAGGAGCTGTGTTCATAATTTCTCCCTATTGCACACTGTTTATTTCAACAGAGAAAGACGTCGGGGAAAATTCAGCAGGCATTTTAGATCCGTCCTAACAAGCAGGAAATTTTTACTTTCCGATGCTACGGCGCAGTTTCGCTCAATGTCGAAACATATTTGGAAATAGTTTTTAGATTTGTTTTGACACAAATTTTCTACGTCATTTATACATTAGAGATTTAAGAAATGTAACTTTTACGCTTAGAAGTTCTTAACACCCTCTCAAAGTCTAAAAAACTATATGATATTTATATTCAAAGTGCTGTAATGTAACAGAGCCACACCAAGGAAAGAGGTCCCCCCTCCCTTAATCTTTATCCCTCCATCTCAGCCTTTTCTCACTGTTGCTGCCCCACTCTTCCCACTGTTCAAAAGGACAGCCTATAAATAGATATTAGGCAATATCCTTAAGAGTCTGCACAGAGAAGACGAGAGAGAGGGAGAGAGGGAGAGAGGGAGGGATGGAGCGACATTCTTACAAACAGCTGATTGTGTAAAGAGGGAACAGTAAGTAAGACAACACCGGGGGGAGAGGGAGACAAGAAGACAGAGAGAGGGACAGAGCAGGAGGACAGTCGATGTTAAAATAAGAGAATAATTCAAGAGTGTGTGACGGAGAGATAGAGACAGAGCGAGGAGGAGAAACTGTTTTGAAAGCTGAGAATAGGAAACGCAACGGGAGAAAAAAAGAGAAGGAGAAGGGAAAAAAAAAAGAAAAAGCGATGGCAATAAAGCGACTGATAGCTTGACACGGAGGGAAACATTTGTTTAAATTCCCGCCTGAGGTGTCATACAGATGTAAATGTTGCGGTCGGCTCCTCGGAGGCAAAAACGCCCTGGGCGCCTTATCTAAAAGGCACATTCCGCTCAACTATTTTGATATGCCCTTCCATTCCCTCAGAGAACAATTTCAAAGATAACTCGCATTTCCACGCAAATAGACCCGCACCTGAGTGACAGGCAGGCAGTTCACAGCAGTCACAAGGTGGCGGAAAAAAACACACACACACACACACACACACACATATGCACACGCAGAAGCATAGACACTTTACTGTGGAATTCTCCAGAGGAGGCTCCCACGCTCCCTGAAAGCTTGTTCTGAGTAGAGGAGTTAACAAGAGCAGTTAGCAGTATGATTATGTTAGCAGCCAGACACACCGAGCGAGAGAGCCGGGCGTGTGTGTGTGTGTAAGTGTGTGTGTGTGATAGCCTGTGACATTTCTGCGATGGCTGCTTTGTCTTTCACTCACTCCTCATTGAAGCTGAAACAAATCTTTGCCCCCATTTTGCTTAATTCATTCGATGTGTGTGTGTGTGTGTGTGTGTGTGTGTGTGTGTGTGTGTGTGTGTGTGTGTGTTTTTTAAATGTTTTTTGCATGTGTGAGCTCCCTCGCTTGCGTGTTCATAAGCCGGCTGCCTGTATTTAAACATGCTTGCGTGTGCGTAAGCTTGCCGCTGCTGACGTGCCAACATGAAATGGGCACGTTGATTACAGTAAGCGACGGCCAGGAGACGGTTAACCACCATCGATGGCGATTATTCGGCCCGTTAATGGACGTCCGTCTCTGTCCGATTAGTGACTTAGCAGCAGTGGACATATGTGATATGAGAGGGACTTAGCCGAGGAGCCGCTAATCATCAAAAAGCCAAGGGGAAGTGGTGCTCTAATCTCAGCTTAGAGCTCTCACTGTGTGCATAGTTGTGTGTGTGTGTGTGTGTGTGTGTGTTTGAGAGAGAGAGGTTGATGGGTAGAAAAGACAAACAGCTGATTATAATTTTGTTTCTTTGGAGTTTACTTATTAATTTGATTTGTAAATCAAAAAATACACTGCAATATTGTTGCAGTGGTGTTATGTCATTTGAAATGTCATTACTGTGCTTTATAGAAAGGGCTAGCAGCGTGTGTGTGTGTGTGTTAGAGACTGCGTTTGGCGTGAGATGTTGAATTTTTGGCTTTGTAAGATGGGGCAAAATTATGCTAATATTCTCTAATTATGACCTGGACGACGCTGCCAATTTATCGACTTAATAAAACCTCATCTTTTTTAATCCTCGCATCGCTCCGCGCTTTCAAACGTCTTCCTCCGGGTCTCTCCCGGCGTGACAGCCCCTGCCAAACTTTAAATGAAGTAGCCGGCGTAACCTGCACACCCGCCGTGCCCAATTGTATAGTAATTCCACTTCAAAGGCGAACGGGAGGGAGAGAGGGATTTTATAGCCGGAGAGGAGCTGTGAACGGCCTCCCCATTCATAGACACCCACCTCAGAGGAAGTAGTAGCAGAGGTGGGGGGGGTGAAAAAGAAGAAGAGGGGCAAAATACAGCAAAAAGAATGATGAAATGAAGCACAGTTATTTTCTTCAGGAGAGTGAAGTGCTCGCTCTGGCCTGCAGAGTTTTTGGATATCTGTGTTGCTTCCTGTGTTAATGTGTAACTGTTCTTGTCTATGGATTGCCTCTCCATTTAGAACCGCCAGTGTGGCTACTGTGGTTAAATGATAAAGACAATAAAATAATAAAAAACAAAATTCCTGCTTTCTATAGCTGAGCCAAAGTGCGACATTAGTGAGGTGAGCAGATTCAAAACTGACCCCAGGTCTGTGTGCAGGGGTTATGGCTAGGCAGACGTGCGCACATATGGGACACAAGGGGAGGTGTGTGTGTGTGTGTGTATGTGTGTGTGTGTGTGTGTGTGTGTGTGTGTGTGTGTGTGTGTGTGTGTGTGAGAGAAACAAAAGGCTTCAGTGTGAGAGAGTGAAAGGAGGTAAAGTAAACAGACAGACCTGCAGTGTTGAGAGCCTCTGTTCTATGTATGTGCACTTTTGTGTGTGTTTAAAAGTTTGCGCTCACTCACCCACACACAGTTTTCGCCTCTTTCATCGTATCAATAAGTGTTATCAAAAGTCAATTTCAGTTTTAATATCTATTGCATTTAATGATAGCAGCGTGGCGTCTTATCTCTGAAGTCTTTTGTCATTGAAACAAATAGAGCATCTTTACTGGTCATTTATGGCCTCAGCTTTTGCTGAGCAAGCCCACGTAGGTAGAGCGTCCAAGAAAAACAGATAAAGAAATCAGCTGCTGATACACATTCCACTCTGTTGACTCCCAGAAACGTCTGTGTGTGTGTGTGTACGTGTGTGTATGTGTGTGTGTCTCCACACTGACCTACATGAAATTCTAACTTGTTCAGCAGTGAGGAAAACGTACAAAAAAGCCATTAAAATACTGAGACTGTACTTTTACAGAACTTGATGTAGTAGTAAAAACTGTACTTCTCTGTTGTGGTGATTTTATAATTTTCTGATTTAACTCCAAATGAAGTATTACATGGGTCCCTCATCAGTAGGTGAAATTGCACAACCTTTAAAAGCTCTGCAGAGCCCATTGAAACTCAAAAATGCATGCAAAGCAAACAAAACAGCCTCTGTGTTCCTGAAAACTTGACTTTCTGGAGATAAAAAAAAAAAAAAGAAAAAAGTTCCTCAGCAATATGCACATGATAACACCAATTTGTAAACTGGTTTAGATCATTAGATTATCTATGAGGTCTAGAAATCTTGGAGGCAAAATCTTCCAAAAACAATTAAGCTTATTGAATTACATCACTACAGTGGAAAGTTAGTCTTTTTTTTTTTCTTTTTTTTTTTCTTTTTTTTTTACAGTGTTTCTGGAGCGTAGTTGATTCGATTTTGACCTTAACCATCCCTGTGATAAAGCAACATTTTGGGTTGGGTTTCGTAGCGTGGCGCTGTCCTCAACGCCTCCAGTGAGCAGCACTCAATATTGTTTGCCTTTCCACTGTCATAAGGTAAATAAGCAATGAATTAGTGGCAGGGCTGCTCCTAGGAACAATGCCAGATGTACAGTCCAGAGGAAATCCAATAGAGTCAAGAGGGTAATCAGTTTACTGGAGACAAGCAGGGGGGGAGAGGGGAAGAATTTAAGAGAGGAAGGCCGGAGAGGAAGACGGAGCAAATCAGAGACAGACGATGTATGGATGGAGGATGAAGACTTGATGATGTAGCAAAAGAGAGAACGAGCAGAAAACAGCTTGTGAAACGAGGGGAACGAAAGAGGTAGAGAGGGGTTTGAGAGTCGGACGCCTGTTGCTTATTTCTTGTTTTCAGCCGCTTCCCATCACACACACACTCACACACACACACGCACACACGCACACACGCACACCCCTCCCCTCCAGTTTTCACAGTCTCTCCATCCCTCCATCCACGCCTCCATCCCTCCATCCCTGTCATGCGTTGCCTCTGTGCGACTGAGTGTTAGCAGCCTATTACCCAGGGTCATAGTCACAGTGGCTTCAAGGCTGACAAGTGCATCTGAAAGCACTCAGGCGATCCTGAGAACCACATTAAATTCTATTATTGCCACATAGTCACTTCATCCCTATTCAGCTGAAGTACAGGGAGGCAAATTTACCTTGTGAGAGACAGAGTTCACCTAATAGATGTGGCTTTATATCCTTTCCTTCTTTTCAAGGGAACAAAGCCACAGTAACAAATGCAAACAGCGGGGCCCTTGTGTTGCTTGCTATTTTCCTCCAGTTCCTCTATTGTCCAGAGGTTTTCATAAACACATATAATTGTCACTGTGCATACTGCTCTCACTATCTGTCTTTCTCTCTCTCTCTCTCTCTTTCTTTCTTTTTTTTTTCTCCCTCTTTCGCACTCTATGTCTCTCTCTCTGAAAGCCCATTGTCAAGACATGGTCATTTCCTCAACAATGCCAGTGCAAGCGGGCTCCATTTGCAGTAATGGCCCCGTCTTTTGGAAACGTGAACGTTGAATGGCCCCCATGGTAAACATACTGTAAGACCTGAGAGTGTGTTTGAAGGTCTGCCAAGGAGCTGGGTGCTCACAAACTGACTGAAGGGGATATTGTGAGGAATTGCACTGGGAGAGCTCTGTCGTCTGAATGTGCTGAATGTGCAAAAAAAAAAAAACTAATCCAGAGAAAAGGGAAGATAGAGAATTGGTGTAGGTTGTTGAGCTGAATCGGATTTGGTGAATACCTGCAGGAAGGACTTAAAGATGTCTTCATGGGAGCATTTTGCTGTAGTTTACACACAAAGTGGATAAAAATAAAAATGGGAGTTGGACTATCCAGGAATTTACAGGAACTAGATCCATCCACAGGAAGCTCCACACTCTCTGTTGCCACCATCATGTAACTCCAGTTCTCGACCTGTTATATCATCCTTTGAATATTGCTCACTCTTCCTCCTGTTTTTCCTCCTCTCTCTGTCTTTCTATCTCCCTTCTTCTCCCTCCTTTTTTTTTCCAGGATGTCTTCCAAGCGACCAGCCTCTCCATATGGGGGGACAGATGGAGAGGTAACCATGGCAACCAGCAGACAGCGAGTGGAGGATGAGGAGAGCGAGGGACTGGGCGGTGTCATCCACCTCCCCCTGGCCTCCTACTGCGGCAAGGTGTCCCCTCGCTCGCCCCCCAACCGCAACTTGGACAGCCCCCTCAACATGGTAAGGACGGCTACCGCTTTCATGCCCGATTGTCATTTAGTGTTTCTGTGGTTGGAAGGACCCACCTATGGGTGGCCGCTGCCTCGAGCGCCGGCTCACGGGTCGTGCTTTGAAACAGGTACAACATGGTGCGACCCACAGCGTGCTACAGCTTCAGGTTCACAACTTCACATCACTTTGCTCTCCGGTTGAAAAACTTTTTATAAAAACATTTCAGTAATGTTTAATATAAGAAAAACACATTAGCTAGAAGTGCCATGACACACACATTTTAGATTCAGTGTGGCTTACACCTCCCGAGGACATCATTATCTGATGTTCACTGACAATGCACATCCGTAAATCCACTTAGAAAATCACTGGAAACAAAACACGTCTAATAACTCCTGAGCTTGCTTGAGAGTCATCATGTTTTAACGGTTTCTTCAGTCTCAAAATAATCAGCTCTTTTCAGGTGCGCAGGTGTATTCCAAACAGGATCTGCTAATAGCTAATTCTGCATTTTCTAAATGGTGGTTTCGCTAAAATGTAAACAAACGGAGGCTAAAGTCGGAGCTCAAGTTGTAGACGACAGTGTAACCCACTGAAACCATGGCAACGTTATACTTCCTGTTTACATCCCCGAAAAGAATTAAGGGAACTGTAGTTTCAAAACTTAGAACAGGATTGTCCCAACAAATAGATGTGAAACAAAGAACATTTCACATGAGTGACAAAATCCGTTAATATGAACTTATTTTGAGCTGCAATGTCAGCAGAATGTCTCATCAACATGTTTCTTACATTCCTGGAACACTGGCACTCCATTCACTTGAAGATAAAACATAAAACAAACAAAATCAAATTTAAATGACATACATCCATTTTTGTTTCTGTTGTTTTAAAAAAAAAAAAAAAAAAAAACGTCCTAAAACATGTACTCACAGTTCTAGTTCTACTCACCTGCAAGTTCACTGTGCAGGCCTCGTCACTGGCCTCCATCTCTCTGTCTCTGTTGGGTCTCAGCCCTGTAATGCCGTTTGCCTTTCTGTGTATGAGAGGCTCGAGGTTGAAAGTGAACCCCGGGGCACAGACCCCAGATCAGATTATGTTCACCGTAATCCTGACCTCCAGCATTACGCAGGGATAGTCAGCAGCGAGGATGGAGTGAAGCCCTCTCTGTAATACAGGCTTCGTAAATGAGCAGGAGAAGCAGGTAGCGCCCGGTGCCAGTAAATTAAAACCTTTGGTAGAAAAATGTTTTATTTCTGTGGACGTACTTGGCTAGAAATTAACTTCTTTTATTTGCTATCTTTTGAAATGGGTATATAATGCAGTTTCAGGAATGAAACATGTTCAAAATAATTAGAATTATCTTGTTTATATTGAATTTCCAGTAATTTCTGGACAAGTAAACAGAAATGTTTCTGCATATTCAAAACAAAATGATTGGATTTACAGTCTGGATCCCTTTGATTTTAGCATGTTGTTTATTCTCCTTATGCTGACTTCAGAGTCACCTTTGAAACCCCCATCAAAAACAACTGCACACATCTCAGCAATGAGGAAACAAAATATATGTATTTGATAGACATGAAAAGAGTGAGATTTCTAAAGAGGTAGAAATTGACTTTCTCCATGAGTGAAAAGCAGTTTGGTGCTTAGAGATGGAGGTTGTGGTAGGTGTTGTTTTTTTTTTTTTTTAAATGGGGGAAAAAAACGAAGGTTCAAGGCTACTGTTTGGGCGCGCACGTGTTTTTGCTTTTATGTGCGCGCCACCAGCCGTCGCCTTGAGCCCGCTTGATGCACAGTTGCGTGACTGCAAAATGTGAGCCATTGCAGTGAGTCATTTTCTTTGGGATGAAGTGTGACATTGTTGGTGGCGCTGAATGTATGGCTCTGTTTTTGTAAGTGCTTTTGAGTGTGTGTGTGTGTGTGTGTGTGTGTGTGTGTGTGTGTGTGCATGTGTGTTCGCACAGTTTCATCTTCTGTGTGATTCACATTAAATAATAGTGTAGGACTCCCAGTGTATACTTTTATTGTAAACTGCTGTTAGTTGATGTGTGTGTTTGTGAGTACACAACTATGTGTGCGTTTAAAGATGACTGTCTCCCTGCATGTGGCTCATTACACATTCTATACATGTGGTGTGATTTACAATATATGTTCAGTGCAGAAGTGTGATTACATGACTGTGTAGGGTATTACATGATGCTTGTATGCATTATTTCGTTTTTATTTTCTAAATTGTGTTTTGTGTTTGCGTAAGAAATTGTTGACTATCCTCCGTGGCAAACATGTGATGAACCTTTTTTTCCCGCTGCAGTGTGTTTTCACTTTGTGTGTGACATGGTGTCAGTGCCTTCCCCTGAGCCCTCACCTTGATACACACAGGCGCACACCTTGTCACAGCAGTGCTCTGATAACAACCGTCGACCTTTCCCCCATACCGACGATAAAACAATGAAACGGTGCTTAGGAGCTGTAATGGAAGGCTAATTCTGTAATTAGCCCGCTGATTAGCCTGTAGGCCCCTCCCACGGTGGACTCTGCGTGTGTGGCAGGTGCCGACTGTAAACCAAAGTCCTGGGACCTAGGGGGAGCACACACACACACACACACACGTGCAAACACACACATATTCACACACATATACCATGTTATCTTTTGAAGAGAGGGATTTGATTATCCTTGGTTCATTAAGATAAATGTATCTGTTATATTTACACGAAACACAAAAAATATACAATTATATATATATATTAATATGTAGTGCAAATTTTGATGTGAT
>NW_019525241.1:1065875-1113297 GCF_002814215.2 Seriola lalandi dorsalis | reverse complement strand
GGGGGGGGCTCATACACAGCATAATAGTTGATGTGGATTATTAAGTGGCAAGCAGGGTGTGTGTGTGTGTGTCTGGCGGGTGGGATGGGGGCTTATCCGACTGCCTGCTTGGCATGTTGTAAGATGTGTGTTAAGTTTTTCAATCCCTTCTCCGCTGACTGTCAGTGAAGAGTGGATGAAGAGAAACGGAGAGAGAGATGGAGAGGGAGAAGGAGATTTACAACAAGGCGGGGGTGTCGGTGGGACTCTAAAGGAGTGGGGTGGGGGTCTCTCTCTCTCTCCCTCTCTGAGGGCAATTGTCGTAAAGTGATAGGGGGGAAGTAAATGGCTCATAGGCGACCGGTTGACTTGGAAGTGAGGCAGCGGGGGAAAGCGAGAAGAGAGGAAGGGGAGGTGAGGGAGGAGGGGGTGAGATTACAGCTTTATCTTGTCATAGTAAATTAACACGGCGGCGCAGAAGCGCTCAGCTACACACTGACCTCTTCATCCCGCCTGCCTCGCCTGCCTGCTCAGCTTTGGCCAGACCACTTTACCTGCCTGCTGCAGCTGTACGGCCCCCCCCCAAACACACACACACACACACACACACAGGGAATAAAAACAGCACTCACACATATTTTAAAAGCCTGAAAGGTGTCAGATTATTCACTTTTGTAAAATTTTTGTTTTTGTACAAACCCTGGCTGTGGATAAGAATAGTGCTCCTCATAATGGTTTGCAAATGAATGTAGTTTAGCTAAAAGGGTGTTTTACTGAATGTGAAGTTCTCACCGTGCAGCTGGACCCTGATTGGCTGAGAGCAGCTCAGTTCAAACGCCTGATGGGAAGGATTTTAGTAGCAGTTCAGTGAGGTCGCCCAATCATCACAACAAATGTAGTTATGATGCACCCACGGGTTATTAAAGGATGGATCTCTAACTTTATTTGTGAAAGAAACAAAGTAAACATGGTGAATCATTATAACATGACGCACTGAAGAGAATAGTATCTTATATATAATATATAACATTATATAACATCTTTCTTGCCTATTTGCTCTCTTTTAGGTCTTTTGTGTTTGTGTTTTGCAAACCCCTTGCAGAAAGAAATGTTTTCACATCAGGCAGAGGCAAGCATCTTCTCTCTTAAATGTGTTAATGGACAAACACTAATTATTTCATTAACAGGCGGGATGCGTGCTCACACGATAGAAAACTATAAAGATATTTCATCGGGCATTATTTCTTATTCATTTTCCTCCACAAACCCTCTCTATCCCTCTTTTTGTGTAATTTGTATGTGTGATTATGTGTGTGTGCGTGCGTGCGTGCGTGCGTGCGTGCGTGCATGCATGCGTGTGTGTGTGTGTGTGCTCATGTGAATTTGACAGATTTAACACAGTCATTGAGCAGTCTTGAGACACAGTGGTCACACTTAATTTCTCATGCCAGTGATGCACTAATGAATCAACACACGCTTGCCTGTCAACAGTGAGGGGTCGTGGTAAAATATACTGGCATGCATTTTAGCCAAACTGCTATTTAAAATACAGAAAATACAGCTGCATGTTTTTAGATAAGGAAAGGGCAAGTGTGTAATTCATGGACAATAAGTTTAAATAGACAATTAGCATTTCTTAAGTAATTCAATTGCAATTATTTTAATTTTTCTTTGAAATAAGCATTGATGTTAATATACTGAAATAATTATCAATGTCACAGTAAATATATATTTCTCTTTTTAATGTGAGGTTTCCATGGTGAAGTTGAACCATATTGTCGGAACAGGAGGATAAAAGTAATGTGTGTGTTTGCCTGCTTGTCCCAGCCTGAGGGACCTCCAAGTCAAAACTGACAGTCTCTGTGTTTAGCCATGGCATGTAAAGAGATTTGGTGTGTGTGTGTGTGTGTGTGTGTGTGCGCGCGCGTGTGTGTGTGTGTGTGTGTATGTGTTTGGCAGTGTGTCGGAGGTGTGTTAAGTGTATGTCGTTGAGATTGGCAGCTCTGGCGCAGAGCTAAGTCTTTACCCCCCTGCAGGAGTGATCAGTGACATTCTCTCAGTGTGTATTTGTGCATGTATTTTAGTTCAGCAGCTGTTTCCAGTTCTTCCTACTGCCACATTGTCCATGCCTTGATCTACGACGACGCGCCAAGCATCAAATATTGTTTTTCACACATACACCTTGCACAGTCCAAGACATGTCAGGCTATAGCACAGAGAGAGAAAGTGAGTTTGTTCTATCGGGCAACAGAGAAGGAGGAAGGGAAGAAGACGAAGGGAATAAAAAAAAAAAAGAAGAAGAAGATGAACAGCGGCATCTGTGCTGGCTGTAGGAAAAAAATAGCATTTGGATTTTTTTTTTCCTCTTTTTCTGGCAAGAGTTAAGTGTTTTTAAACCAACATCTCCTCACAGATGAGCTTAAGAAGACAAAAGTTGTTTAATTCGGTTCCATTGCAGAGGCAGTAAAAGGATAAAGAGAGTGAGGCGCAATTTTTACTTTGTTCCAGTCATTTGGAAGAGAATTGACATCTGCAAACTAAAGGCAGAACCGCCCACACTGCCAGCCTGCCACATCCAGTGCATATAAATACATGTATGCAGGCACTCACACATTTACACACACACGCACACCTACAGGCTATGTGCACTCACAGTGTCACACATATATGCACAGAAATGGCAGAAACCTGCTCGCACACATGCACCGAGAGGAGGGCATGAACGTTTACAGTATCCAGAAATTCTGTTTGTACTTATGAATAAATGCATGTTGATGAGAAAAAGTTTTGCAACCCGCATTAGAGCAGGAGCAGAGAAACATGTCGCTGCGCATGCACACACACACACACACACACACACACACACACACACAGGCTGAGTGACACTCGTTTACAATAGAGAGGCTGTCTTGTGTCTTGTTTTTTTTTTTTTGATCCCTCTGTGTTGGACTTTGCAGTGCAAATCGCCAGCGACGCACATGGATTATATGTTGGGAGGTTGATGGGAAAAAGAAAATCATAAGCCATTTAAGTTGCCTTTGGGATAAGGGCTGTCTGTCTGACTTCACACATAAATAATGTCATGGACCCTAATGTACCAGGTCTTTGAAGAAGCCACGGCTCCCCGCTAATTCCCTTTGATTGGGAAATGACCTCCATTGTTGGACACAGCGAGATGACATCTCCCTGGCAGCTTTCTGACAGAGGAAAGAGATCCGACAACCCCTCACCCCCCAAACTCTACCCCCCCTCCTTCTCTCCCCTCCATCTCCCTCCCGTATTCTTGTTCTGTTTGTTTTGTTTGCGCGACATCTTTCTCGAAAGAAAGAGTGCGGCTGTTTTAAGTAGGCGCTGGATTAGATAAATGGGATGTGACAGGTGTGACCGCTGCCTTCAAGATGCCTGCCTTCCTCTCTCTCTCTCTCTCCCTCTCTCTCTCTTTCTCTCTTCCTCCGTGTATCTCTGTCAACTCGCTTTCTCTCATTTCCTCTAATAACATCGCTTCTCTCTTTCGCCTTTCCTTCTTTCTTTCTCTGACTTCTACCCGCTTACACTCCTCTCTCTCTTTCTCTCTCTCTCTCTCTCTCTCTCTCTCTCTCTTGTCTCCATACATTTGCATGTCGTGTCGGCGCTGATGCAACTCGTAATCACAAAGCCGCTCATTTTGAAGTCTGAATTTCCCTAATCTGAAGAACAGGGGAGAGGGTGACGGAAGAAAGGAGGCAACAAAGAAAGACAGGAGCAGGTCGAGCAGGAAGTTGGTCAGGTGGTGAGAGGAGACACAAGGCACTTTCCCAGCGCAGCACAGCCCTCAGCCGGCGAGTTAGCAGTCTCAACAGCGTCTGACTGAAGCCTCATCACACAATCATGCAGTATATATACAACTGCTACAGCCGTATCATCGCTGTCACACTCTGTCCCTCCGTTACAATGCATGTGCAAGAGCGCCGAGGAGAAAATTTGTGAATTATTGAGCGCGCTGACTTATTCAGAGTGTGGAAACACACAGACCCAGAGAGAGAGAGAGTCAGTGAAGTGTAGAAAATGCCATGTGATAATGGTCTTCTGTACCTCTCATATTGTGTTTGGCCACTGACAATGAAAGCATCGTCAATATTGAACGCCTCTGTCTGGCTTTATTCTCTCAGTAGAACGCAGAGGGGTGATTTGAGAGATTGTTTAGAGGAGGGTTTTTTTTTCTCCTCAGCTGAAATGGATGCCTTTATAAAAAAAAAAAATACTTTGCCTATAGGATAGAAAAGAATATAAAATGGAGTCATCCGGGGTTTAGATGACTTCATTGTGGACTGTGATCTCAGTATTAAGTTCCACTTCCACCAGCAGCCTGCGAGTTAATGATTACAAAACCATCTCCGCTTTAAAACGCCATAATATCATTAATGCAGCTGGAATGTACCACTAACTTTCTGTTTCTCACACACACACACACACACGCACACGCACACACACACACACACAGACAAACAGAGGTACTGTATATGTGTGCCGCTGTCCCAGGTGGCATACTCCATACTGTAGTCAGATTAGCCAAAGATTAACCCTGTGGACCATTGACCCTCCTGTCTGCAAAGAGCTGAGCTGACAGACTGACTGACTCACTTGTTTCTGTAATTAAACAGCACGACACACACTTTAACACACCTGTTTTTTGCAAGTGGGAGCGTACGCGTATTTGCTTGTATGCATTTAGAACATTTATACAATAGTATGTGTGACAAAGAGATGATGTGTGTGTGTGTGTGTGTGTGTGTGTGTGTGTGTGTGTGTGTGTGTGTGTGTGTGTGCGTGTGTGTGTGTGTGTCTGCGCTATCTTGAATCTGGCGCTGCCCTCCCTCTCAGTCAGTGTCACTATTAATTGGGCTGAGCCGGCATTAAGTCTGTCCAAACAAACACAGGTTTTATTGGGTCAAAGATTAAGATGCTGGAAGTTACTTACCGCTCAGCTGCTGTCAAGCTTCTTTTTTTTTTTTTTGTTTCCGTTTATTCAGATTCATAAGTTCTACTCCTTCTCCCTCTCTAGAAAATAAAAAACCCAGAATCTACAAATATGCAAATATTTTCATTGTAAAAGTTTAACTGTTCTCATCATTGGTTTCCATACTACATACGTTTTTTTCAAAATAATATTTTGTCTGCAAGAGTGCAGGTTTTTTTTTAAGAGGATCCAAAGATCATTAAACTTACCATGTTTAAACTGTAAATTTAGCCACAAGACAGCAGGATAATTATTCATCATGACAGCTTGGCATAAGCCACAGAGCTTTACTTTGAGCTGTATATATTATATTTTGTAGCTGTCATGCTGATTGCTATTTTGTCTGTTTTTTTTTTGTTTTGTTTTTTTACCCTTTTCACATCTTTCATAAGTTTATGGAAATGATTTGACACTGTTCCAAAGCTTTATCTGTTTTTTGTGATTTTTCTGTTTGATGGAGTTGCATCTTCAGCATTAATTGTCACAAATCTTAGGACAAAAGTAGCGCAGCGCTGAAACTTGGGCTTGGGATTCGTTACAGTAGCGTTGGACGTCCCTCAAAGCTGAGCTGTTGAAGGCTTTGTAATGAAGAGTTAGCGTGACTCTAAGAGTGTGCGGAGGCTTTCGCTGCTGTTTCATGTGTTCGTTCTGTCAAGTACCTCCAAGTCAGTCAAATGCAGATTCCAGAGGATGTGAGGGAAAAAGAGAGAGAAGAAGTATGCCCTAACTTGAGATAACTGGCCGGTGATGAAAGTTGGTTGCACTGGGCTATGGGAAGGGGAGATGCAAAAGAATAAAGGGAGCAAGAGAAAGAGAGGAGGATGGAGATAATGAGTGGGCGTATGCCAGCTCCTCCCCCACCTCCTCCTACTTTTTTTTCTCCCACAGTTTATTTATTTATGTCATAAAGTTTAGGTGATTTTTGAAAACTAATAATTTCTTTCTTTCTTTACCCAACCTCTCCTCTCCTCCCCTCAGGACCATGACGGCACTAAGGGGAGCTCCCTGAGTCCTTACCCCCAGCACAATTCTACCTCACCAGGCAAAGAGGAGGGTGGAGGCGGGGGACGGCCCTGTAGCGACGGGGGTTCAGCCACGGGCACCCTGGGGACTCCCGAGAGACGCAAGGGCAGCCTGGCAGATGTGGTGGACACACTGAAACAGCGCAAGATGGAGGAGCTGATCAAGAACGAACCAGAAGGTCAGTGATGAAAGGGGATGCTTGTGCAGCCAGATGTGTGATCTGCAACTCTCCCGTCTCCCGTCTCTCTGGCTCTGTGCCTTTTATCACACTCTGTTGTCCTTGCTCTCGTCTTCTTTCTTTCTGTCTTGTTTTCTCTATGGCTCTATCACTCCCTCTCTCTCTCCCTCTGTTATGAACCCACACACTTTCAGATGAGAGGCGAGCCTTTGTTTTTCCAGCACACAGACAGACAGCATTAGCTGTTTGGGCCTATTGTCCACCACGCTTCGCATATTTATCACAACCTGACAAATAAGATATGTGTGTGTGCATGCATGTGTCCATGTGTGTGGAGTGTGTGCTTGAGTGTGTGAAAAGCCTGCCAAACATACATGGATATCTTAACACCTCTCCAAATGTTTCCCGGCTTTCATTTTTAAGCGGGTGGCACACTCACATTAAGATTTCTTTGAGCTTAATAATCAGTGAGGGTTAAATGTAACTTGTCAGTTTCCCTGCTACCTTTGTAACGTTTGGTTAAATGCTCTCTCAGCCCTCAGATAAAGACTTCACACACTGTTGAGGAGGCTAAACCAGATTTTTGCCCAGGGCTACATAGCTTAACTTGATTAGCCCCCACATTTCATTCTCAAATTTAGCCTTGGGCCAACAGTTGGAGTCGGGAAAAGAGATAAAATTAGCCTGTGGCCAACTCTAATTTCCACCGGGCAGATACGTATGTATCTATCACTATGAAACGCATGTGATAGTGATAATGTGATAAAGGGATCGCCAACAGGTGTCCATCTCCTTTAGGAGGACGGGGCAATATAAATAACGTGGTGCTTTATTGGTGGAGAAATATTTTATGTGCTACACAGGGAGTTCAGTGTCAGTTTTAAAACGGGAGCCTGAAGCTGGTGGGGGGCTGCTGCCTTGTTGAAGGGCACTTCAGCCGAGCAGATTACTGGTCTAAGTAAGCCTACCAAACTCAAAGCATACCCCATCAAAGGGGATCTGTTCACAGTAAAACCTGAGCTGAATAGAACCAAAGATGATCAGACCCTATATAAGGTCACCGACACTGTGCCATCAATTAACAAGCAGCGTCGCTCATAGAACTAATATTTTTTTTTACAGCTTATACCCTTAAAAGACTCATTTATAGACATAACTGAAAGTCCTGTTTTCACCTCTGTACCAACAAGAAACTATTCTGTAGTCAACTAGACAATAGACAGAGGGGAATCATTTTCTAAGCAATTCAGTCTGCTTCAGCTTCCAAACCATGGTTGCAAATACAGGGGCGAATTTGTTTTCTGCTCCATTGCTGAGATTGGCGCTAATTCTGGGGTTAACCCCCGTCACTTTCCTCAGAAGTTGGCAAACAAAATATGGGAACTCGGCTTGAGTCTTGAGGAGCTATAGCATTTATTTCCCGACTATGAACTGTAGCTCAAACTGTACATTCACTCCTTCAGTCACAGTTTTTTAGCTGACATTATTCTGCTTTGATCCGTATCTGTCTGATCCGGGTGCAGCACTCGACAGCACACACACACACACACACACACACACACACACACAACGCTACACGCTGAGCTCTTCCTAAAGGAGCTACTCTACTTTTACACCACATGTGATACGGAGAACACTCTGACCCATTCACATCAACTCTTTTATTAGACACAGTGACACACAGACCCAAGACCAGTGGCACAAAACGAAACTGTAATTGGAGTGTAATTGGGACCGGGTCTGACTCAGATCCTTGGTCAGGTCTCATTTCCTCAGAAGTGAATGGGCCTGTGAAGACCTCTAAAGCTGAAGCATGCTGAAAAATCCAGACTAGATCTCCTTATACACCTCCATACTTTCTCTTTAGCATCTAAATCCACCTCTGCTATGATTTCTATTGAAACATTTCGGTGAACTGTATGCAGCCTCAAATGCAGCCCTTTGTGCCCAAAAGGTGAAAGAACCGTGCAGCAGCTGCACAGTGTGTATTTGTCTCTAAATGTTAGGTGCACATGTACTTGTGTGTGTGTCCGTGTGCCCCCCGGTGCATCAACAGGCTTTCATTTCAAGCTGCGACATGCTAACCTTATTTTCCAGGCTTTTCTGTAAGGTTTTGAAAGCGTCAGAGACTGCTGGTCAGCTCTTGCCGGCTGGTTGTTTTTATTTCAGTCGATAGAGAGGCCTGTTGTGGCACATTTTACCAAAAAAAAAAAAAAAAAAACTGGGCTGTTTGTTGAACTGAGCTGTTTTGGGTTGTTCGCTGCTTCACTGGACCTCATGAACCGGCCGCACAGGAAAAAACCAACAATAATGGATCTTTATGAGTCAGCCAGCGCAGAGAGAGAGAGAGAGAGAAGGGGGGAGGGGGGAAGAGAAAGGGGGAAGGAAAAGGCAGAAGGGGGAAGAGAAGGAGAGGAGAGTGAAGGAGAGAGAGAGCAGTGTCTTCACAGACCCCATTAGCAGAGTGCCACAGTGGTGCGGCATCCAAACCAACCCGGAGCATTATCTGCCCTACGTTTAAATGAAACGCACTAACAAAAGGCCCCAGCGCCTGTAGACACAGCACACACACACACACACACACACACACACACACACACACACACACACACACACAAAAACCCAGGCCAAGCAAGAAGAGAAAGGAAGAAAGAAAAGACAGTAAAGGAAGAAAAGGGAAGCTGAGAAAAGATGAAGAGAGGCAAAGGGAAATGGAGGGGTGGGGGGGGTACAAGGGGCGGTATTGAGCGCGAGATAGAAATCCCTTTTCTGTGCCCGGCTAGCTATTGTTTGGCTGTGTGGCTCAGAAAGGCCATTAGCAGCAAACAGCAGGTTGGGATGAAAATTTAATGAAGGCTTTAATCATTATGAAAGGCCTGGAATATTACTGCTCCCTCTCTCCCTCTCTCTCTCTTTTTCTCTCTCTCTCTCTCTCTCTTACACACACGCTTGCACACTGCTTCCAGCTGGATCAATGACACACACACACACACACACACATACACACACACATGCGTTCATACACGCACATATATTTAGAGTGTCGGAACATTAACACCAGGAGGGATGTGAGCAAGAGGCCAAAGACACAAAATGGGTCAGAAAACGATAAACATCTCAAGACAAAAAGAGAAGCTTGACTTATCGAAGGCTGCCCCTGAGCCAGACATCTTCATACACACACACACACACACACACACACACATCGACACACATCAACAGTCTCACACACACACACAAGTGTGGCTGAAGTTTGAAAGATATAGTTTTGTGGCTGTGGATAGTGTTGCTCTACTTAGGCTAGATGAATGGAGAGTGGTCGATACTAGGTCAGAGTGTGTGTGAGTGTGTGTGTGTGCATGCATGCGTGTGTGTGTGCTGTATAAGCCTTTGGGATCATATATACTTGTGTATGTGTATTTGCATATGTATTTGTGACAGAAGGTGTGTAAATGTGTGTGTGTGTTTGTGTTAAGGGAAGCATTGAATTTGACTGCATGCGTGCAAGGTGTGTGTGTGTGTATATGTGTGTTGGCCTCTAATAAATGACTAGCCATGTTGTCCCCCATGGCCTGGCCCAACCATGCTCCGCCGCTCTCCTGCTCTCTCCATTCATCTCCTGTCTTACTCCACTGGCCACCTGCTACCCTGGAGATACACACTCACTCTCACACACACCAGTGCATGTATGTGCAGATGCACACACACGGCCAAACACTGCTAGCCGCCGCCTTTAATAAATTCTTCGGGAGCGACAAGGAGGAACAGCAAAGATAAGAATGTAGTGACATTGCCTTGTGTGTATCTATGTGTGTTTATGTGTGTGTCCTTGTATTTATCTGGACTTGAGGCAAGAGGCTGCTTGGCGAAACAGCTCGTGCTGGAGTGTGTGTGCATGTCATTATGTGGAATAAATGAGAGCAGAGTGCATAGCAGTGCGGGAGGCGCAGGGTCGAGAGGAGAGTTGTTGCTCAAACCCAAGAGAGATGGCTGCACATTCAGGATGAACACAAGCACACACACACACACACACACACACACACACTCACACACATACCTGGCTTGGACAGTTCCCTTGGACTTGTCATTTAACCCCCTGTGACCCCTGTGCCCAAGAGCAAGGCCGAGTGATAATCTGTTAGCCCAGCTGTGGGAAAAAACACGTGCACCTGAGAAGCAGAAAGGTAAATAGAGAGACAGACTGAGTTTATAAACTCTTAAACCAAAGAGAAGAAAAACAAGGGAAATTAAAAGGAGGAGAAACATCACTAAATGGGGCACAGATGTTCCTCTCGGCCCCTGGAGTGGTGCCTCCGCTGCCCTGGACTTTCACCAGACACTCAGCCTCATTCCTCCTCTCCTCTCCTCTCCTCTCCTCTCCTCTCCTCCTCCTCCTCCTCTCCATGGCAGCTTTGACTGTAAGTGGCTCCCATAAAGTGCCAGCTGAGCTCCATCTCTGGACCCGTCTGTTGACCCTCTGCTACCCAGCTACAGCTACCCGTCACTGGGGCTCTGTGGCCTCTGGGACTTTTTATGTTTTCTCCTTTTTAGTATAAGCTCAACTATAAACCGAAATATACAAAGGTCCTCAACTAGAAATGTGTTTCTTCTGATCACATTTAGTCTATTGAAGTGGCCTTAGTATACACGTATACACATATATGCCTTATTTGCATGAACACGTTGAGTGTGTGGTTCTTTTCTGATAAAATTAATATCGATACCCAGTCCCACTCATTACTCAGATTTGTGGACCTCCAGCATTTAACATTCTGAAGAAAAGCCTGTGATACAGCTTCAGTTTAAGATTTATTAGTCACTAATCCACTTCTGTGATGCCAAAATACATTTGGTTAAAAAATTATGAATGATAACTTTGCATAGAAAATCTGATTCTGCACTGAGCTCTGGTTGGTCATTTTCCTCTACGGGCGGTCGCGTTGCTGGGGTCAACAAATGGCAACATTCTTGTTTTACTGAGCCACGGTGCAGCTCAGGGGTCAGACCTTTGCCTTTATATTTTATGGCCTTGATCTGGACACGCGTGCAGGGAAACAAGACACACACTCATGCACATTCAGCCCCACACACACACACACACACACACACACACACACACACACACACACACACACACACACACACACACATACTGAGGACAGTGTGCAGGTTTACAGCTGTGTCGGCAACCTCGAGGTCAACCAGAATGGCGTTTTTATGGCTGAGCGTACTCGCTGCTCCAAGGCACTGGTTTCCATACTGAAAATGCCAACTCAATGACTGATGCCACACAACACACACTCACATACACATGCTCACGCAGCACTTCATCTATTTTCAAGGCAGGGAGGGAACCCGGGACTTGCTTTTAGAGAGCACTGAGGCATTTTATAGGACAGCACTTAGGCAAGGCCATTGTGCCACACAAGCACACAGTGACCGGAGCTCCCTCACGCCTCCATACACTCCAATGGGTGACAATGGGAAGGGCGGATACATTCTGCCAAGAAGAAGGAGAGAGTGAAAGAAAGGGATAAAAAAAAAAAAAAAAAGAGCCGGAGAAGTGGAGGGATCGAGGCAGTCTCGTTCATCCGTCCATCAGTCCAGCCCCCCGCCCCCCTCCCCTTCACTTTGCCTAATCCTTCTACTGCTCTGCTATCTGGGGGGTTATGTCAAGCACACACACACGCACACATGCACACATGCACACACACTATAAACATCAACAATGGCATATACAACCCTTGCAAGTCATCACATGGACCTGCGACTTTTAAGCACACATCCCTAAGGGGAATTTGTGGACTGAAACACACACACACACACACACACATACACCCATACATATACAGCAGCAGGTTCACAGCCCTAGCGTGGGAGCGGGCAAACGTCTTTATGTGATTTCCACCCTTTGTCGGTAATTAGTTAGTTGTATAAATTAACATGAAGTGCAGCAGGACTCTCACAGCCATTGTTTGTCGCGATCATTCTTCTCGCGCTGGGAAAAAGGAAGGCAAGTGAAATGAAACGGAGGGGGAGGTTGAAAGAAAGAATTGTTTTGTTTTTTCTTCTTCTTCTTTTAATTCACTACAAGCGGGAAAGAAAGTTAAGACGAGCAAGAAAAAGCAAGATTTTGTCCTCCTGTTTACCAATTAAAGGGCTTTAAACACACGGTCAGCATTCGCTAAAGAGAAGTTGACATCACGCTTATGAGTCCATCTCTGCCTTGAACCCCTCGCTAGGGAGATTTGAACTCCGTGTGTTGTGTTTTTTATGCTTAACATTCAGTAGTAAAATTCAAACATTCTCTGCTCAGAATGGTCATAATGTTGAAAAAGAAATGGCATCTTTTGCACAAATAAAACTCACTTTGCAGCTGAGAAAGAGCTCCTGCTTCACGCTGCGTATCTAAGGACACCAGTGCCTTTTTATTTATCATTCTTTATAGTCATCCGAGCATCACTGTGCCAGTTAACTTCACAGCATTTGTAGTAGAGGGGGAAAAAATCATCCTGGACATGGCACTCACAATTCAAATCGAGTCAATTCTTTTTCTTTTTTCTTCTTTTTTTTTTTTTTTTTTTTTTCTTTCTTCATCTTTTGTAGCATGAGAAACAGGCAACGTCATGGGGCGAACCTGAGGCCTATTGTGGGGCCGACCATTGTTGGCTCGATGAAAGGCGCATTCAAGTCACTTTTCTTATTGAATTGTTTTGCGTCTGCTTTTCAACGTGGCATTCTCTCTCCAGCCTTGCGCGAGACAATCGTTGGGGATGAAACTCCTTTCGACCATTCTCCCCAGTCCAGATGAGCGATATTAAGGAGATGAATAGTGTGCATGTGTGTGTGTGTCTGTGTGTGTGTGTGTGTGTGTGTGTGTGTGTGTGTGTGTGTGTGTGCGTGCGTTTGGGAGAGAAGCAGTGCCCCAGCTTTTGTCCGATACATGAGCATAAAGGGGCTTAGAGAGAAGAGAGAGGGTCCCGTGGTTTTCCTGATGGTGTGTGTGTGTCTGTGTGTGTTATTGGCCTCCCGGCGTGGCATTAAGTTAAGGACAAAGGCTGAGGTTCATGAATCAGACAGGGCTTCCATAGCTTAGCTATTGTGGCCTACTCACTATTTGACTGGCCTACAGTACAGTGTGTGTATGTATGTGTGTATTTCTGAGTGTGTGTTGATACCTAGTGCTGAAGCAGGTAGAGGGGATGTGTATGTGTGTACTTCCTCACACTGGGAATGTATTAGTGCATTTGTTGTGTGTCTCACACGACATATGAACATGTTTTGCTCTCTGTTTATGGAAGTGTAAGTCAGAGTGTCCCACATAAAGGCCTCCTGTCACCGACTCCCAAATATTAGACAGGCCCCAGCCTTTTGGCATCCGCACATTCACTTCCATTCAACACCATGTCCCATGACCAAATCAGTGGAATCCATGATTTATCTATTCAGCCTTCTCATAAACTCTCTTCATTTGCACGCCCTGTTGTTTTTCTTCCTTTTCTGTTATTTCCCTTTCTTGGTCTTTTCTCCCATTCCCATGGAGAGACAGAGGAATGTTTTTATGCTGCAAAATGGCTGCGAGATTAATGAGTTTTGCGTAAAAGTGCGGCGACTTTCATTTGTCCCTCAATTACTTTATCAAAAGGATATGAAATGCAGCAGAAAAATCTTCAAACTTTTCACTGGGGCACTTAAGCAACAAAAACACTGAGAAACACTTTGAATTGATGCTTGAAGTTCAACTAGTTTTCAGACATTTTTACTTTTATAAGAGGAATCATCAAGTTAGCCGATAACTTCAATCCCTTCCATTAAGTAGTTTACTGACATACCAGCAGTTAGTTTGTGAGTAGGTGGATGTCGCGTTTTGGAATGAAATCCTTGATTTTTCGTCCTGACATTGTGCCATAGTAAAAAATGAAAGTGTATCAAGCTTGGCTGCAAGCTTTCCAGACATTTCTATGAACGTGCGCGTTACAGTGTGTGTGCGTGGAAGCACTTTCTAGGTCAACTTTAATGGATGAAAGAGGTGGAAGAAACTCAT
The DNA here is from genome assembly GCF_002814215.2 of Seriola lalandi dorsalis. NCBI lineage: Eukaryota > Metazoa > Chordata > Actinopteri > Carangiformes > Carangidae > Seriola > Seriola lalandi. The sequence goes on along the minus strand of NW_019525241.1, from coordinate 1,099,077 downwards.
AAGTTAGCAACTCATGTTTTTTATGTCTTTTTTTCATATTTTTGTGTGGAAAGGTCACAATTAGGGAACAGCTCATCACGCTTTATTTTACAGGTCTAGATAACGAAGATTCTTAGAAAGAACTATGAAATTTGGTTTTTATTATACGGAAAAGGGAAATGAGGGTCTGAGTTACTTGGAATTTATTTAGCTGTATGCAGTTGTTGATTTCCATTTAAACTCAACCAAATCTTTGTTTGCCTGTGTTTTGCTTGTGCAGCTGACCTCATGTGCATCGACTCAAAGACTCTCTATGTTAGTAATTCATTGGAACGAACTACCTGGAAGGGCTGCCATTGAACAATATTTCTATTTTACCTACAATTTAATCACTACTAATAAGTATTAATATTATTAAATTACATGGTTCTTTCCTGGAAAATATTCGGAAGTTGTTCAAATAAAGCATTCCTGAACAGCCTGTTATACATTCATGAATCAGTACACACAGAGGAACCAGAAACCAACACAGGACATTCAGTGTGTGTAGTATACAGTATATTGTGTTTACACTATATGAATAGACAAGTATGTGTGTGTGTGTGTATAGTATATATATGTATATGTGACAGAGACTTCACCCCCGTTTCCACTTCTTAATCCATGTAGCCTCATGTACAAAGTAGCACAATCTGTTTAGTGCAATTTTACATCTCAGCTCCAACACACATGTGAAAGCATCAGAGCTGTAGTCTCCCATCACCCATGTCAGCCGCATCCAGCACAGGATTTAAGGCCTGACATGGATGTAAAGGGGCTTTAACAGCCTGAGTTGAGGCGTGGGATTGGTGTGTATCATTGCACGGGCTCTGCACACACTGCAATAAAAATACACGTATACATTGTGTCGTCCCACGCTTGATGACAAACACACAAGCCTGTGTGACCTGACCGAGGAGCCACAGCAACCCATGAGTCATCAGGGATAGCGAATGGCCAGCAATCCACGTAATCCGCTTCCTCTTATATGAAGAGATATGCAGGTGGTGTGTATACTGTTGTGCATTAGCACTTCAGTCATTCACAGAGCAACAAGTCAAGCAGCTAGTGACTCAGTCAGTCTTTCAATATGTCAACCAGTCAACTATAAAGAAGCCAATGCTTCAGAGCATGTGGATACTCAGCCCTCCATTCAGTCAGCCAGAGAGCCAGTCACTCAGCTGGTCCGTCAACCAGTCAGTGTGTCAGTCTTTGAAGCCACAGGGTCTATATTAATTAACCCCTGGCTGGCTGGTCAGAGGGCGGGTCCTGCAGATGAAGTGGTGGTGTCTGTGTTGTCAGCCCCAGGGGTCGCGACCCTGAGCCCTCAGCGCGGCCCAGCCTTATTTGAGCCAGATGTTGGGAGACAAGCATCTCCAGCGCCCCTCTCCACTCCCACCCCCCTGCGCCTGCCACATTCTTTCCCTTCACTGCTGCTTGGCAAACAGAGCAGCCATCGCCAGCCACTCACGTCGGAGCTCTGATGCTCCTCTGGATCGCTGTACTTCTCTGTCTGCCTGCCTGCCACCCCCCCACCCCCCAATCTCTCCTCTCTCCAGCCGTCTCTCCCTCCCTGTGGGATCCCTCCATCCGTCCACTCACCTCTCTCCTCCCATCCCTCTATTTTCACCCCTCCCTCCTCGTTTGGCCCACTGCCCCTTTCCGCCTCACTCAGGGGAAAGAGTGCTGTGTGTGTGTGTTGCCTGGCAGCCTTCCCGCTCTCATCGCCCCCCCCCTCTTTTTTCTCCTACCTCATCCTTCCCTCTTCTCTCTCTTTCCTCCCTATCATCCCTTGCTTTCCATCCTTGCCCCATCCTCACTTCTATCTCTCTTCTCTGCCACCTTCACTCCATTCTTCTCCTCCTACCTCCCTTTGTCCATGTCACTCTCTCCACCTGCTTCTAATCACTCCCCCTCCATCTCTTTCACTCCCTGCCTCCATTCATACTTCGCTCTCCTTCCTCCCTCCTCCCTCCCTCCCTCCCTCGTCTCTTCCTCGCCTGGGCTCAGGAGCAGTGAACAGGTGTTGTCTCCTTTTGATTTGGGTGCGTTCGGATTAATGCTGTCAGCTCAGCTGTTAAAACAACTGCCACCGCCAGATGCCAGTCAGTTTGGGGCTGGGGCTGTCACCTACACACACACACACACACACGCATGCACGCATGCACACATATTCAAACATCCAAACACACGCACACTCAGATGCAGGCGTGCACACACAGGATAAAATGCACACATACACACAAGCACAAAGCCTCTTGGCTCATTGTGATACCGACAAAGCAAATCAGCTGCTGTGCGCCAGTCTTGTCTGTAACCCAGGTGTGTGTTTCTGTAGCCTTTCCAAAACATCACAGTCAGTGGGTATAAAAGCGACATTATGACATGATACTACAGTGATCATTAATACACAGTCAGGAGTTGTTATAGACTCACACAGACAACTAGAGTCCATGATTTACAAAGAAGGGGCGTTATTGTAGGAATCCTTACAAAGAGTTGTGGTGAAATAGTTTAAACAGGCTGGAAAGGTTTCATGAAATATGCTATTGAGATGCAACATGGGAATGTGGGTTTTTTTGGATCTCCTACACATGGAACTGAATGTCTTGGAATCTCTGTTTCTTCAGCTTCGACTTTGACTCTTTTTTTAATGACTCTTGTGGGTCTCTAACTTAATAGAAGCTCCATATTAAATAGCTTGAGCACCGCTTTAATCTTATGGCTGAGATTTTTCCAGTTAGAGACGTTTGCAGCACTTGAAGTGGACAGAATCCACTCAGCCATTTTCCCATGATTCAGTCAAACGGTTTTGTCTGTCACTCAGGGTTAGGTATTATAACTCCGCTGCTTGTGAGAACAGATTCATTTACCAAATGCATTTTTCAAAATGAGCTATTTGCAAAACATTGTGGGAATCACTACTCGTGGATCCTGAACCGAAGCACAGAATCTTTGACGCCTGATGAATACATCGACTTTGACATGTTTTAAAACTTGTTGCAAATCAAATATTCAGTATATTTGCTATGGTGTGATCTCAATTCTAACTGTGAAATATGAACTTTTTCCCTCCGCGAGGAACACTGCGAACACTTTAACACTGAACATGTGTGCTGTAGGTCAAAAGGAATACTGAGCTTCTTCATTTACAGCCTTATTTGCCAAAAATCCTTTATTCATACAATAATCAGCTACTTCTGTCATTGAAGTAAAGACCTGAAATACAAAATTCAAACACAAAAGAAATATTACCTGTCATCACCTTGGTTTTTGTTCATAAAATCTTATCAGAGCAGAAAGTAAGACATTTACTTCTGTACTCAGTGAATAAACCCTCAGTCAGGCTTGTTTATATTAGCCTGGCCTATAACTGTGTTTACTGTTAGAGAAACTCTCCATTCCTGAGGCAACACATGATTTCTACCTCTCCACCTTCACCCTCCCTCCCTCCTTCCGTACCCTGCTCACTCTCACTTGTTCCTTTCTTTTCTCCAAAACGTCCATCCTGCCCTGTCTTGTAGTGAGCACACAAACGCATGTACGTTCACACCTGTCAGGAGTTTCTTAGAATGGTGCAACTGTTACCATTAAACTTTCACCTCAAACGTCTATGATCTTAGTGTGTGTGAGTGTGTGTGTGTCTGTATGCGTCACCATTTTTTTTGGCACGGGCTCCCTTCCTACACTCACAGCCGTTTCCCGCCTGACGGTCGCTTAATTTTAGAACGTGGATCCTTGTTGTTGCAGTTTGTGAGTAAAAAGGATGATTAACTATGAATATCAATGATCGGCAGTGTGTGTAAGCGGTGTGTAACGGTGCTATTTAAGGCTCCTTTAGATGTGGGTGGAGCTCGCAAGCTTCCTGACTGCGTGTGTGTCAGATGGTGGGTAGTGGGCTTCAGTGGTGATGCTGGTATCTTGTTCTGTTCTATACGCGTTCGCAAACACCAAGACGGAGGGGGACCCTTCCACTTTCCATTTTTCCTTCTGGCAGATTTTTGATCTATCTTTATCGCTCTCCCTCTTGGTTTCTGTCTCCCTCTCTCTCGTTCTCTCTCTCTCTCTCTCTCTCTCTCTTTCTCAAATTGAACTCATGTACTCATGTTTGTTTTCCAAGCTTCACACTAGACAGTCTTGTGATGCTGGTTCAAGGAGCCGTCCACACTAAGACACTGGACACTTGTTTGTTAGGTCATGTCGGTTTGTCTGACACACTCTTACACCCAAAAGCAAACACACCCAACACACTCTCCAACATTGAGCCCTCTGTCTGGGTCTCCCTGCCCCCCTGCCCATATCAGTTAACTATGTGAAAACACAGGCCAACGCAGGATCCCCTTGCCCCTTGCTAGCCCACTAACCGAACTGTGTTTTGCCCCAGTTTACTGTAGATCACGCCCTCCTCGTCCATTTTGTTGGTTTGTTTCATTACGCTAACAAGGTTACAGCCAAGGTTATCATCCCCCACTGAAGTCTCCGGTCTCTGCTGAGCCAAACGTTGTTAAGACAATTAGCCCACTCAAAGAGTCATGGGTGTCTTGTCGGGGGAATGGTAAAGGGGGGTGGGGTTCAAAGACTGAAAGGAATGTTCAGGAAGAAAAGAAGTACTGATGCAAGGAACTGTGTCTGGGGGGGTTGAAATAAAAAGATGATATGATGTTCATGAGTAAAGTTGACACAGTTAACTTATTTGGATCAAGATATGAATGATCAGATTAACAAAGGAGTGATTTAATAATAAAAAAAAAAGATAACCAGGATATGTAATAGAAAAGCCAAACCTGATTTGATAAACAACCTTATCATTCATTAGATACTGTATATTATTAAATATTTCCATTGGCATGAGTATTTATCATTTAATCAGTGTTTTGGTAGATATGCCAATCAAATTTAGAGCAGAATTTGAGTGTGCTGACTGCACTTTTTGGGCTGGTTCAAGTACAAGTGGGCACTTTTCCAGTGAGTTAAAGCCTATTGATCTTGAATCTGTATAACTAACCAATAACTGGGCATGCTATCAACATTTTTGAAAGGGATTACTTACTGTAAAAAAAAAAAAAAAAAAAGAAAAAGTAATGGACAGAGTAATGGACATTAGAAAACTCAGAGGAGTTTCTCCAAAGGCTTGGACATAAGCCGCTGCACATATTAAAAGTCAAATGGTCACACAGGTGCCATAAATGAATAAGAAATATGTTCATTAAAGAGATAGTAAATCACATGAAGTTGAGGTACTCACAAAAGACAGATTTAAAAAAGGAATGGCCAAGATATCCTGACTTCCGTAGTACCATAAGACTACATTTCCCATAATGCAAATCAACAGTATATTTAATAACGCTGGCTTTCAGTTAAAAGAAAATTCATTTTTAAGCTCAACTCCGCAAAGCTCCTCCAGAGCACAGAAGACAATATAACACTATGTTCACCAGTGGTGTAGTTCCCGTTGTAAGTAACCTGAGCCCGATGTAAAATAGGTGGAGTGCCTGTTTTTATAAAACAGTGTTTCTGCTTTTATCCAATCAAGTGCACTTTCATTCATGTGCATTGTACAAAAAGGTAAATGTGAGAATAACATTTTTATTTCGCTCTCACTGCAGAAGGTTCTTTCACCAACTCTTATTGTCATTTAATTTGTGTAAGTTCCTGCCCTTGTATTTGTTGGCCACAGATGGCAGAGTGATCTAAATGTGACCTAAACCAGCAGCATCAGCCGTTATTGACGAGGCAAATCTCATCAACCAATCAATTTAGTTTTTTCTACGCCTCAAAGAAAGGATGTGATCTTTCCAGGAAAACGGGAGTATGAAAAGATTTACAGAGAGAGACGTCAACATGAGCGAATAATTGGAGCACAGTGGCTCTTTAGGCTCCAACAGGTCAGACACACACTCTCACACACACTCTCACACACACTCTCACACACACTCTCACACACACACACACATGCTAGTCAGCAGAGCACTCCAGTGCTGTTTGGACTGTTGTTGCCATTGGTCTAATGGTTCTCACATGTCTGTCGCCCTATCTTTGAGCAGCACACAGGACAATGTGGGCTATTCTTAAGACCTTACAATGCGCTCTGTCTCAAGCCGATCGACGCACAGATGGAACAAACATTCACACATAGATAAGAAAGACAAAAAAGAGACAGAGACGGATCTCAAGATTCAAACAGACACATAAACAGAGGGAGAAGTGTGCGCGCGTGCGTGTGTGCGCGTCTGTTTGCGCTTGTCAGCAGCGTCCGCGTTAACTGCAATAGGCGGGTCCCGCCTCCGCCGTCCGGCAGAGCAGAGCCACTCTAAAGCCAAGCCAACTGTCAATCAAACAGCCAACACAGGGCCAAAACTATGATAGCATCAGAAATAACAGTCTTTACCCATCAGTGTCACATGCACAAAACACACACGCACGCACAAACACACAAGCGCAGGGGAGGTTAAAGTCACAGCTCAGCCCTGTTTGAAAAGGCTTCCAACATGCAAAGCAGCATTAGTGTGGCAGGAGTGTCTTGCTGTTCTGTCTGTCTCTCTGTCATTGCTTTGACAGGCAGACCAAAAATGTCACGACTCACAAGAGAAAACGCAGCACTGTGTGTGTGTGTGTGTGTGTGTGTGTGTGTGTGTGTGTGTGTGTGTGTGTGTGTGTGTGTGTGTGTGCTCTCCGTCTGTCTCTCGCGTAGTTAATGCGTGGGTCCGTTCTCCTCCTCATACACGGCAGGCCCGATACACAATGTCTTCTTTTGTTGTCACGTTAAAGTGATGCAATAAAGCTGCGCAGTGACAAGGACGGCCCGGGGGCTGATGCAGTGACAGAGACATTGAGTGCGTGCGTGTGCACGTGTGTGTGCGTGCGTGTGTGTGGAGTGGAGACAAGAGCACTGAAGAGGGGTTATTGCCACGAGACAGATTGCAAGTGTCATTTTCCATTACAGCAGCGTGAGCCACTGTGTACGACGCACGCACACACACACACACACACACACGCACACACACACACAAACACAGATACACACTGATACACATGCCTTGGCCTACTTTAACAGGATGCTTTTGACAGGGAGAGATGTGCGTGCATTAAGAGAGTGCCGGCCTTGACTATTTAACCCTCTCCTCACCCTGACACCAGGTTGAGAAAGCAGGATTTGCAAACACACACCTTTTCTTTTTTTGTGATATTTTTTTTGGCTTCTCTGATTGGTTGATTCACCGGCCATTGATATAAATCAGATTTTTCCATGAAACTAAGGATTCCAAAAAACTGTAAATTGCATTTCGACCAGCAAGTAATTGTCGCTGAAACCTAATTTTCGTGATTTTCATGGTTAAGTTGAAAGATTACACTATGGTCGTCCATTGGCTGAGGAAACTGTGTGACCTCTTGAGCTTATGAAACAGCCTCAAAACATATTCGCTCATTTCAAAAATGGACTCAGCGAAAAAAGTTTAAAGTAAAAAGGTCACCTGACGGCAGCGCCAGGATACAATAAGCTTGTCAGAGCAGCTTTTCAAAGGCTCCTCAGTGAATACATTGAGTTTTAAATACAGCATGAGCCATTGTTGAATGTGAACCTCTATTATCTATTCAAAAGTCTCTCATGAGGCTCTGTTTGTTAACCAGGCAATTAGCGCGCAGTATTTGGTGGTTATCAGCACCACAGTTGACACTTGGTCTCTTCAGCTTGTAAAGTATGAGGCAGTAAAATGAAAATGGGATCTGTGTTCGGTCCCATAGCTTGTCCCTAATAAGGTGCAGTGGCAGCGGCTATCAGGGGCCGAGCTGAATTAGTCCACAGCGGATTCAAATGTCTAGATGCTATCAAACACCATTTAATGATAATGGAGGTCACAGAGGCAATTGGGAAAATGGTGTGTGTGTGTATGTGTGTGTGTTTGTGTGTGTGTGTGTGAAAGGAACGTTTTTCTGTGTCCCGCAAAAACACAGCATTAAGATAGCATCGCTAATTTCTTCAGCTCGGCACAAAAACAACATGCAGAGGAGGGGAGAGAGGGAAAAAAAAAAAAACACAAAAAAACAACACACGAGCGAAATGAAACAACAAGGAAAGTTTTTCTGCGACTTTCTCGAATGTCGCTCCAGATTTTGCCCTTCATCGTTCTTTCACAATGTCGCGCCCTCTCCGCTGCTATTTCTGACTGCCAGTGTGTGGATCTGGCTCGCTGAGATTTCATGCCAGTGTAAAAATTGGCTGAGGGTTTGGTTCAAATCAAATTGGACATAAGCACCCACAACACCATCTGTTAGGGAAAGGCAGTGGAGTGAAGGGCAGAACTCTGTATTCAGATAAATGGATTTTCAATTTATTAAATTGTTGACTGACACCCTTGTAAATTTTCGCTTTATGTGCCGTGGCCTATTCTTAGAACGTCACATTTAATGGAAACATGCTGCTATACATCCATACAATCCCTAATACTAGAATGAAAAAAAAGATCCCACTACATCTGTTGTTTTGTGAGTCAAATTCTTTCTTTTCATAATTTTGCAGCACAGTTGCCGCACATTTATATGAGAAGAAAAAAAAAACCCTCATTTGTCCTTTTTTCAAGCTTTTTTCTAAAACTATCTGGCTTTAAATAGACAAAAATAAAGCCCTCTCCCTGGTTAGTCTTTAGGTGTTTTGGCAAGAGATATTGTGTGTGTGTGCGTTTGCAGTTTTCTGTTAACAGCTGTGTCGCCCTGAAATGTGTTTAGAGACACGTCTGTGATTGTCACAGTACTTTAGGGGAGGACCATATGTCCCTTGTCGCTTCACCCAAAAACTTAACTTACTTTGCAAGGTGAATAAAAGTCCAATAACTCTCAGAAGTTGATGTCATGTCGCTCAGTGAGTGAGTGTGTGCCAAATACTTTCAGCCTGTGTGCGTATATGAGTTAGTGTGTGTGTGTGTGTGTGTTTGTGTGTGTGTGTGTGTGTGTGTGTGTGTGTGTGTGTGTGTGTGTGCTGGTGTCCCCCTAGCCTGCCTAGTGGTCTGGGTGTTTATTAATAACTAAACTTGGAGCAGCTTCTGAATGACAAGTCACTGTGGACGATGAGACCGACCAGGGACCGACTCTGTTTCTTTCTGTCTCTTTCTTGCTGCGATCCTCTGCTTCGGCGGGAGACAGGGAGCACTGGGAGGGGGCTAGAAAGTAAGGAGGAGCAGTGTTTACACAGAGGCCCAGCCACCGCGGCAACTGTTGCCAAGCGCTGTTCTCCCCAACAACAAGCCAGTAATTGGTACTGTTAGCGGCTAACCTTGCGGAGGTGGTGGTGCGAGGTGGGCTTGGACAAAAAGCTTTTTGATACATCTCCCTCTTTATCTCTATCTCCTCTCTCAAGCCGCCGTATAGTGCCCCAGTGTTGTTTTTTTTTTTTTTTTTTTCCTTTTTGACAAGAGACTGCCCGTAATCTTGGCACGGCCCTGCCTCGCTTTGGAACGATTGGACCGTCTTTAGAAGGAATCGATGAAAATGTGTCCAGACACATGGCCCAGCTCAACCAGACATGAATTGATCATCAAAATATCAACATCATCATTTCGTAATGGAGTATGTTGGCTCCGTCAGTGTGGAGGGAATAGCCAGACTGAAAAGCGAAAGCTGCAGTATCAAGAGGGTGTAAATAAGTGAGGAGTTGTATTCCAAATTCTGCTTTTATGAAGTTTCTTTGAACATCTCCATAATGTAGAAGATCCAGTCTGTTGAAGTTGTAACATTTTACCACTGAAAGACTTCAGTTACCTCATATTATTTAAACAGTAATGCTACTTTTTTCTAAATGAAACCACTTATTAGTTTCAAACTACACTAGTATTCTTCAGAACGGTGACTGTTGCTGAGTTAGGTTTTAAGACAGGGATTTTGTGCAGCATAGTTTAGTGCAGCTTGGGGCTATCTTGATCAAACCATTTCTCTCTATGTGCTGGTGTGTTTGCCTCCCGCAGCTTTGTTCCCAGCATCACACTGGCACCAGTTTTTCTTTTTCTTGCAGTGTATAACCCAGAGTAAGAGGTAAAGGTCGGGTTAGGGCACTTATGAGATCCAGAATAACAAGATTTTATTTGATTTGTTTGATCAAGATATTCATTTATTAATTTTACTATGAAACGATTGTGATTAAGGCTGTAAATCAGAAGAACAATGAGTGAGAAGTTGTGCTTGTCTGATTTTTGCTTTAATTAACTTAAGATAACCTGGTTAAGGTGTCTACATGACAGTTGCTGTGATTTATCTTAATCTTGTTATAAGCTAATCTTTAGGTCACATGTAAACATACTCTTTCTGTCTCTGTCATGGCCGCCAGCTAAAGTCACCGCACATCTCTGCTCCTCGCTCTCTCTGTTACTCCTTCCCTCCATCTCAATACTTCAGTGTTCAGGGTGGCAGTCTTAGACAAACTCCACCAGTGCTTGTATAATTGCTTATTCAATGCTGACCCCTGCTCAGTTTGGGGGGTGGGGTGGAGGAGGAGAAAGGAGAAGGAAGGGGGGAGTAGCTGGAGCCTCCCCATGACTGCCAAGGCCCAAGTCAATGTGGAGTCTGTTTTTCGGGATATAAGGGCCGGCCACGGGTCCCAAGCCAGGGCCCTTTCCTGTGGGCCCACCTCCTCCTCCTCCTCCTCATCCTCATCTTCACTCTCCTCCTTCATCCTCCACCCTCCTCTGAGCCCGGCTGGGCCTGGCGCTGGCACAGAGGCCCCTTTGTTGTGTACCCGAGAGCCCGGGCTCTCTCTCTCTCTCTCACTCCCTCTCTCTCTCTTTTCCTCTGCTCTCTTTCTTTCTCTCTCTCTCTCTTTCCACACGCCCCCCCCACCTCCCTCTCCTTCTCCTCGCCATCCCTCCCTCCCTTTTCCTCTAAAGGTCTACAGGCTTCACAAATATGAGATAATAGGAAAAATAGAGCTGGCTGCTTGTGGTGACTCAGGGCAAAACGTCTGAGTGAAAAATAGAAAGTGAGTGAGAGAGAGGGAGAGAGAGAGGGAGAGAGAGAGAGATGGTATTGTTTGTGAGGTTGGTCGGAGCGAGCTGAACTGAGGTTGAGTCTCCTCCCATCTCTCTTTCTTTCTCTCTTTCCTTCTCTCTCCAGCAGCTTCTGAACCAAAAGCTCACTGTGGATCCAAAAGCCGGATGGGGGCTCGCTCTAACACACATACACACACATGCACACACACACACACACACACACACACACACACACACACACACACACACTGCTTCACTCTCTGTCTCTCTCCCTCTCTCCGCAGGTGGACGGGGTTGTTTTGGCTCGGCTGCAGGGCAGCAGCTTGACTCCGTTTGAGCCAATGAGCCAAAATAATAGCCGACAATTCCAGAGTTATTGTCAGCGTTTTCCCCCCTCTGCTTTTCCCAGAATCCCTCTCAGCCGTGCACGATCGGAATCGGAACATCACCCTTAGACGAATTAATGTGCTTTCGCATGAATGTGCGACAGCGGGATTCACAGTCATATGTACGGCACTGTCAAAACAAGAAAGGATGGTTTTTAAAACATCTTAAACCTCTCTGACCTGTCCAGGACCAAAGTTCCCAAAGATGCCAGATGCATAAAAAATGACGCATGAGACATTTCGAGCGCTGGGTTTTGATATTTTACTGTAAACATTATATAGCTTTAATATGGATCTAGAACAAGCTGATATAGCATATGTGATGTGTACAGACAGTATGAAATGATTCTAACCATAAAGCAACTGAAGGGGAAAAGAAAAGAAAGGATGAAAATGTATTTCAAAGGGGTTAACATGAGAAAACACATATTTTCCCACCTTCAGCGCCCTGTGCAGCTCAACACTGACACTTCCTTTCTCTCCCTCTTCTATTAATTTCCCTCACCCCTTCATTCTTGTCAAGGGGGAGGCCAGTATCCTCCCTCGCTCTTGGCTCCCAACACCCCACCCTGCAAAAATGCGGCCCACACCCCTGCGTGGGCACCAAACTCCACCCGCTTACCTCACAGAACTCTAACAAACACACACGGAGACACACACACACAAACACTCAGCATCCCATACGTCACAAGAACAGGGAGTAGCTTCTCTGATTCTCATGGAAAGTGTTGTGCTGTCCTCCTTTATTACATGATTTTTGGCCTTAATTAGCAGTAATAGATGCTTGCTATGTTTCCATCCAGCTGTCAAGTGAATTTTATGAAACCTCTTGAAATATTACAGAACATGAAATGTGAATCCGGTGCTGAGGTGAAGCAAATAAATCCTTGAATGTGAGAGAAGTGGAAAGCGAATTGTTTTGCAGCAGACATTGTTATTGTTGTGCAGTGTCAGGTAATGGCAGCCGTATTTCATATTCTTATAGAAAGATGAAAACAGGGAAATGCACTTGGAAGTCGGGTATATTCTAATGCACCAAACTAATGCCCAAACAACCATGATGAGAAGCTAATGCATGGGAGAGACTTTTGGTTTTTTTTTCTGTCTCAGGATGTCCAACACACACCTTTTAACTGATTCACAAGTTTGTGAGTGTGTATGCATGTGTTGATGTGTGTTTGTAGTTTGTCACAGGTGACAGTGGGGGTTCATTTCTCATAGTGTTCACCCCATCAATCAACATCTCTACAGCTACAGCTTCTCTTCTCTTCTCTTCTCCTTCTTCTTCTCCTTCTCCTTTTCCCTCTCCCTCTCCCTCTCCACCCCTCCTCCCCATTTCCTCCCATTTTGCCATCCGCCGCACAATGAAAGAGCCTCTTGGCTTTTATTAATAGTTAAAGTGGCCCCGGCCTGTCACTGGGGACAATGGCTGCAGCCCTGTTAATAAATAAAAATAATAACTAGGAGATGGAGACAGAGAGGGAGTGCAATGGAAAGAGAACAGGCGACACTGCCATTTGTTGTTCCCTCTCACTTGTCAAAGCTCTTTGGCTTAAAAGCCTCTGTCATTGTTGAGGGAGAGGGGGCTGGAGGGAAAGATGAGAGTGAGAGACAGAGAGAAAGAGGGGGAGAGAAGGAGTGCCAGGGGCTAATAGCACCTGTTGGGGTGATGGTGAGACAGCTGTCATGGTGGGGGAAAAAAACACAGGCACACACTCTTCTTCTACTCTTTCTACGTGTGTCTTTCCCTCCTCCCTGTTTTTGCAACAGATTCTCCGTCTGTCTGAGCTCTGCTCCTCCTCCTCCTACCTTCATCCCACCGCTAACCTATTCCCTGAAGGCTAGAAAGCACTAGGGCACGTCACGGAACGCGGCGCTGAAACTCGGTTGCTGACTAACTGGGTGAGTGGCAGCGTCGAAAACGCAAGGACAGACCAGTCAAGAGTCCAAGGACGGTGGGAAGAGAAATAGAAGAAGTGAGAGATGGACTGGCTGGAAGTTCAGTATTGATCTTTGTCTTTGTGTGTTTGCGAATGTGTGCGCGTTGTAATCAGCGGAGCGTGAATGCTCCAGTCTTAAAGCCAGAGGAAAAGGACCTGATTCAGGCCTCTGGGGAGGCTGTAGGCACATACGCAAACACACATACAAACTGAGGAACAGTATGTAGGACATGCTGCAGCGCTTTGTGTGTGTGTGTCTGAGCAATGCTTGTGCGGCTCGACTCTCTCGCATGCCTCCTTGTTTGTGCGTGATCATGTGTCGTTTTAAATCCTGAAAAATCTCCAGGTACTTTCTCCTCCTCGTCTCTCCACATTCACTCCATCACAGACGGGGGGAGAAAAATAGAGAGATGAGGAGAAAAGAAAGAAGTTGTGGTTTTTGTGTGTGGATGATGGGTAAAAGTACTTTAATTTGTTGTTGAGTGTGTCTCACTTAGTGCAGAAAAAGCACTAAGCTGTTCAACACACCGGACATCTCTCTCTCTGTGGAGAGCATTAGTGTTTGTGTCACAGCGTGTGTGTGTGTGTGTGTGTGTGTGTGTGTGTTTGTGCAAGCAAGATGTCTCATACCAGTGAGATTAAGACTTTTAAAAAAAAAAAATCAGTCATGTCATTATAGAAAAAAAATAATCCAGGGACAAACAAACTTCTCGTCTGCCATCAGCATTTGCCACTGTGTACATAGTATGGCTGTGTATGCAGCTACATATATGAGTGCATTCAACTGTGTGTGTTGTGCATGCATCTGTGTGTTTTGTGGGTGTTTGTGCATTCATGTGTGTGTGTGTTTGCGTTGGCTGATAGGGTTAATCACCCCACTCCAAGTGTAAAACCTCTTTCCTTAGCAAGGCCTCACATCCCAAGTGCAGATGGCTCCCAGTAAATAGAATACTCTCTCTCTCCCCCTCTTTCTCTCTCTCTCTCTCTCTTTCTCACCCTCTTGCCTCACACTTTCAGTCGTCTTTTTTCTCATCATTTCTCCTGTTTCCCTTTGTTCATGTCAATAACAGTCAACAGGGTAACCGGGTTGATGGCGGCATTTATGTGAACGTGTGTGTGTGTGTGTTTGCGATTAGTGCATATATGTGCTCTCGTCTCCATGTGTGTGCTCTCTTGTGTTGCATTTCCATTTCCCACATTGTGTGTGTGTGTGTGTGTGTGTGTTTGTGTGTGCACAAACATCCATGTGCGAGTGTGACCATAGTTAGGATTGTAATTAGTGATTCTGCGGGTTTGTGTGCACATGTGTGTGTTTGTGCAGGGGTTTGTGTGTACAAGTGTCTGTGGAGTGTGTGTTGAAAACAAAGCGCTAGCTGATAATGTGTCCATTGTGGCGGGTGCATTAAGGCCCTCTTTGTCTCAGGGCCCACAGGGCTAATGATTCTCTAGCAGCAGGTGAGAGGGAAAAAGCCTCTCTCTCTTTTTCTCTTTTCCTCTTTTCCTCTCTCCTCCACTTGTCTCTCTCTTTATCTTGCGTTGCCTCTCTCGCTCGTTCCCTTTTGCTCACTTGTTTTTGTTCTTCAGATTTCCTCTCTTTCGATTATCAGCTTCTCTCTTTCCACCTTTCTCTCCCTCTCTCTCCCTCTCTCTCCTGCTGATGCGGCCATTAGGCTGAGCTGCCGCTGCCTTTATTACAGCAAATGGACTTTAAATGAGCTTTATTGTCATGTTGGCCAGCCAACTGAATCCCTCTCTCTCTCTCCTCTGCCCCCCCCAACCCCTCCTCCCCTAAACAGAGGCCCCCAGCATTGAGAGGCTGTTGTCGAAGGACTGGAAGGATAAACTTTTGGCCATGGGCTCAGGGCACATTGGAGAAATTAAAGGTACAGTACAACTAAATAGCAACAAAACTAAATTTAATTGAGTTCTTAAATTAACTTTTTGAACTTGATCGATAAAAATAAATCAAAAATGTCCACAAATCTATTTGGAAATCTCATTTGAACTCCGCAATATTTTAAAATTAAGATTTTTTCTTCAGTATCAAAAGTAATTCAGATGGTTGTTGTCTGTATCCATGGTTACAGTCCAAACAAACTGCAAGTAGCTGATTTAGCATGACTTTTTGTTTGTGGTGCCAGAATGTTAAAAAATAAGTTGGGAAAAAAACATGGTTCGAGCAAAGCCCATCGCTAATTTACTGATTCCACGGCAACATTATACTTCCTGTTTACATCAGAAACCCTGTTGGAACCAATAGGTGTGGCAAAAATCCATGAACATTTGCTTTTTAAACACTTTATTGTAAGTATGTTTTTTAATATTATTAAGTCTCAGAGTGGGTGATAATATTTCTACAGCATTGAAACTCTCTTTGTTTCATGTATATACACATATTAGCTGAATGTCGACAACTACTTGACGTACTGGGAAACACTGAAGGAATTTTTTTTTTTATATATAAGATTTCCTAATCTGATTAAAAACTGGTTAAACTGAAATAAACAGAAAGAGACTCATTTCAGCTGAACTGAAATCAAATGAACTGAGCTGCCCTGAACTGAACCAAGCTGGCGGCTGTGTCTGGTGTGTTTGACGAACAAGTCAAAAAGTCAGCTCTGTGTTAATTTTATCCACACCAGTCCTTCCTAACATCCGACAGTGCGACAGACAGACCAGGACAGGGCACAGGAAGTGAAACAAGAAGGCAACAAGGGAGCTGCGCTGTAAATAAGCAGGAGCGAGGATCAGCCAGAGCGAAAGAGAAAGCGAGGGGGAAAAGATGTGAGAGAAGCAGAGAGAGAGGTGGAAGAGACTGGCTATTATTCCGTATAACTCCAGGGCAAAGCTGTCGTTCTCCACCAGTAATTGAGCTTCATTAGGAAGCAAAGCAATATGTAATCAAAGAGCCTTGTGGAGCAGCGTGGCCATCGAGAGGGGGGCTCCATTGATCAAACCCCCTTTTCCCAGCTCCCCGCCGCGCTGACATTTCTGTGTAGGGGCGTCCCGCTTGGCGCACCACACACCAACAGCTGGGGAGCAATATCAGGCGTATGTATGAGAGCATGTGTGTGTGTGTGCGTGCGTGCGTGTGTGTGTGTGTGTGTGCGCACAGTGCAAGCGCATGTATGTCACTTGCCTGTGTGTGTGTCTTAAACAGTTCTTACATAATAACTGTGTGTTTGTGAGTTTGAACATGTACATGTGCCAAGTGTTCATACACAGGTTTCCATTAATATTGTGTGTATGTGCGTGTCTGTGTGTCTGTGTGTGTGTGTGTGTGTGTGTGTGTGTGTGTGTGTGTGCGTGCGTGCGTGCGTGCGTGTGTGGTGTGTGTATGTGTGCGTGTGTGTGTGTGTGTATGCGCGCACGCACTGTTCTCATTTGTCAGCATATCCCTTGACTTTTTTCCCCCATCGAATTCCATTGAAGAGCTTTTGTGGGGAACAAAGTGATTTTGAGCCACCGCCTCCTGCTCTGTCGGCCTTATTGGGAAGCAACATTGGTCCCATGTGGTTCACATAGAAAAACACAAACACACACAAACACACACACACACACATAAATACATTTACACCCACAAAAGTGATAGTAAAGATTCACCTCTTAAGCACTTTTTTTCACCTTTAAATCGCCCCCTTTACACACTGTACAGCACTTTCACATATACAGTATAGGTGCTGTATAGCAGCTCGTTTCAGCACTTAATTAAAGCTGTGTGATGTTTACACCATGGCTTATACTTAAACTGAAGACCTGAGACTTTTTACGGTTGTACCTATCCATCAAATAGAAATTTTCTGGATGTCTTTTGCATCTTTTTGTTCACATATCCTCCAAATTATGCAGCCATGTCTGGTAACTTTTGAAACATTTGAAATCTCTGCTATAATTTCAAATGAAACTTGGGCTTGAGTAAAGCTTGGCTGCACAAACATGTACACACCACTGTATCTGGCGTGTGTACACATACACAGTCTGCTGCGTCCCACTGAGCAGTCTGTTAGGAGGAGGTGCGGGGTTAACTGCATTGCTCAATGGCACAGTGTCAGTAGGTGAGAGAGCAAAAATAAAGTGTGTGAGTGTGAGTAGTATTTATCATCTAAAGTTACGCATGTGGAGCCAGTAATGACTCTAATTTGACTCAGCAGCATTACAATAAATAGAAATTGTAGAAAAACCCACTGCAAACTTTGTGCTTTACTGGAAGTGAATCTGATTCACACTGGTTCCTTTCCAATTTTCCTGTTTACATTACATGAAAACAGATCATTTATTTTTAAATAAACAGATAATACCAATTCAATACTCTGCCATAACCTACTAACTACTTCAATATATCCCAATTTAGGGACCTACGTTTTATTATTTTATTTAAAGCATTATTTTTTCAATTTTTTACTCTATTGATGAGCGGAGAGACGTGGTATATAACAGTGTTGTAGCCAGACAAAAACTCCTTGTAATGTTAACAAATAACACTGCCAAAGATGCTCTGTAAAATCATCAAGACAAAAAGCAATAAACAGCAAAAGTAAGACCCTGTCTGCAGGCTACAAATCATGTAGCCAATCCTGTAGTCAAACAAATCATGTAAGCTTGAATTACTGGGAAAATCAGATTACTGCAAACCATGTAGTATGTGCTTTAATCAAACCTTAATTTTATTACCTTAATATTAACTCAATTCAATTATTTACAGTAATTAGGTTATCGTGTTCATGTAAATATACTTCTCAGTGTACTAATTATACTTCCAGACTGTTTTTTTCCCTCTCTACATCCTTGTACCTTTTCTCGCCTGTTTTGCCTACTTCTCCGGCCTCCTCTTCTCTTATCTTTCCTTCACCTTCCTCTCTCCCCCACCTCTCATGACTGTGTCTTATCCTTTTTTTTCTTTTTTTTTACTCCTCTCCCTCCTTCCTTTCCACCTCTGCCATCTCATCCCCACTCCTCCCTCCCTACTGGGGGGGGGGGTTATCAATCCAGCTGAGGTCATTAATTAGCACCGCGAACACGGTGACAAGTATTACATTGTTACAAATTGGTTAATTACACTGTGCATGAGTTGGTGTGTGTGTGTGTGTGTGTGCATGAGAGAAAAAAAGGGGGGGGGGCGGTGTTGGTTCGGCGGGTTTGTAGGTAAGCACAGGCCGTAGCAATCTGCCTAAGGAGGAATGTGTGTAAAGCGATGGAGGAAACCAGTTATCGATCCGCCTGCCTGCCTCGCAGCGGCTGAGGAAACAGGCCGACACGAGCTGATTTATGGGGTGATGGCAGAAAAACCTGAGAGTCCGAATGAGATGAGACAGGTCAGCTCAGTTAGGAAGTCTCGTCTCAGTTAGGAAGACTTCCTTCTTCTTCTCCTTCTTCTTCTTCTTCTTCTTCTTCTTCTTCTTCTTCTTCTGCTGCAAATACCGCAGTTTAGTGATAAAAGATCCACAGCTGCGAGAGGGGATTGAGAACAGCTTGTAGAAGAAGAATAGACTGCTTGTCTTCTTTTTTTCACACCTTACTCTTCAGGCTGCCGGTTGAAAGAATGTCCCTCCACATCAACACACACATACGCACTGTTTTGCACAGAAGTACCCAATTTTACTGTGTTTGCATTTGTGCATGTGCATGAGTGTGTGTGCGTGTGTGTGCGTGTGTGTGTGTGTGTGTGTGTGTGTGTGTGAAGGGGGGTTAACCCCAACAAGAACGCCCCGACAAGAAAAGACTCCTTTGATCCATCGTTTCACCTTTGCAACCCCCCTTATCCTTTTTTTTCCCTCCCTCTTGCCCCCTTCCTCCCCACCCTTCACCCCCCATTTGAACAGG
The DNA here is from genome assembly GCF_002814215.2 of Seriola lalandi dorsalis. Classification (NCBI taxonomy): domain Eukaryota; kingdom Metazoa; phylum Chordata; class Actinopteri; order Carangiformes; family Carangidae; genus Seriola; species Seriola lalandi. Next base: position 1,079,940 of record NW_019525241.1, on the reverse strand, counting down.
CTAACGTTTTTAACACAAGGCTCTTTCTTGTCTTGGTCAGCTTTGGCTACACACACACTCACACACACACACACACGCACACACACACACACACTCACTCACTCTTTCTGGCTCTACAAAGGTGGGTCTGTGAGTTAGGACAGCGGCGTGTTTATTTTTCCAGCGGCCAGTGCTCCCGACAGTTGCCTTTATTGTTCATTGTTGGCGGATGGATGGAGTGCGGGGGGGAAAGTGAGGGAGGGGGGGGTGTCGGTGGGCAGCGGAGGCGGGCTGGGTGGAGGGGTGAGGCGGCGGCTACCAACAGGGAGGACAAATGGATGGCTCTCACCTTCTCGAGCGGTCAAAGGGCAGGTCAGCAGCCGTAGCTCGTCACCTTCACTCCCTCCATCCCCTGCTCTGACTCCCCCCTTTACATCCCCCGTTGTGTCTCTCTTTCTTTTCCTCCCTGCTGCCCTCTCTTTCTCCCTCCTTCTCTCCTTCCCTCTTCCTCATCTGGTTTGACTGGCCCAGGAATGTGGCCCTGTTAAAGGTAGCAGCCGAAGAACAATGGGGGATTGTGCTACTCCACACGTGCACGCACACACACACAACAAAGGCATGTAGGCAAACATCGGTACATATGACCAGACATGAGCGCACACACTCTGTGCTGATTGTGCCTCGGTGTGCCTCTCTCTAACTACATCCTGTTGAATGATTTAGGCCTTGTGTGGAAGTGTGTTTGTGTATGTGTAATTGTGTGTGTGTGTGTGTGTGTGTGTGTGTGTGTGTGTGTGTGTGTGTGTGCGCGTGCGCGTGCGTGTGTGTAATGGAGCTGGTATGTCAGGATCTAAGGAGTCAAAGGTCAGGCCATGCTAAATGTGAGCAGGAGGTTGGCTGACTGCAGGATAAACACAGACCAGACACACTCTCCTTCTTTTTCTTGCTCTCTTTTTTCCTCTCTCATTCACACTCTCACACACACACACACGCGCACACACTCACACTCACACACACACACACACACACACACACACACACACACACACACACACACACATACACACTATCACACATTCACACAAAAATACAGCTTCATAGCAACAGACTCATCTCTGAATTTACCCACAATTCACCACCAATCAAATAAATTTTGATTTTTCTTCGAGTTTTAGTGAGAAATGTAAATTTTCAAACCTGGCTGAAGATTTATTGTGTTTGTTAAACATGAATAAATCTGGCTCAGATTTTACATTTGTTTTGCTGCCACATTTTGCCTGTTTACAAATGTTTCCATTGCCAGATTCATTCTCTTCATTTCAGTAAGGCAGTAACAGCAGTGATGGATGTGGTCTGAGTAATCACTGCTGGCCTTCTGTGCCCAGGAAATTGAGTCAACATCTGGTTTTACAACTTCACAACACATATACCCAACTTCCGCTGACGTGCCCCCTCCCACCGTCCAAAACCCCTAACCAGTCATATATTAAGCTGACCAACAAGCCATGGATAGCTTTACACTGCTTTGTTGTTCCTTCCTCGTTTCCCTCATGCCTCTGACCTCTAACCTCGACCCCGCAATCTTTTCTGACCTCCACATAGCCATGAAAACCTCACAGAGGAGAAAACCTTGTAGAGAATCTCAGCTTCAAATTTTGTATAATTTCCAACCTTCTTGTTTTGCTCATCTTTACTTTTGAGCATCCTCTCTACACTGATCTTATTCCAACACATTAGTCCCTTTATCTCACTATAATGTGGTTTAAGAAACTTAAATTAGAGGCGTTGGAGGTAGAAAAAAGGGTTTTTACTTCCACTTTCAAGACGATCAAATTGCAGATTGTATATGTGCCTTGTTAAGTGCCTTGCTGACGGACACTACAGCAGTAATAAATGATAAATCTGAGCAGTTCCCAAGTACATCATAATTTCTCTGTGCAAAATCGTAAACAACCATAAAACTGTAACAATGGATTTCACGTTGTACTAAGCAGACATTCAAGTTTCATAGCGTAACCTCAGCTGAGTCTTGCACTCTTCTTCAAAGTGCTACCATCTCACCTTTGACCCCTTTTTTCCCCCCTCCTCTCTTGCCCTATAGGTACCCCAGACAGCCTGGCGGAGAAAGAGCGCCAGCTCATGGGCATGATTGGTCAGTTGAGCAGCCTCAGGGAGCAGCTCCTGGCGGCCCACGAGGAGCAGAAGAAGCTGGCTGCCTCGCAGATGGAGAAGCAGAGGCAACAGATGGAGCTGGCCAAGCAGCAGCAGGACCAGGTACGGGAGCACGCTGCATGGGAAGGGCTTCATTAGGAAATATATGCCTACGTTGCAAAACAAATCCATCCTAACAAGTCATTTGGTGTGTCGTATGGACATACAAATTCACATATACACCTCAACATCAGAAATGGTCTTCAGAAATCTTCACACACATTTTAGGCTTTACATTAGAACGTGGGCTCAAAGGTAAGAATGAAAAAAAACCCACAAATCACACTGAAGTTTTCTTTTCTCTACCTTCTCTTACACACACACACACACACACACACACACACACACGCACACGCGTGCGCACGCAATCTCTTACAGTGTTCATGCAGCCAGAGATGTGCGCCTTGGGCAGCTTGAACACAGGGACATTGCACAGCAATGCGCTGAGGGTATGTAGTGTTGGAGCGGATGTAGCTCAGACACACACTCCAAGCTCCCAGGCGAGAGTTTGCCAGGTATTTGCATAGAGAAGGGTTTTCCTCTTTGTTGTGCTTTTTTGCTTCTGGAAAGCTTGGGCTTACAAAGAGAACATCACACACACACTCACACGCACACATGCACAGTTGTAAGGACAAATCACCTGTGACAAACACAATGCCTTACAGTGCCATTGGCTGCATCCCGCACCAGTGCACACTGTATGAGAATGTAATGTATGTGGAGACTACTGTTTCCGTTCCACTCGATGGACCACTGAAGAGTTTTTGTGTAGACGTTAATCACATCTTATGAATCTAACTGATACTGTCATGTGCGAATTAAGAATGACAAAAAAAGAAACTGATTAGAACTAATGATTTGAAATTCCATCAAAATTACATATTGGCACTGGCTGTACTTAGATGGTACATTTTGATATGTCACATATTTTTTAAAGTTACAGAAATGACTCGACTCTCATGTATTTTTGTGTTCATCCAAACAGGGTTGAAAATATTTTATAAAGCCAAAGTTCTCAGAATTGTCTCAACCTATAGAAGTGCATGTAATCTTCAAATCAAAGAGAATAGTCACCTACACAAAAAGAAACCTATTTTAAAATATTTTTCCTCTGCTATATGAAAAGATGCCATCATTAAGTGTGTTGGTGTGACATTCTTGTTCATTTGGCGATGAGCTGGGTCCAGATGAGATGAGCTCTTTAATATTTCATACCAGGGCATCAACCCTCTGTCGTGCAACTGGGGCCTCAGAGACCTGCAGATGTGTCGCATCTCCCCCAGGCCCCGCACACACATACCCCAAACACACACCCCAAACACACACACAAACACACTCACACACACTCACACACACACACAATCACACACACACTCACACACACATGCTATATATACATTCCAATGTGTTGTGTGCTCTGTCCTCAGATTGCCCGGCAACAGCAGCAGCTTCTGCAGCAGCAACACAAAATCAACCTCCTGCAGCAGCAAATCCAGGTGAGGCCGGTGTGTGTGTGTGTGTGTGTGTGTGTGTGTGTGTGTGTGTGTGTGTGTGTGTGTGTGTGTGTGTTTGTGGGCTGCAACAATCACAGTTTTGTGATTGTGATTGTTACAGCTTTTCTTTGCTCAGCCATCAGCATTTCGGACCTAAATCAGCGTTGACTTATTATAGCCCCTCCTCCTCTAAAACACAAACACACACACATATACACAACCTGTGTAATCATTTAAAAGTGGTCACTCTTCTTGGAAAAATCAGAAGCAGGGCACTGGTAGGTTGCTATGTGCATTTTAAGTCTTTATTATATAAATCAAAGTTTACACATCAAACTGTCAGTGATGGACGCTTCATTCATGTTGATTCCTATTGTGTATGTGAGTGATTGTTAAGGTGTTTTACAGAATCCAGACCAGGCAACTCAGCCTGAAGAGAAGCCAATAAAGATTTAGAAAGAAGCTAAAATCGATTGATCTTTTCCATAGTTTCAAGTCAGAGCCAATAGAATTTAGTTCTTCATATTAACCCACGTTAAACATTCAGACCAACAAAAATCCTGAATTAAAAAAATGTTAGTTTGGGATTCCTGTTTCAGATACTGGTGAAATGATGAAATAGGTTACAGAAAGTCCAGTTTTTGTTTTATAATTGGGGCATTTTGTGGTGACGGTAGAGAGATGACAGAAAATGATGCCAAGTGACAATTCCTGGATGCAAATCAGGGACGCTGAGGTTCATGGTTGTCCCTCACCCCTAGCCCACCATGGTGAGGGGGAGTTATCAATTTATTTCATTCAGTTTAAACAGTAAGACAGTGCTGATGTTACAAATTAATTACCAGGAATGAACCATACCTGGCCCTGATTAGACTGGGTGTAATTTGTACCTGTGTATGAGGTCAAGTCTTGACCCATGACGACAAGAGGTTTTTGATCCACAGCAGTGGTACCATCACAGACGGTAGTGAACATTGGGCTGCATCTCAAACCACTAGCAGATAAGAATTTGAATTCATCTCTTGAGTTAAGTCACATAGTTAACCCATATATTTGACTTCTTATCCTGCACAGATACAGAAAATAACTGAGAGAAAAAACAAATGAAGTTTGAGTGTTTTACTCGGCATAGAATTAGCTCTGTTTTTGGCTTCTGGGTCTGCACATATTTGGTGTAGTATCAGCTTGTTTTCCTCCCCTCAGAAGACGACGGATTATGTTTCACTCTGTTTTCACCAGGCAACGCTGGGAAATCAAAACTTAGTTGACTTCTTATTTGGAGCGTCCTTCTTGTGAACAAGATGTTCAACAAATCTAATTATGTAGATTGTACACAAACTTAAATGGCCTTAATATAGACATAACATCTACAAAGTAAATGAACTAAAATGTCCCTTTGAATGTGAATCTGCGTCTTTAGGTCCAGAGAAAATGGGTGGGTATATATGTAACACTTAAAAATGGAGGTATTGTCCTTTTGGGTGCTACACTGGAGCCTCTATGTTAGTCCAGGTGGCTTGGAACGAATAGCCCAGGCCTTTGTAAAGGCAGATGACACTGAGTTTTGAGCTGAGAAAGCCGGGCTTTGTGTCATAAAGAGACACCCTGTCCAAGAAGGAACACACACACAAACACACACACATTCCCTTTCCCCCCGAGAGTTTAGCCATACACAGTTTGTGTGATAAGAGACCTTGTGATAGTGTGTGTGTGTGCGTCTGTGTGTGTGTGTGTGGGATGTGTGTCTAAGATTCTGTGCAAAGCAGCTGTGTTTATTTGCTTTGTGCGAGTAAAATTCTGAATTGTTCACGTTTTGTCCCTTTGACAAAAAAAAAAAGAGAGCACGTTTGTTTCTGAGGGTTCCTCTGTGCGTTCTCGAGCGTCCGTTTCTTCACCCGTGTGTATGTGCATGTGTGTTTGCCGCAGCTGTGTGTTTTAAGCTATAAACACGTCCGCTCATGATTCACTCCCTCACGACCCCGCCGAGACAAAGCTCTCTTTTCCCATGACTTTGCAACCTTTTCCCAAACAAGCGTCTCTCCATTGAACAGACCCAACAATAGTTTCTCACAAGCAGGGGCAGCTGTAGGCAGCCTCGTTAAGAGAGGGACACAATCAACAGGGGCTCATCACAGGAGCGCAAAACACACACACACACACACACACACACACACACACAAATTCACATATATCACACACATCAAAGTACGCACAAACACAGACAAACATACGAAATATACGCCTTGACTCGCTCGCACAAATATCGCGAGCAGAGAGTGCTGCACACTCGCCTGATGATCAAACACACACTCATCATCAAAGACTTGGTTGAGAAATACACTGCTTAATCATTCATGAAGAGATTGTCCGCACAATCCCACAATACAATGGCCTGCCAGAGAGAGGGCACCAGGTTCAGTATGTTGGGGTGTGTGTGTCTGTGTTGTGTTTTTTGTCTGTATGATAAGCCCCTTGTGATTGCATTTCCCCCTAACGAGGCTGAGTTCAGCTGTCCCCTCAATGTGTGTGTGTGTGTGTGTGTGCGTGCGTGCGTGCGTGCGTGCGTGCGTGCGTTTGTGTCTGCGTGCGTCCTTGGCTTTGTTAGGCCCGAACCCCCAAAGGCCTGTGAAGAATGCTTTCAACCGTCCACTTGGAAGAGGTGATGAAATGAAATGAATAATCAAGCTCATGAAAAAGAGAGTGACACACATCCCTCATGAAAGGAGGACAAATTATTTATTGTCCTCGCGTCCGGTTTCCTATTTCTTCTCACCCTGAAACCCAAATCAAGCAAGCGATATGCATGTTAGCGTCCACCATTTAGGCCAACGGCACCCGCTGAATGTGGTGCAAGCCGGCAAACAAGCGAGTTCATTTACAGAGGCAGGCAACACTAACTAATGACATACAGTATGAACAACACACACAGGCATGCACCAGTCATTAGTGTTCACAAGTCACTAATTGATTCTACCTGGAATTATCCATGAATTAGCATTAATTATGATCCATCCATTCCCCCCCCCACCCTACCCACACACACACACATACACACACACACATTTACATGCAGCTACACCAACATTCACATTGTTTTACTTTTCAAGGGAGCTTTTATTGTGAAACACCAAAACACCTAATCCTAGCTTAACCCTTGATCTGTTCTGTATTCCAAGTCATGAATTTTAACTGAACTTTAACCCCTATCCTGACTAAGCCTCTAATCATAACCCATCATCCCTGAGCCTAAATTATCCTTAACCTCAACCCAACCAACCTAATCCAGATTTTAATCCTGAACCTAAACCTTAAACTGATCCCTCTGGTCAAGTAAACACCAAGAAAACTGACCCTCACTTCGCTGTACTTCTGAGGGACGTCTGACTGGCTCACAAAAATTTGAACGTGAGAATGTGTGTAAGAAAAGAACCAGACACACACAAACACACTCCTACCCCCTGCTAGGGGCCTTCTTGTTAAGCTCTAAGGGGTGAGCACATTTCCTCAAACTTCCCTTTGCTTTCCCTCTCGTCTTCTCTCATTCTAATTAAATGACTTGTCTCCGAGGCTCCCTCCAGTGTTGCCGGGGACGACTGTTGCTGCCGTGCAGGGAAGCGCGACAGGGATGAAAGGAGCTCACCTGCCGAGCGGCTCAGAGCTTACCTTGAGAACACGCACACATTTTCATAGAATAGCAGCAAGAAACACACACACACACACACACACACACACACACAATGTATATTGAAACAGAGGGATGAGGGGACAAGAGTGTGTCCTGCCTAATGAATCAAAACGCAATCAACCAAAACACACACACACACACACACACACATACTGTCAAGTGTGTCTAACTCTCCGTTGGAGGGAGTCAGCAAAGCAGACAGAAGAAGAAGAGAAAGTGAGAAAGAATCAGAGAATGAGTAAAGCCACCTGACGCTTCGGCTGGTAGAAGAGAGGCCAGACACGCTGGCGAGAGCAGCTAACAAGCTCTCTATTAAGGCTAACCTACACTGGTAACTCAATCACAAAGACACACACCTCTCAGAGTGTGACGCCTAATGCGTCACAAGCGCAGCCTCTGTCCGAGCGGAATATTTCTCATTCTGTGGAAAAGAAAGAGGAACACAAAAGCAAAAACTGACAGGCATGCTTTTCATTCATTTTCACATTCACTGTAGACTGCATACATGCACACACAACACACCAGCACCTCTGTACTCTGTGCATAGGAGCGGCTAACCCAATTGCCTGTGTAATTGTTTAATCATTCCCATTACACCGCAACCAGTGTAATTTGTTTTCCTTACACACTGTATGTGTCGATGTGCGCGCACAAACGCACGCACTCACAAACTGGACTGTGACCAACCAGCCATTCTCTCTGAGACCTACCTTCGCTCACATGCTCTCACACAAACGTACCTGTGTGTATGTGTGTGTGTGTGTGTGTGTGTGTGTGTGTGTGTTTGCATCCAAGCCATTGTGGTGCCATTGTGTCATGAACCATGCCCCTACATTCACAGCAGGCTGGCCTCTAATAGCCCCTGTCCATAGAAACTTAATGGACTAATATTAAAAGCCAGCTACTGCTCTCTCTCTCTCTCTTTCTCTCCCTCTCTCCAAATTAATTATTGGTTCTATCGCTCACACGTCCCCTCTTCAGCAATAGGTCATCCAGGTCTTGCATTAATTGCCAGAGCATATGGTCGCCAACAGATTTTAGCTGTGGGACTCGCACTTTAGCGGGGGCTATTTTGCGCGCTCAGATGCGAGCCATATTGTGCGGCGCTGGCAGCTATTGTTCGGCGCATTAACTTCATAGAGCTAATTACTCCCCAATAATAACTTTACCTTGGAGTTTTTAGCGCGCCACGTGCCAACCAACCTGTTTCGCACCCCATATGTTAATTAGCGGCCACATCTTCATTATGCCGCAGCGGCGCTTTAAGTTCAAGCTGTGCCGCCTGGCGCGTGGTGAACGCAGGCTCGACTCGCTGCCAATTATCCAACTCTTGCTCCCCTCTCCGTCTCTCTTTCTCTCACTCTTTCTCCCTCTCTTGTTCATTCTGGTGTCTCTGCTGTTTATTTCCCAAGAAGTTCTCTCGCCAGGGTGAACTGTCGACTTCTCTCTTTCTTTCTGTCCTCTTTGCCCCTGTGAAAGTTCTCAAGAAAAAGTTTCACACTTTTGCTATATACATACAGTATATATATATATATATATATATATATATATTCCATTCAGAGTATTTTTCTTTGTTTTGGATTCAGTTAACATTGATTAGAGGATTTTTCAGATGAATTCCAGTTTCGTTTGTTGCAGGTTTCTTTTGTGTTCATGGAGGAGGCGTATGCAGATAAAAAGTGGAGCCGCTTGTTCTCCACGTCGGTAGCCTACAGTAGTAGCAGTGTGATGTTTTGTCAGTGTGTGTTGTAGGTTTTCATGCTCGCTTTGGGCCTGATGTGAAAGGGAAGCTGAGGAGTGCGTTACTCCCCAAAGTGCCTGCTGTTTCAGAAGTGCCTTCTCCTTTATGTGGGATCTGGAGATTGTCTCATAGATGTGGCCTTGCTCTCCCTTTCCCTCTCTCCGTTTCCCTCGCCCTTACTTCCTCTCTTCCTTCTGTCAGTTCATTTCTTTGTCTCTGATTCTCATTCTCTGATTTGGGAAGAGCTCTCTCTCCCTCTCTTTTCTTCCCCTCTCCTTCAAAGTTTACATTACGATCATGAGGCTAACACACAGAGCTAATAATCCACTTTAAGGTATTGCATTATTGTACATCCAATATCAGGAGAAACATCAGATTAAGTCATTTTGTGGATGGTGACGGAATGTAAATAGAAAGAATGCACTGGGGGCCACGCCATATGACTGGCTAGTAGACAAACCCCCCTCCACCCCTCACCCCATCCACCCCTTTCACCCCTCCACACACACACACATAGTTCAGAGTTTTTTTTTTCTAGAGTCCCTTGTTTCTCCCTGTTACGCTCAACTTGCTCTGACCCATGTTTTCTGCCTCATATCTGTGTGTTTGTGTGTGTTGTACTTTAGAGGTCAGTGTGTGTGTGTGTATTTGTGTGTGTGTATGCCAGTGAGCGTGCTAGGATAGTGGTGCTGCTCATCAGCTCAGCAGCTGTTACACACATATCTAACTCAACTATTATAACAGCAACATATGGGAAGAAATGATTCCCCATGAACCATTCTCTCTCTCTCTCTCTCTTTCTCTCTCTCTCTCTCTCTCTCTCTCTCTCTCTCTGTGTATTCCAGCTTTTTCTTATCCTTTTGTGTTTTTTTCTTGTTATTTTGTTCCTTTTTTTCTCTCTTTTGCTTGATCTTCTTATTCCATTGTGGAGACTTGCGCGTATTGTGCAACAGTCCTGTAGGCTGATTAATGTCTTCCTATTGTGTGCAGGCTTTTTGTCATAAGATAGAAAGAAGCAGAGATAGAGAGGAGCGGATTCAGAGGCTATTAAGGATCTTCTATGATATTTTCATCTGCAAAGAAAGAAAAGCAAAGCCATGTGCACACACACAGACGTCGTAAATGTGTTTGCCAGGGTGTCTATGTACAGTATGTATATATCGCAGCTGCCACAGACTCTCCTCTCCTCTCCTGTCCTCTCCTGTCCTCTCCTCTCCTCTCCTCCTCCCTACGGTACATTACAGTATTGCTAGCCAGCTCCACTCCAGCATATGTCCAATTAGGCCTGAAAGGCAAAGCGGAAATGTTCTGTCTGTGATTTGTCCCTGCGGGGGTCCTGTCCGAGCGTTGCGCTGGAGCGCCTCTCCCTTCTGATCGCACGGCGCAGGCGGCTCGGCGGTTTATGGTTAACCAAAATGGTGGAGTAATTATTGTTTTTGGTGTAAGGGGGAAACAGGAGCCGCTTGAAGAGAGCGCTATTCCCCTGCGCTGTGATAGTTTGATTACAGTGCTGCCGGCTGCCGCATGCCGACACACAGGAGCAGGAGGAGGGGGAGGAGGAGACACACACACACACACACACACTCACACAGAAACACACACGCATAGGTATTTACAGTACACGAACATTTAAACGCCCAGGGAAACATGAGTATACACACACAGGCAGGGAAAGCTGGGAGCGCTGCTAGCACTGAGCACCAGCAGCTCTCTCTCCTCTCTATTTACCTGTCTCAAGCACTAACTGCTTCAAGTGCCCATATCACTCAGATCCTTATGATTGGGCGGATATTTCCATCATTCCAGATGAATTTTCCACATCAAACAGCTTTTACCTGCCCATTGTCCTGTTCAGTCATCACCTCTCTGGCCTCCTGGCAAAATCCGAGACAAGAAGAAGTGAGAGAGGAGATGTTTTGCAAAGAGGGATCAAACTGTTTTCCAACCAGGAAAACAGGTCAGAGGCCTGAAGGACCCATCAGGGATTTGATTTAAAGAGGCGCTCCACTAATTCAACACATGCAGTTTAGTTTAGTCGTCATGAGGAGGATCAGTCAGCTTGTGACACCACGTGTATAAAGGCTTCTGTGGCTCTGGAGGAGATTTCTAAAGTCTGTGAAAACATCTCAGTTTGTTCTTCACATTCATAACAAAAAGCTTTTACTGCAAACTTTGGGTGTGAAGTTCATCGGGCAGGGAGGCGCCAATGAAAGACGCTATCAAGTGGCATTATGGGAAATGTCGGGTGCAGGCTTTTGAGGTTTAAAAGAGTTGCTTTTGATCTGAGTCAGAGGAGACACCAGTGAATATCAGATATTCACTAGTTTCTACTGCAGCACACAAGTGGAAAGAAAGAATTGTTATGAGTTTAAAGTTTAACTTAAAATATCCAGGACGTAAACTGATAAAACCATGCAAACAATGACAAAGCTTGAATTTGCTCACGTCCCTGAAGCCAGCACAGGTGGAAACCCTATATTTTTGTCTAAAGTCAGTTTCCATACACTTGTTTTTAGGCATTTATTTTAAACTAATGCATAGCAGAACTCAAATTGACTGTGAAAAAATACCTGAACGTTGCAAGAAAAAGTTGTACTTATCTGACTAAGGTGTAAAAATCATTGTATTGATAAAGAGGAGAAGTGCAGAAGTGATGAAACGGACTTGTTAAATAAGTGATTACATTGCAGGACCTGCCTATTCTGCTCCTTCTTATTTTATTTCAGTACAGTGTAGGCGCAGCGTTTTTGTATTGTTGCCATGCCCAAAGACTCAAAAGCGAAGCTGGTGCCCAATGAAAACACCACATTGTGTCTCTGTACAAAAACAAGTTAATAAATGAAAAGAACATAAACAGCATGATGGTACCTATGGAGGTAAAGCATGACTGAGGCTCTATTGATTATGTGATTTCAGATTGTTGCTCAGTAGTTTATGGAAAAACATTGATATTTTTGTTCTGACTTTTCTTATTTGGAAAATTGCAAAAATATGCACAGAATTTGGCTCCAGCTCCTTCCCTCTCTTCATGTTTGTGGTTTTCTTCATCATACCAGCATTACACCTCAGCTTTTACAGCTAGACAAGATCCCTTATTTTCCTCCTTCTCTCACCTTTTTCCACTCTCCCTCTCCTCCTCACTTCCTCTCTGCATCCCCTCCTATCTTTCCTCTCGAACTGTCAGTCAGTCCATCACACGCAAGTCTTTGTGTGTTTTTTTTGGCAGAACGCTGTTTAGTGCAACCATCTGTCTCCTACTTCTCTCTCTTTCTGTCTCTCTCTCTCTCTCTCTCTCTCTCTCTCTCCTGTCGTCCCTGCCAAAGCCACCCATCGGAGGAGCTTTTTTCTGCGTCTCCTTTTAAAATCCTGGAAACCTTGTGAAGTCATATGGCTCTCTGCCGACGAGCGCGCAGAAAGGGGTTGTGTCTGCGTCTGTGTGTGCATGTCAGTGTGTGTTTGGGTTGTTGGGGGAGTGGGGGGGGGTGATGTGGAGAGACGGGACAGAACATCATCTTCCAAATAAAAGGAAAAGGCCAGCTGTTGTGAGAGTACAGTGAACTGTCCTAATGACTGGCTTTTTGTCTTTGAATCGAGAAGATGGAGTGTGAGTTTGTGTGCGTGTGTGTGTGTGAGAGTGACTTCATTAGTGTCTTTTCGTGTGTGTTCCATATGTATTCCAAGAATACACTGTATGTATATGGTATGGTTGTATGTATATACATTATACATACAACCAATTGTAATTTTATAGAAATTATTATGAATTAATTCAGATGTAACTTTTTACACATATTTTATAGCATTATTGAGAACATTTGTTTTCAGTGTATGTCTATGGATGTCAAAGAGATTCCAAAAGTGCTCATGTTTTCTTCTTCTTTCCCTCCCTTCCTCTTCTTCCTTCTCTTTCCCCACATCCCACCCCCTTCCTCCTCTCCCTCCCTCATTAGCAGGTCCAGGGCCAGCTCCCTCCGCTGATGATTCCTGTCTTTCCCCCGGACCAGAGGACTCTGGCAGCGGCTGCAGCCCAGCAAGGCTTCCTCATGCCCCCTGGCTTCAACTATAAGCCTGGCTGCAGTGAGTAACGTACACACACACACACACACACACACACACACACACACACACACATACATTCATAAATAGGTGCAACTTACAGAGTCAAAGCAGTTTTTGTGTGTGATGTTTCAAATGTTTTTCTCCAAGCAAGGTAGAGTGTAACCATTTTTCCACACAAGGACTCGGATTGTTTCCCAAAAGACGAGCGCGCCCCTACAACAACAGCTCTCTCTTAATAGAAAAACCAGTCCAAATACACCCTTCCTGTTTACACTCTCAACCTCTTTCTCTTTATCTTTCGCTCCCTCTCTTGCTTAGTCTTTTTGGCTCCTTCTTTTTGTCTTGTCTATTTTTGATATATAAAAGCAACAAAATGCAGGCCTCCTGCAGGACATGGTTTTTTTTTTGTTTTTTTTTTCTTTGTTTTTTTTTTCTTTTTCTTTTTTTTTCTTTTTTTTTTTGGCTATCACGCTCCGGCTGTGTGGCAATGTGTTGTTTACCATGATAGAGAGAGAGAGACAGAGACAGAGAGGGAGAGAGAGAAAGAAGGGTGGGTGCTTGCCAGGGGATGCTGGGAATAAATGCACAGTGGGGGGGTTAGCAGAGGGGGGAGAGGGAGGGTGGTAATATGACCTGCCCCAGGTTCTCCTCACATTAACACGGGACGCAGCCAGAACATGTTTCCAACACAGCCCACACACGCTAACACACATGCGCGCGCACACACACACACACACACGTATATATATATATATATATATATATACACACAAACGTCCAGGCAGCCAGAGATCTGCTTTGTGATTTTGCAAACAAAAAAAAACAAAAAAAACTTAGACGCAGAAATGTGAGCGTGCACACAAATGCAAGCTCGTGCACATTCAGCCCCCCCCTTCC